>NW_006783829.1:280529-310452 GCF_000442215.2 Lipotes vexillifer
GGGCAGGATACTACCACAACAACTAGTGGGAACCTCTTCTCTCAACACAGTCCAGCAACCCCAGCTGTGATGACTGCCCATTCCTACACAAAACCAACCATAGCTAGCAGGGGGTTTTTTTGGCAACTACTTTTATGATTCAGATGTCCCCAGTTCCTCAGATTTTCCAGGGCTCCTAAACAATCTTTCCATATTGTCTGCAACTTGACAGAGTGTTGGGTGAGGTGAGATGTAGGTTACTGACTGAAACTACAATTCACTTTTGTTATTCTTTACAGCTAAGGGTATATAGATCCCTGTGTTTGAGATTAACTATTTACTAAGTTTCTACATTTTTAAAACTTACTACATTTTCAGCTCACACCCAAATTTAAATAAAAATGAAATAAATTGCTTTCTCTTTGTTTTCAAGCTTAGAAAAGTTTACAAAGGCACAAATTAGATGTTATTTTTAGACAGAAGATAACTCTTACTAGCATTTAGATGAATATAAATAATTCAGAAACAAGTGGTTTGAATTAGCCTTAGGATATTTATAAATGTATAAATTATGAGGAAAATAAAAGAGATCAAAATACTTTCACTTTTAGTTAAAATTATTTGATATGCTGTGATGTACATTACCATTATTGAACAATACTACCTTAATTTGAGTGTATTTTTTAAATGCTTATTTATCACAAGACTTAAGAATGGAAGAATTGTACACTGAGCTTTACAAAATCTTCAGAAAATCATGTCAATAGGAATGCAAAAGCTAAGAGATTGAAGGTGTAACTAGGTGACCTCCGAAGTCCTTTCAATCCTAAGGGTCTAACATCTAGAAGTTCTTTGTTTGCATTTTGGCTGAGTATTTCCCTTGTCAAATTTAATAAATTTAGATAAATGCATAATGTGTCCATTTTAAATGCATCATTTGCACACTTCTCTCTTTAATTCAAACAAAATACACAAAACTTGGTGGAACTGACTGATTACATGGTTAATTTTTTTTTTTTTTTTTTTTTTTTTGCGGTACGCGGGCCTCTCACTGTTGTGGCCTCTCCCGTTGCGGAGCACAGGCTCCGGACGTGCAGGCTCAGCGGCCATGGCTCACGGGCCCAGCCGCTCCACAGCATGTGGGATCTTCCCGGACCGGGGTACAAACCCGTGCCCCCTGCATCGGCAGGCGGACTCTCAACCACTGCACCACCAGGGAAGCCCCAGTGGTTAAATTTTGATCGCAAATAATTGTGATTATTTTCCACAAAGGATTTGAGACAACAGGCCACCAAAAAAAAAAAAAAAAAAAAAAAAAGCATGAAATGTAATAGGTGAATATAAATGATATAAAACACAAAAATCAAGAAACTGGTATTTTAAAAGGCTAAAAAAATGTCAATATGCTTGCTTTAGCTAAATTTCTAAGTTGGTACTACTAAGCTTCCTGGTAAAGACAGTGAAAGAGGTATTAGAACACATCATATTTCTCATTTCTAGAAAGGAAGGGGTATCACAGTTCTTAAAGGGAAACCAAGATTTTTCTATGAATTATTTTAAAAGAATTACTCAGAGAATTTTATATAAGCACAACTAAGGTAGTAGAGAAAATTTTCAACCTTATTTTCAGAAAATGCTTAGCAAATCTTGTCATAGCAATTAAAATAAAAGACAAGTGCAGGACTTCCCTGGTGCGCAGTGGTTAAGAATCCTCCTGTCAATGCAGGGGACAAGGGTTCGAGCCCTGGTCCAGGAACATCCCACATGCCGCGGAGCAACTAAGACCACGCACCACAACTACTGAGCCTGCACTCTAGAGCCTGTAAGCCACAACTACTGAGCCCACGTGCCACCACTACTGAAGCCCATGCATCTAGAGCCCGTGCTCCGCAACAGGAGAAGCCACCGCAATGAGAAGCCCGTGCACCACAACGAAGAGTAGCCCCGGCTCGCCGCAACTAGAGAAAGCCCATGCACAACAACAAAGACCCAATGCAGCCAAAAATAAATGAATAAAAATAAATTCTAAAGTTTTTTGTTAAAAAAGACAAGTGCATAATATTAAATAAAATTCATTACATGCAGTTCTTCAAAGGAATAAACTAATGCAATCCAAGTGTACAGGTCTGTGATGATTCAATCTAATTGAAAGAGAATAAACAGCTGTCTACGGTACTCTATTGAAATGCAGAGATGCTTCTGAAGACTAACACAGCTTGCCTATATACTAAAACCCTATGCTTTTCAAAGTTGTTTTTCTAGTTTTTTTTTATGGTATATAGAGTTTGTTTTCAGTCAGTAATAATTACAGTTAATACTGAGTGCACAGTATGTGCCAGAGTGACAATTCAGAAGTTCAGAAAGGTTTCTCCATTAAAAATCTGAGCCTTCTTTCCTACTCAGATGCTAGGTCCTCTTGTTGATATTCAATCCATTCCTTTCCCTCTACACACCACTTGGTTAACTTTCTCTTTATGAATTTTCTAAAAATCACCAGTAATATTCCCCATCAGTTGTCACCTTAACACAAAGAAACATGTATTAGAACATTTCAATCTAAGATTTGATCCCAGCTGTGGCTTAGTCTAGTTGGCCAGTCATAAGCTCAAATGTATCACAAAAGGGAGGACACAGACTGGCATTTTAGAAAGATTGTCTCCATTTGTAGGTCCTAACCCCAGTAGCTTCTACCAGGTACTTCTCTGTCTTCTTTGTTTGTGAATGAGGATTTTTGTTTTGTTGTTGTTCTATTGTTTTGTTTTTCAGAAGTGTTTATGAATCACTTTTGTATTCTTGCAGACAAGTCGTGGAGGGTGGGAAGGAGGACCAGAGCTGAAACCTTCAGCGGCCCCTGCCATTTATTCATTCATCCCAGTATGTGATACATCTATTCTTCTGACTGCCAGAAGGCAAGTAAAATATGGTTAATTCAGCTAGTACCTGGTCTGCTGGAAGTAGGAAAGTCTGAATTTGCCACTACTTATTGCACACCTATTTGGTACCATAAGCAATTTTGGAGAGGCAGCAAAGAGTTAAGTGCATATATATGACCCAAGAAAGAGCAGATCCCATTATCTTTTTAAACACACAATCGGGCCTATTTCCCTGGGTTCAAAAGTTTACCTATTAAAACAAAGACATGGGGCTTCCCTGCCGATGCAGGGGACACGGGTTCGTGCCCCAGTCTGGGAAGATCCCACATGCCGTGGAGCGGCTGTGCCCGTGAGCCATGGCCGCTGAGCCTGCGCGTCCGGAGCCTGTGCTCCGCAACGGGAGAGGCCACAACAGTGAGAGGCCCGCATAACGCAAAAAAAAAAAAAAAAAAACAGACAGACATGACAGAAATTCGATACAGGGCAGTCAAGACAGTCGAGGCCAAGGATGTGTGGTATGCGTGTGTGTGCGCTTGTGTGTGTGTGTGTGAAAAAATTACCAGCACCAAAACTATTTCCTTGATTGGCCCTTTTATGGGTGCAAGATAATCTAGAAAATACCAATTAATCTGGCCAGAAGGACTTTAAAAAATATATTAAGTACTTCATGATGTCAAAAGACAGCATGAGAAAGAATAACATGATGCCTCAAGCTCATTTCAAAGGAGTTGTACCACTTAAGTGTCTACAGGTCACAGAAAGCTTTTCTTATGATGGAAGCTTTTGATGTTCATTTTTTCGGGGCCTTGTATTCCTTCTAAAAATCCACGATATAAAGTAACATCAGGTAGAATTCTACGTATTTCCAGTCATTAAGATTTTCTGGAAGGAAAACTGTTACCTGCACTTGAAAAAGCACAGTGTTCCTAACTTTTTAATTTCGTGATTAGAATGAAAACCATGGAAGCTAAGAGAACGATGAAGATTCAGAGTAACAAGGATATTCTAAAAGAAAAGAACCAACATCCATACAAATGTGGCCAATGAAGCCATTTTGCCTTAAAATAATGTCAAATTCCAAAGTGAATAGACAGTAATCTGCCTCTTCAATTTATTCCAACTTCTGTTTTAACTTGAAGTACACGTTTAGTGTAGGCATTTAAAACTTTCCATATTACTAGCTAGACTCTAGGCCAAGCACTCTACCTGCATTTTCTCATTTAATTAGCACAACAGCCCAATAAATGTTTTCCCCATTTTATAAATAAAGAAACTGAGGCTAAGAATTGTCACAAAGCTGGTAAGCCAGGAGGCAAAACAAGTCTGACTGATCCAGAACCCACTATGCTGAAAAGCTGGAAGACAGTCAGATGTCACGTTTCACCATCTTGGGCAAACACACTTAACTACTTAAGTCTCAATGTCCTCTTCTGTAAATTGGACACACTGTAAAAATAGTATCTCAAAAGTTTTGTATGAATCAAATGAAACAATGTATGTGGATGCATTTTATAAATAGTACAAGATATTGTATGGATTTTATTATCATCATTAGTTTTCTGAGGTTTGTTCCATGTCTTCTGACCATCTCTTCAAATCTGCTGTGATGTAGAAATAAGGCTGGTTTGAATGCTCTGAGTAACAGTTGGAAGCGTTTTTCTATAAATGAAATGTGTGAACTTCGGAGCATCAGCATTCCCAAATTTTTTTTTCTTTTTTGGCTCTTGGGATATGCTTTTGCTTATTTTCTCGTTCCTAAACATGTTTCAAATATGAGAGGTAACTGGGTAATCACTTGTTAGATTAGTTATAACTTTAATTTGCATATTACTTTTTCACTTTAAAATATGTAAATGAGGCACTACTAATTTTTTTTAACATCCTTATTGGAGTATAATTGCTTTACAATGTTGTGTTAGTTTCTACTGTATAACAAAGAGAATCAGCTATATGTATACATATATCCCCATATCCCCTCCCTCTTGCGTCTCCCTCCCACCCTCCCTATCCCACCCCTCTAGGTGGTCGCAAAGCACGGAGCTGATCTCCCCGTGTGATGTGGCTGCTTCCCACTGCTATCTATTTTACATTTGGTAGTGCATATATGTCAGTGCTACTCTCTCACTTTGTCCCAGCTTACCCTTCCCCCTCCCCATGTCCCCAAGTCCGTTCTCTATGTCTGCGTCTTTATTCCTGTCCTGCCCCTAGGTTCATCAGAACCTTTTTTTTTTTTTAGATTCCATATATGTGTGTTAGCATACAATATTTGTTTTTCTTTTTCTGACTTACTTCACTTTATATGACAGACTCTAGGTCCATCCACCTCACTACAAATAACTCAATTTCTTTTTTTTATGGCTGAGTAATATTCCATTGTATATATGTGCCACATCTTCTTTATCCATTCATCTGTTGATGGACACTTAGGTTGCTTCCATGTCCTGGCTATTGTAAATAGAGCTACAATGAACATTGTGGTACATGACTCTTTTTGAATTATGGTTTTCTCAGGGTATATACACAGTAGCGGGATTGCAGGGTCATATGGTAGTTCTATTTTTAGATTTTTAAGGAATCTCCATACTGTTCTCCATAGTGGCTGTATCAATTTACATTCCCACCAACAGTGCAAGAGGGTTCCCTTTTCTCCACACCCTCTCCAGCATTTATTGTTTGTAGACTTTTTTTTTTTTTACATCTTTATTGGAGTATAATTGGTTTGTAGACTTTTTGATGATGGCCGTTCTGACTGTGAGGTGATACCTCATTGTAGTTTTGATTTACATTTCTCCAATGATTAGTGATGTTGAGCATTCTGTCATGTGTTTGTTGGCAATCTGTGTATCTTCTTTGGAGAAATGTCTATTTAGATTTCTGCCCATTTTTGGACTGGGTTGTTTGTTTTTTTGATATTGAGCTGCATGAGCTGCTTGTATATTTTGGAGATTAATCCTTTGTCAGTTGCTTCATTTGCAAATATTTTCTCCCATTCTGAGGGTTGTCTTTTCATCTTATGGTTTCCTTTGCTGTGCAAAAGCTCTGAAGTTTCATTAGGTCCCATTTGTTTATTTTTGTTTTTATTTCCATTTCTCTAGGAGATGGGTCAAAAAGGATCTTGCTGTGAGTTATGTCAAAGAGTGTTCTTCCTATGTTTTCCTCTAAGAGTTTTATAGTGCCTGGCCTTACATTTAGGTCTTTAATCCATTTTGAGTTTATTTTTGGAGGCACTACTAATTTAAAAGAAATAATAACCATTAAGTTATATTAATATTTTTCTGATATTCTCCAATTTCTATCAATGTGTATGAAATGGAGCAGAACCCTGTGGGGTCATCCCTGGTACAAATCCTTTCAGTGTCCCCCATTTCCTGTTTGCAGGAAATAGGCTTCATTCAGCCTCCTTAACCTTCCCTGAGTTCCAAAGGGCAGATTCAAACAATTCCTAATCAGGGAAGGGAGGGAATAAGACAAGGGAGGAGCAATCAAGAAACAATAGTGCAGCCTTGGGGCAGGGTCATGGTTCCTCCTCAAGGAATATACATAACAGTATCTTGAGTTCTTCTGCAGAACTAAGGCCCCCAGCCAGGTGGAGGATGGCAACTTCAGGCTGAGCGCAAGATGCCGGGAGCACTGCCCTGTTACCTCATCCCCAAGCCAATCAGAAGAAAGTCACATGCCCTGCAGCCCTCACCCCAAATTTTCCCTATAAAAACTTCTCCCCAAAAAACTATTGGGGAGTTCAGGGTTTTTTGAGCATGAGTCACCCATTCTCCTTGCTTGGCCCTGCAATAAACCTCCTCTGCTCCAAACTCCGACTTTTTGGTTTGTTTGGCCTCACTGCGCATCAGGCACAGGAGCTTTTGTTTGGTAACATGTAGAGTCTGTATACAGATCTGTAAGCAAAGTATATGCAATACGTTCTCAGTTTTTCTTTTTCATATTTGTAGGTGATTTACCAAAAGCTAAAATTTTCAGGTTCATCGTTTTTACTGACTGAATGAAATAACATAGAATTAATATGCCATAAATAACTTAATCACTCCTCTATTGTTAAATATTTATTTTGCTTTCCAGGTTTATACAGTCTTTCAATTGTACTGCAAAATGTCTATTTACAACTTTTAGTTTTTCCTCCTTTCTTCCTTATTTTTCTTGTTTTTTGGTATTAATTTCCATGTACCAGATTATTTTATCAAAAATGTGTGCAGCCCTCCATATATGTTGATAGCTTGATTTTATAATCATCACAGGAATATTCTTATTTCTTCAAAGCATCAACAATGTAGCCTTAAGTACTCTAATCTATATATTTTAACTTTCCTATGTGATTATACTCAGCTCTTTAATCCAACTGAATTATATTAGGTAAAAAGTGAGCTTTCTCAATGTTGATATGCAAGCTTTCAAGAAGTAGTCATTTAATAATAGCATTCTGCACAGTTTTCAGGCCTATGGACAAGAAATATATTTTGAAATATCACCTGATCTATTTTTCCTTCTAGATAACTAATGTTTTTAATTTTGCATCTATCTCATTAAAGCTAGACAGAGAAAAGAGGTTTATTGCATAATTTAAGTCAGAAAGAGAAAAGATAGAATCATATTTTGGCTTTTTAGCTCCTGAGTAGATTTTTGCAAAATTATAGCACAGAGGTCATTCTTAAAGCCCATATTTTCAAGAGCCAGGCTTGAGAGAGAAAATTTTTGTTTTTGTTTGGAATTCTAAAAACTTGAAAGATCTACAGACCAACCCTTAGGTCATAAATTTTATCCATAGATAGATTAGAAAAGGGTACATGATGATGTAAGAGTTAGTTGAACAAATAGAAACATTACCAGCTGACAGGAAAAGGAGAAGTAGAAGGGATGTGACTACAACTTTTCTGCAGTGGGCCTCTGAAGGTACCCAGCTCTCTACCTCATTTTGGGGTCTGTGATGAACAAACCTCAGGGTGGTCCCCATAATCCCCACCTCCTTGTGTCCACTCCCTTAAATAATCCCTACCCTTGAGTAAAGGAAAGACCTGTGACTTGATTCTAACCAATAGAATATGGAAAGTTAACAGGATGTCAATCCCATGATTAGGTTATGTTCTGTGGTAAAGGTAATGGGATGTCATTCCTTTGATTATGTTTACATAAGATTATCTTAGCTGAGTCTCTCCTTGAGGGCTTGAGAAAATAAGCTGCCAATTTGGAGAAGCCCAAATGGAAAGGAACAGCGAGCAGCTTCTAGGAATTACTGGTGATCTCTAGGATCTGAGGGCAGCCAACAGCTGATAGCCAGTCAAATACCAGGGCTCTCAGTCCTACAGCACCAAGGAACTGAATTCTGCCAACAGCCTGAATGAGTTGAAAGCAGAGTCTTTCCCAGTTGAGCCTTCAGATGAAAACACAGCCTGGCCAACACCTGGCTTGCAGCCTGGTGAGACCCTAATAACAGGACCCAGGTAAGCCGTGCCTGGACTCCAGACCCACAGAAACTGTGAGATAATATGTGTGTTAATTTAAGCAGCTAAATATGTGGTGATTTGTTATTACCACCAAGAGAAAACCAATATGGGGTTGAAATACTTAAGGGGGAGAAAGATTGATTATATGAACCCCAAATAGGTTAAGAGGATCCCACAGAAGGAAGAACTATCCCCTAGGAACTTGGAGCATAACTTATGGGTTTGGAAGCCTTGTAGAGAAGCCCTTAAGCATTTGAATAGTAGCTGAGAGCAGCACCTAGATAGAGGCCTGAGGGCAGCCTCCCCATATTCCACACTGCCCAGTGTTGTATGGACAAGCATCAGAAAATTCTCATAGCTGCTTAAGAGATGTGTAGAAGTGGCTGAAAAGCCAGTGGCTCAAAGAATCCTGGAGTTAGAACAAGGAGGACACAGAAGGCATGTTGCTTAAGGCTTCAAAAGAAGATGCAGCCCACATTAGGAGATGCCAGTGTAAGCCAGAACAGAGAGAGAAGTGCCCACAAAGCTAACTCCCCTCACTGAACACGAGGACAATTCATAAGTCCACTTCCACCCCAGGAAAAGGAAGAAGGGAGTATGGGAGAGAAAAAACCCTAAGGGATTGTGTTAAATCAAACAGATTGAATATCCTTAAATTGGCCTATTTTGTTTTTCACCATCAGTAGGAATGGAAATTTGAAAGCTATATTAAATTTTAACTATAGAAAGTAAAGTGGCACTTTTACAACCCCAAATGCCACTGACTTGGAGACCATAAAATTTGGGAACCCCTATATTTACTATATCAAATTTAAAACAATATTTATATGTATATATGTGTATTAATAATATATTTAGGCTTTATTTTATCCTATTAGGCCCACTTTCTGATTTCTGGCATATATTGTATTTTCTGTTGTCTAACATTTTTTTGTTGATTCCTTTATGTTTGATATTCTTACAAAGAACTCACTAGCAATTCAGGAAGTATCTTCCATTTCAAGCTTTATTTCTCATATCTTTTTAATGCTTTGTTAGAACAACAAAATTCTCTTAACACCAAAGCAGGGACCTTTTCACTTGTGTCTGCATTCTACACCAAACATTTATCATATCCCTAACACAGAGCTGATTTCGTTTCCACAAGTGATGTGTCAACAGTTATTAAATTATGAGTGTTCCCAGCCTTTATCCTAACTCTGGGAACTAAAGAAGATTCTGGCTTGAAGTCCTCAGTCTCCTGACAGCTGGATTGGACTCAGTTCTCTCAGGGTTTGTTATGCAGAACCAGGAAGAATGCTAGAAGCGGAGAAAACAGGCTATGGCTGAGAAAATTTTTGAACGGGGAAAAGGAGATTTTAAGGACAATTTAAGATGAAAGAAATATGGAAAAGTTGCAATGAATAAAGGAAATGAATGGGAAAGATAAAAAAAATTTTAATATTACTACACTGTATGTATCTCTCTTCATGCTATTTGAAAAGTGCAAATAAAGTATATGTTATTTTAAGATTATTTTGTGACTAGATGTATTCATTTTAACCCTGATAACGCTTATTCTAGGTACTATATTAATTTATGTAACTGTTTTTCATAAGTACTTGCTGAATATGTTCAACTTCACGATGGTTCAACACCTTCATTGTGTTGGGTCATGAAAAGAGTGTGAATATTCACAGTGTGAGGTTACAGAAGCATTGAATTGGCCAAAACTTTCATTCTTTTTTTTCTGTAACATCTTAGGGAAAAATCCAAACGAACTTTTTGGCCAACCCAATAAATGTATGGGCTTGGACTGAATGTGGGCTAACCCCAGGATATACTATGGAGATGTTTGAGAGTCTTTTCTTAACCTATAAGTCTCTGGTTTATCTTTGGCATGTTTCTCCTAAAAGTGAACACAATGCATCTAATTAATTTTTCCCACAGATTCATACATGTGTATCAGTCACTTTGCTACATAACAGATAACAAAACGATCTCAGCATAAAGCATAGCACTTATTTCCCACTCACCAGACAGCTGTTCACTGGGATTCAGCTGATCCAGGCTGAAGTCATTTGGACTTGGCTTCAAGCTGCAGTTGGGTCCAGGTCTGTTCTACATACCTCTCATGGTCTTTGGACCAGCAGCTATATCCAAAGAATATTTTTCTTTGGGTGAAAAGTGGGAGCTCAAGAAAACAAGTCCAACTGTGCAAGCACATATCAAGCCTTTGTTTGCATCATATCCACTAAAATTCCATTGGTCAAAGCAATGCGTTAGCCAAGCCCCAAATCAAGGACTAGAGATATATATTCCACCTAGCATGAGGCCATGTTACTAATACAGGGGAACAGAGAATTGAGATTAATAATTCAACTTGTACCTACTGCTAAATTATATTTTTATTATACACACATCTATTTTATAATACATTATATATGAATACATTACTAAAGACTTTCCTAATATATTCATAGGATTCAGTGTAATTTCATTATCAACATATTTTCTGACCTTGTGAAAAATATAGTCAAAGATTGCATTAGCTAGTTTCATTTCTTTAAACCACAGCTCCTGACTATATAGATAAAGACTTGCTGGCATTACAGAATCAGAACAAAATAATATACAGGCAACCTACAGATACTGTAGTCACTTGAAAATTATGGATGCAAAAGCAAAAAAGCTATAGACAATGGGGGATTATATCCCATATACATACAGACTGTATCCCATATACACACAGATGCCTGCACCACTAACTGTGGATGCTGCCAGGCCACCCACTTCTGGAATGAAGATGATATATTTCAGCAATGGAGAAGATACCAGTAAAAAAAAAAAAAAGTCTCTAATAGCAAATTTCAACCCCATGATGTTGCGGCTGATAAACCAGGAAAATCACAGCTTGATTTAGAAACCAGCAGGGAGCTAGCAAGGAGTCTTAAAAAGAAAGATTGAAGAGCTGGTACAATAGCAAAGGAAGATTGCTTTTGCTGAAGACCATTTTCAAAACTCCACAGAAACATGACTGAGCCACCAACCAGATGAAGGACTTCAGGAAGAAGCCATACTAAGGCTGGAGGACACTACAAATCTCTCAGCTAAAAAATACAAATGAAGATTAAGGAAGATATTGCCATTATAAACAAATGGGCTGCAAGTGTTTTCATTACCAGAAAAGCTAGGCCCTCACCTTAATGGCATCAAATATCAGAACCAAATAGGGGTCTCTTTGCTTGAGAGTAGATCAGAGGAGAAATACCAGACTACACAGCACCAGCTCCCTGATCTGTGGTCACAGTAGTAAATTCTGCCTCCCATTTTTACTGCTATAAAAGAAATGGGATTTTAATTCTGCTGTGGAACCTTGGGCTATTCATTTATTGACTCTCTGCTGCAGGCATCAGCTATTTATAATTGATTTAAAACTACATAAATATATTAATATGTCTACCCTCTTCTTACTTTGGAAATTTTTTTTAATTTTGCAAAAATGCATTAAGCTCTTCAAAAAAAAAAGAGGTGTCATCCCATTCCAGAATACAGTAGTTATTATTTTCATCCTGCTTCATTCTAATCAGTATCATTATACCAGCATCTTTAATGGACGGAATGTTTTCCCATTGAGCTCTTGGTAGAATTCCATGTGATCGTAAGCTAATCACTGCTGCTACTGTCTCAGTCTTTCTCAGTCTGCCCTCCATAGTGTATACTGCAGTGATAGAACTGTTGGGGAGGGGAGCAATTGATTTTTTAACCCAATTATGGCACCCCCAGAAGAAAAAGGTACAGTGTTTTTTTGAGGGGATTTCAAATTCAGGAAGAGGTCATTCCTCTTTCACTAACAATTTCTAGATGACTAGCTCTCATTTCAAAGAGAGGTGCAGTTCCCAGGAGGTTATCCTTCAGCAAAATCATGAGATCTTTTTCTTTTCTGTCTGCATCAATTGTAGCACTTGGAAATGGCACAGAGGATAACTCTATTTAGCCAAAACTCACACATCACAATATAAAGTATATCCAAACTCATTTTTGAGTGAGCTAGCTTATACCAAGCCAATTCTTCAATCTGTTGATCAGGATAGAATTCTTGTCAATTACAGTCTATGAAAAAAAGACTCTGGTCTTCCTTATGGAGAATAAAGGTTGCCCTTGAACTAAACTTTTCCCAAGAACGTTCCAGAAGCACCATCCCAAATCACCTAAACTTTTACATATTGAAATATTTCTTGATATCCTGACTATGTGGTTGCTGAACAGAGATCCTAAGGAGGATAATGAGTTATGAGATAATATTTCCAATGACATTCCAACCGCAGCCATGGTAGGTGTCATTTCACAACTGAAATAGATAATATATCTCTGGATATTTTGTGGTCCAATATGAGAATAGAAAATTATGATTCATGCCTATTTATGTGCATTATTAAACAGTGAGAAAACCATTCCCTAAGACCTCCTTCAATATTAAAACTTTAAGAGTTTTCATTTATATACTCTGACAAGTGATAATCATGTAGCTCTGTGATTATGTTCATCCCTATATATTAGTTAGATAATGGTTCAAGAGTCAGCCAGGGCTGAAGTGGAAATTAAAAGAGCATGGACTTTGGAGTCAGAGAATCAAATCTAGGTTTGCCTCCCAGTCCTCTGAAAATGACTCAACCTCACCAAGCAACAGTTTCATCATCTATAAAACGTTAGCATATCATTTATACAAAGTGCCTGACATGAAAAAGACACTCAAGATAATAAGCTCTAGAATAATGAAGATTTACCAATTCTTGTGCATGTTCTGAAAACCTCCCTTAAAATCTCTTTCTAAAGAAACAAAAACTATTTTTTTAAAAACAAAATGCTTTTCACATATGTAAGGCATGAGATCTAGAAAGGCAAATAGTCTTTAGAAAATTCCCAAATTCTTTTGGCTACAGTTATAAAATTCATGCTACAAACTGGGCAAGAAAAAGTCCTTTAAAAATGTCACAATCTGTAATGGGCCAAGTTTTATTCTATAGCTCATCTGGATAAACACTAAATTGGAATGATTAGAATAAAAGAGAAAGAGATGGAGGGAGACTGCCATATTGGCCTCTCCGAGTCCTATCTGAGTTTCCTGTGGTGCGTTGTTTAGGACAAGAATCAGGAGATCCAAACACTCAGCTAATAATCCTGGTGGATGTTGAAAAGGCCACGCTCTTGTCACAGCTGATAACTTACTGCCCTGACAACAACTAGTCTGAAGACACCACAGCTGTGTTCTTATTCACAGCTGAAAGACAACTATTGGCAGTTCCTAATTTATATGTTGGTAATAACTTTGCACTGAATTTGGTTTCCCAGGTATAGGTGATCATGTGGTACAAAAGAGAAGCCATTTCTCTTTATTTTTCCAGTTTAAGAGCAAAGCTTAAGCACTATTTGAAATAGTCAAGATGGATTAATAATTTTTTGCTTCCTTTTCATCACCCCATTTTCTTAGTTCCTAATACTCTTTTTCTCCTGTTTCCAGTCCCTCAGATTGCCCAAAACTTCTTTAGTGAAATCCCACTGGTTCTTTTCTATATCCCCAAATTCCCTTATAATACAAAATGAATTCCTTCCCCCCCCCACCAAAATTCCCAACACAATATTAATTTTACAACAATTGGGGTAAAATAATTTACACTAATGTGTGATGGATAGTCCCATAATCATGAGAGTTATTTGCATTTTTAGAAGAGGATGACTATTGCCAAAATTAATGCCTAATTAGTAGAATATAGGATAATGTTACAAGGTTTCAAGTTGACATAGCCTTTTTTTTTAACTAGGGAAACAAGAAAAGAATAATTAAGCTTTATATAGATGAGCCCTCAGGGTCTGCTCCTCTAAACTGACTTGTTTTTTTCCTAGATTCCCTAGATTCATTCCCTCCTCAAATTCTGCTACCATGGCTCCTCTACCAACTCGACATATTTTTTGGTTTGTTTGTTTCTACCCAGAAAGCTTCTTATAACCATGAGGGCTCTCACAATAGAGACAGAGAAGTTGACGTGGGAGAGGGCACAATTGGGCTCATGCGCGTTATTAGTTAAAGGTGAACACACTTTTCATCTGAATATTGATTTTTAAAACCTACACGGTTACTATTGCATAAAAGACAGACCCAGATAGAAACATGCAATTTAATATTGTTGCCATCTACAAAAACAAAGCTAGATATGGGTAGAACTTGAAATATGTCAGGGTATAGGCCAAAAAAAAGAAAAAAATGATAGTTTTCCAAACCTTTATAAATGTGACAGAACTGATAACCCTACAAGAAGCTTCCTCTTCCCGTGGAACTTGAAAGAGTTCACAGGAGTCCACGCACTGCCATGCAGACAACTACCAAGAGCTGTCACCACAACCCCAGTACACAGGTGAAAGCTTGAGCTCCAGGAGGTTAAATGTCACATCCATAGGGAAACAGAGATGAGAACAGCATCCAGGTTCTTGACTCACACAGCATCCTTCACTGCAGCCTTTCCTGGGCTACCTCCGAATATCTCAACTTTCAGTCTACCCGTGCCGGGTATCAGAAAACACAGATGTGCACAAAAGCACATTTTAAATTGTGAACATTTGGATTTGTTTTTGTTTATTTGACTCTCCAACGTGGGTTCTTAGATTAGTAGTTCTCATCTCAAATCTGGTAATAAAAAGAGCTTCATCTTCTCTGAGTGAGCCAATTTCGAAATCTGTCTGATTCTTACTACCAACAATGCAGCTGGGATGAACTTAAAATTTCTAATCCGCACTGTCACTCACTAACTATGTGATGACTTTGTGCAAATAACTCAACTTTCCTCAGATATGATTTTCTATTCTATAGAATGGGAATCATAACACTAATGCAATAAAGTTATTTTATGATTTGACAGTAATATTAGCTCTCGTGGATTACTGCAACTGCTTCACACCTGGTCTCCTGACTTGCATCCTAGCCCATCTTTCCTCTACTTATCAACAGAGCAGCTAGAGTGGTCCTGGTAAAACATAAGTGTAAGTTCTTCTTAACTCTCTCCTTCCCAGTGCCTTCTCATCCCTTTCAGAGTAGAAGTCAAAGTTAATGATTGGCTTACTTTGTCTGCCGCCTCCTCATTGCCTGTCTGACCTCACCAGCCATCACTGTTTTTTTTGTTGTTGTTTTTGTTTTGTTTTTTTTGCGGTACGCGGACCTCTCACTGTTGTGGCCTCTCCCGTTGCGGAGCACAGGCTCCGGACGCACAGGCTCAGCGGCCATGGCCCACGGGCCCAGCCGCTCCGCGGCATGTGGGATCTTCCCAGACCGGGGCATGAACACGCGTTCCCTGTATCGGCAGGCGGACCCTCAACCACTGCGCCACCAGAGAAGCCCACCAGCCATCACTCTTGCACTGGGTCATGTTGCTCCAGCAACTCTGGACCCGTCACTACTCTTCAAACATACTGGAAACACTCCTGCCTCAGGGCCTTTGCACTTGCTCTTTCCTCTGCTCGGAAATTCTTGCTTTAAGTATTCATATGAATCACTTCCTCACCTCCCTTTAGGTCTTTATTCAAAAGTAATCTTCTCAGAGGGGTTTACCCTGGCTCCCCTATCTAAAATTACTACCCAGTCTCCTCCATAATACTTCTTTTTTGCTGCTTTATTTTTCCCCTTAGTATCAACTAACACATTCTATATTTACTTACTTGTATGTTTTATTGTCTGTCCCACTAAAATATAAGCTCGATGTTAGCATTTTGTTCACTCATTAACTATGTGACTTTGTGGAGGAAAAAAATATCCTCAACTTCTCTGAACTAGAGTTTATTCATCTATTCCCCTGGACAGTTCTACAGCAATGCCTGCACGTAGTAGGAGTTTCATAAATGATCACTGAACTGATGACTGAATCTTTAAAAAGCTTTCAAAATGATGACCACTGAAGTGTGAAAAAGGGGAAAGAAAAAGGAAGATGTGGGGAAAGGAGAGAAAAGAATCATGTCAGAGATGTTCAGATTACAGTGATATGGAAAAAGAGAACCGAGCAGCATGAGGAAATGCGAAGAAAATCAGGGTAGCATAATTGAAAAACCCAGAAAGAAACAAGAGGAAGCACAAGAAGGAAGGGCTACCCTTCACCATTCAAACAGTATTTGAAAGATTTAGCTAGAGTTTTATCATGAGCCAGAGCAGCACTGTCCTCAGAACTGTGGGAATCCTCCTCCATTCTCTGAACAACCAGTGGAGGCACTCCCCCCAAGTAGTCCAGGACTCGTGAGAGGCCTAAAGAACACACAACGGGCACCAGCAGAACCCATTAACAATTCCCGGGAAGTAAAAACGGAACCTGGGTAATAAAATAAAATCTAACCTTTCTTTCCTTGGCGCTTAGTCCAGTTTCACTTACTCATGGGGTGCCGTTGCAGAGACCTCACACTCAGCACTTCAGACCAGAGTTCCCGGTGAGAAAGGGCTGCATTGACGCCTCAGCTCGGGAGCGGTACGCAGAAACCGCGCGGGATACTCAATTCAAGATGGCGGCAGCAGGCCACGCCCAGAGACGCTGCGTGCTCTGTCTGGGGCATAAGCGGCACAGCTGTGCCTGCCCAGTGAGGATTCTGCCCCTCCCCACTGACGAGATCTCTATAATCTAGCCCCACCTGTAGCCTTTCAAGGAAAGCACGTTTTCTGCTGCACCTCTCTGTTCTCTGATCAAAGAAAAAAACTTTACTTTGCTTCTAAACTGAACTTGGTCTGTTCTATTGGCTCCAAGGACACGGGGCAGTAGGACCCTTGTTAGGGCCTGACTGGAAAGGGTTAGTAACACAGCGGCTCTCGAATGCCATTGACAGATGAGATCCAACTGTTCTTCATCACCGACTACTTTCTTGGGAATCTGGTTTGACCATACATGTAATGCCAAGTACTCAGATAATCACTCGAGGGCATGGTCATAATGTCATATTCCTCTATGCACACATACTCATACACAGACAAACATACCTCCTTACTACACAATTAATTGATTCCCAGTCTTCCTGTAAGGCAAGGACCACAAAATTCTATAGTTTTCTTATTCAGATCCCAATCAGTGGAATCATCTGGAGCAAGAGGAAAGTTCCAGCGTCCACACATGACAGCCTCTCTATGGCCTCAGGAAGAATCCTTCCCTTCTGGTTCAGACTCTACTGTGATTTCCACTTTTGCCTCATGGGAGTCTTTTCTCCGGCATCCCAGTCTTGCAAGAGCTAATTAGAATGTCAGGTAAGGTTAGCTCTGAGATGACTTTCAAGATCTGTGCTGAGGAAAACAACATTCACTTTGCAAGCTTCTTGGGAATTTTATTTACGTAGAGCCTCTTCATCCCAAGGATTTAAAGCAAGATGGAAACTGTAGCTCATGAATCAAAACAACTCTCCAGAGCTAAAAACTAAGTGTATTTGCATAACAATTTACCAGATCCAAACAGCAGGGCAAGGTCAGGTAAAATAAATCGCCAAGGTCATGGTTCTCTGGAAGTGTTATTGAAATTCAGAACTCCTGATCCTGGGTGCTTGCTCTGCCCCATGGATATCTCTCCTACTCTCTTTCTAAATGAAACTGTGGCATAAAATAAAATAAATGTACTGTATGTGTGGAAAACACAGGCCTACCCTTAACCCTCTCCTTCCTTCTAACTCCAGATCTTTCAGACCATGGAGGTAAAGATTAAATCATAACTCACTGACCTCATTGTATTACCACACAAATGAAAGCACTTACTAGTAACAGTAATCTGGAGGACCCGTGGTCTAAACTACAAACTGCTGTTGACTGTGCTTGAAAGTATACTTTCAAAGTATTTTAAATCTCTTTAATTTCTTGATCAAATAATTGCTTCGAATTCACTGTTATAATTTTGAGAACCCCAAAACATTGGGATCCTTTAAAATTGGCAAAGGCCCATGAGCCAGAGAGCAGGAAGCCAAGATTCAACGTGTATATGATTCTTGCTTTAATACCCTCGGCTAGAAAAACCGTTAAAGAAAGACATCGAAGAGAAGCTTCTTAAAATCACGGCCTCTTTCAACCTACTGGATTTCAGATTCCTCGGGCGCCACTCCGAATCCAGAATTCTTCCTCTTAGGTCGCAAGGAATTTTGCAAACTATGACCCCTAGCCTTGGAGGGGAGAGAACTTGCCAGGGGCGCGGGAAGCGCCACCCGGGAATCTCACCAACAGTGGGCGTCTAGCACAGCCAAGCGACAGGCTGGCGCCAGGGCTCAGCAGCAGAGAGACGCCGGCTGAGGCGGGGAGAACTTTGCGCTCCCAGCAGAACCACCCTTTGCTGGCCAGTCGTGTCGCTCCTCTGAGGAAGCCAGCGGCGGCGGCGACTGGGCGGAAAGAGGACGAAAGAAAGGAAGAGAGGAAGTAGCGAGGGAAGAAGAAAAATGAAGCCAGCGCTGGGAGAGCCCGCGAGAGGGTGGCCGACGGTGGAGCAAGGAGGATTTGGCTGCTTTTCCGCACCCCGGGCGTGAACGCCTTCTCCTGCGCGACCCCAAGGAAATAAGTGGGTCTCGCCTGGGCGAGAAAAGAATCCAAGTGAGAACCTTGCCTCCTCGGTCACCGTTGCCCCCTAGGAATCCCAGCCGCTTCTCAGTCCTGCTTCCCCGCGGGGCCGGACGCAGTGCCCAAGCCACCCTGCGGATGGGGCGGGCGGGGAACAAGCACCCAAGCCGCGGGTGACCAGCGCCGCCCGCCCCGCTCAGCGCAGGGACCGGGCGGGCAGAGGATGCGAGGCGGTGGGACTTGGGAGCAGGTCCCGAGACTGCCTAGGGCGCGCTAGGTTCCAACTTGGATGGCCCGGAGTCCGCTTCAGCTCCTGGGACAGCTTCGCCGCGCGGAGTGAGCTGCCAGCGGAACCTGGGGGCGGAGACCTTAGGCGGAGGCTGCCCGGGGGAGAGCCGGGGTCAGGAGGGGGCGCGCTTTCTCCCTGCGGGTCTCAGTAATGAGGAGGTTGAGTTTGTGGTGGCTGCTGAGCAGGGTCTGTCTGCTGCTGCCGCCGCCCTGCGCACTGGTGCTGGCCGGGGTGCCCGGCTCCTCCACGCACCCGCAACCCTGTCAGATCCTCAAGCGCATCGGACACGCGGTGAGGGTGGGCGCGGTGCACTTGCAGCCCTGGACCACAGTCCCCCGCACGGCCAGCCGCGCCCCGGACGGCAGCCGGACAGGCGCCCAGAGAGATGAACCTGAGCCAGGTACTTGGCGGCCCCCGGCGCCCTCGCCGGGCGCACGCTGGTTGGGGAGCGCCCTGTATGGCCGGGGGCGGCCGGGCGCACGGAAGCCCGGGGAGGGCGACCGGGCCGAGACCCTGTGGCCTCGGGATGCCCTCCTCTTCGCCGTGGACAACCTAAACCGAGTGGAAGGGCTGCTGCCCTACAACCTGTCTTTGGAAGTAGTGATGGCCATCGAGGCGGGCCTGGGCGATCTGCCGCTCTTGCCCTTCTCCTCCCCTAGCTCGCCGTGGAGCAGTGACCCTTTCTCCTTTCTGCAGAGCGTGTGTCACACCGTGGTGGTGCAAGGGGTATCGGCGCTGCTCGCCTTCCCCCAGGGCCTGGGCGAGATGATGGAGCTCGACTTGGTCAGCTCCGTCCTGCACATTCCAGTTATCAGCATCGTGCGCCACGAGTTTCCGCGGGAGAGTCAGGTGAGAGGAGTCTGGTGCGTGGAGTGGAGATGGGCACCGCTGGGGGCCGGGATGGTAGCGGGGGCGGAGGGAGGGCGGAGGAAGAGAACGCGGATGAAGACCTGAGGGTCGTGGGGCTTTGCAACTTTGATATTGTTTAAGGATCGGACCATATCCGTAGGTTACAGGTAGAAGGATCTCAGTAGAAGTAAAATAAAACATTTTAAAGCGCAGCTGGATGGGCTTCCCTGGTGGCGCAGTGGTTGGGAGTCCGCCTGCCGATGCAGGGGACACGGGTTCGTGCCCCGGTCTGGGAAGATCCCATGTGCCGCAGAGCGGCTGGGCCCGTGAGCCATGGCCGCTGAGCCTGCGCGTCCGGAGCCTGTGCTCCGCAACGGGAGAGGCCACAACAGTGAGAGGCCCGCGTACTGCAAAAAAAAAACAAAAAACAACAACATAAAGCGCAGATGGAAATAAAATGAGAGGTAGAGTAGCAGATGGAAGTAGGGAAGTGGGAGAATATGCGAAATCTTCACGTTTTGACCAGTTGGGAGAAACCTACTGGAAACCCTATGGAAGTATTGAATAGAAGTCGAAGTTCAGGAGCGTGGAGAGCAGTCGAGGTTCTAGTGACTAGCGCGGGGAATGGGCATAGAAGATCCCAGACTGCCAGAGGCTTTCACTCCCCTGAGGAACTCTAAAAGCACCTGTCGGAAAGAGCACCTGCCCCTTCCGACTTCTTTAGACGATGTCCCTGAGCTTTAGGCGACGGTGTAAAGAAGAAAACACCTCCCTCTGAATTCCTTTGAGTAAACAGGAAATCTGCAATTAGTACAGAAGCATTAGGTAGAGTGGTTAATTAGTCTTGGGTATTGAAAGGCAATAGAAATATTATCTGATACCATAAAAATGGATGGGAGGACTCATTTGGGATTGTTTCTTTGTCCCTACTCTCTCTCTATGTGATGTGGGTTCAAAGACTGGCTATATTTAGTTGTGTTCAGCCCATTTCTGCTCCAATTATCTAGAAGTAAAGAAGACTATAATGATTTAGTTTCCTAGGGGTTAACAAAATATATATATATATGTATATAGTTTCAATAAAGGAAGCTATTTGAGAACTTAACTGTTGACAATAAGATAAATATTTACAGAGAAGGTGGGGTCCTTTTAGCAATAGGAGTTTTCTGCATTTTGTGCATCATTTTTTAATAAAATATCAAGCATTATTGAGTCTTGCACAAAGTATTTATGAAACAAATAGGTAGTTGGTGTTGGTCCCATTTTAAAAACTGAGAAACTGAGGAAAGTTCTGGGGCTTGATCAACATTGGTTGGTGTACTAACAATAGAGTCCAGACTCGGGAGAATTTCTAACTCTATATCATTTTCATTCTATCACTGTAGCTGGAAAAAAATATTTCTAATCTCTCTTCCACTTTCGATATATATACAGAGATAAAAAAATAAAATGAGTAAGAGCGAATATATGTGAAAAGTTTGATCAAATCTATGTTTAAAATATAAAGAGAGTACTAAAGGTTTCTTTTCTAGAAAAATGAACCTTACATTTTTAATTTTAGGAAGGGCAGCCTCAGGCTACTTTCAGCAGTTGCCCAGAAGATTTCTATTTAATGCTGAACTGTAGAGATTTGATCTGCAGAGTACAGGCTAATTAACTTTTATCTGAAATATTTCCGTCACCTGAATCTGAATGACTGCAGGCAGCAGATGGGAAGGCATGGAAAACACAGGTGCACAATGCTGCCAATGCCCAGTGTTATAAACATGAGATTGCATCCATAAGGTATATCATTATTAATAGATATGCAGAATAAGAGCTAACAAATGCAAGAGTCAGCATCACTGGCTTCTCATCATTGCTTCTTTATTACCTAATACTTCATACATGCCAATAGTGTTCACATTCTCCAGACTCCTTTCCATTTGTAGATTGTTTGGCAAGAGTCTTAAATAGCGAGAATTTTCCCCAAAATTAGTGTTCCTTAGTTAGAAGTGAAATTGTCTGTGCTTCATGATGAATTTTTGTAGTATACAGCACACTACAACTTGGAGACCAGAGAAACTGTGAAGAAGCATCTAGAATAAGTAAACTTCAAAGCTTTAGGACCACTGAAGGACGAAGAGTCCTCCAGGGACAACCCTTGCAAGCTGACAATAAAATAAATACTATGTCAAGCACATTTACTTCTGTATTTCAATTCAGAAGTGTATTTTAAATCACTGTTGTCATTGTTACTTTCATCGCACACATCTTGAAAGGGAGGGATTATTTTATTAACTCAGATGTAGTTTGGCCAACTGAGGACGTTTTCTTTCATTTATCTTTGTATTTTAAATTCAAACATATCTAACCTGTCTTACTTTTAGTATATAATTTAAATGTCATTCTATAATGTCCTATATTTAAAATGTCCAGCTCAATGTCAAGTCACTGTAACATGTAATTTTAGGATATAACCAACATTGCTTTCAGCAAAAATAATAACTGATCTTCCCCTGGCTTCTGAAAAATGGACCTTTCTCTAATACAATGATGTGATTTTTTTTTAAACTTTCTAAATAAAAAAGAATGATGAAGTCATTTTACACATTAAATCAAATTGACTTAATTTAGCCACTGTCCTTATTAGAATCTATGCCCAGTGACCTAATTTGTTGACTGTGCCAGTGCATGATTAAAGGATTCTAGAAGAGAGTGGACTTGTCCACACAATCAGACAAATCAAAATTGCTTTTAGAGCAGGAGCAGCCACAATGTTTTCTCCCACTTTCTTTTGGACTACTGATTTCTTTCATATGAAACCTTTAACTAGTAAATAATGGTTTTGATATCATCCTGCCACAACTCCTGAATGGAAAGAGATACCACTGATATGATCAAACCCCTGAGAGTAGCATAGTCGTTTTATTTCGGTATACTATTTATTCCAAACATAAACACATAGGTTTATCAGCTTGGAAGGAACCAACTTCCTTCAATCAGGGAAATCCATTAAAATAAAATGAGCTACCCACTTTTGGAAACCGTATGTGTATTATCACTACATAATAAAAGCTTAATACAACATTACATATAGGATAGAGTCAAAGCATGCTTCTGCCTCAAAAATTCTGACTTTATCACACCCAAACCTCCACTTGAGGCCAACTAAATTCTGTTCCCATGACCTTCAAATAATGATTCTGCACATGGATGCAGTTAACATTTACATTTAAGTGACATTCAGCTCCTCCAGTTCTTTCTTTCTCTTCACTCCCCCTACTTTTTCTTCTAAGAGTTTGTATTGTTTCTCCAAAGTTAATGCCTCAAATTTACCTACTGAGGTAGTGACAGATACACATTTCTTTCTAAAATGTGTATCTCATGTTAATTCCATATTGGTTTCATTAGGCAGAGTTAATGGAGTAATATAATTGGCTTAGATTCAAACCCATGCAGTTAAAAGGTGACCACACTATTATTTTCTTCTCTTGTTGAATGTACCATGTGCCTGTCTCACGAGCCATATATGCTAACTAATTAGCATATGTTTATTCCCATGGAAATATAAGTGTTTTGGATGGTCCATTTTTATAATACAAGGCCAAGTACTGAATTCTGTTTATGAATTTCACTAGCATGGTGCCACTTTTGTATGGTACAAGGGACAAAGCAGTGATATCACAATATAACTTACGTGCCTCATGAGGGGACAAGTAAAGGACATTTATTTTTAAAACATCTGCTCTCAACTGTGGTGGTTTTCCTTGACTTTCTCTATTCAAGGCACTGTTCTTTCTCCTCTGGGGGAAATGTATTCTGCAATTCATGATGAATGGCTGATAGTACCACCTAATTGTTGCTGACTTGAAGATAAATGATTTCAAATTAAATGTCAAGTGATGCAAAACTTTTCTTAGCAGTGATCTTTTACAGGTTCCTCTTGAAAAACAGAGACCTGGGATTAATTTGGAAGTTTTTATTTCCATTCTGGGAATTTTGTTTATAATGCTTACTTATTTTTCTAGATAAATAGAGCAGAAGAGACTAGCACACACCATTCATTGGGCAATTAATCTGTCTCACACCCCTTTTCTTTGCGCCTGCCATAGAATAGTCACAGAGAATCTTGGGTCTTGATCTCCTTGGCTATTACATCTTGGAGTTAACTTATGATTGAATCAACTGAAAACCAATTTTGGTGTCTAATTCCTTAATGTTTTATCTTCTGGTGTGGCAGAAATCACCTTGGATTTTGTGCCACTAGATTTTATTTCATGAATACCTCCAGTCAAATTCCAGTCATGTTGGTTAAATGAGCATGACATAATGGAAGGTATATTAAACAGTACTCAAAAAAAGACTCAGTGTACCTCTGCCTCTTACTGGCCATGGAATCTTAGTGACTCTATCTGTGAGCATCTAGGCTTGTCAATCAAAAGAAGGTTACTTTCCCAATCTGACAGAATTGTGTGAATCAAATAAGAAAGTGAAGTATTTTGGAAAAATTTATAGTGTTATTAGCTAAATAACCAGTAGAGAGGTGTTGGTTTTGATCTGATAAGAATCATTCTAGTCTTAATTCACCACTAATTCTCCATTAGTTGCTACTAATCAAAATAGAATGTGATTCACAGTGTAACATGTCTTCATCTTCCACCTTACTCTCTACCCACTCCCTCATTTTATTTCTCTTAAAAAAAAAGTAAGTGGGTTTAGCACCCACCCGCGAAAAGAACTATGTTCCTAACTAGCTTGCACCCTTGCCTAGGATTAGAAGACATGCCATAGGTACTGTTTCTATACCAATGGCAAATCTTTATAAATGCACATCATCAATGCAGTTTCTAGAGCCTTAGGTATTGCCATAGAAGCTTCAAAAAGATGCCCAAGGTTTTTCAGAAATGTTGGTGTCTCTCATTTCTCCTATAGGAGAAATTATAGTAAATTCCTCATGAGACTACGGACACACAGTCTAACCTCTCTACCCCAACACCACCTACCATACTACTAAGCCCACTGTTCGGCTCATCTGACATTATTTTCTTGGCAAGTCTTTCTTAATGAAGAAGGCAGTGTGTTGGTTCATATTTGGTTCATACTGGCACAAGCTCCTTATCTCATCTTGGATAGACAATAGTTTGCAAACCAGCTACTTTGAGTATCATTGCCCTAGGCAAATACGTGGAGCTCTCATAGCAAGGCATTGTACACTTTAGTGGCGCCACTAAATGCAGAGATGAGAATCTCATTGTCTTTTCTCCTGCCTACTCTAGCTACTCCCATTCACATACACAAAAGAGTAGAGAAACAGTACAGCACTAGAAATGGGATGCAGAATCTCTAAAACTAGGCAAGAAGGAAGAAAGAACATCTCAGCATCTGCCACATTGGTTTCTGAGTAAATGCATGAATAACAAACTAATGGCAATCTTTAAGCCACTCATTTCTTTCTCAGATCTTTCCTGTACGGGAAGGTGGGAGAAGAGAGCAATGGGGAAAAGGTAAACAAGGAGTAAGCCAGCCACCTTCCCTCAACCTAACACCTCAGCTAGACTTTCAGATCTCCTGACTGTGAAGGAGTCAGACACTTTCAGGGGAGACCGTGTTTCTCCTGTACTGAGGGAGTCGGTTGATCCTACTTACCTGGGCTGGTATTGTGTCAGCTGAAGTAAACTCTGACCCTGAAAAGCTAATACCTGCTTGAACAGGGATGGTCTGTCTGTAGAGATGAGCCTTCAAGGGTTCAAGTGGTAAAGAATTAAGCAGGATGACTTCTCTTTTAGTGAGGCTGAATTATGCCTCATTGCTTTTCATTTGAGACAGATTTAGGAAAAATCCCAGCCATACATATTTTTGTAGAATGTATGCTTTTCAAGGCTCCTTCACAAATGCGCTTATAGCAAGCATCCTTTTAACAGTCCTGTGAGGTAAATAACAATGTATAGACAACATAAAAGGACTAAAAGAGTTATGCATTGTAGGAAGTGAGACATCACCAAGAGGAAAACAGACTAAAAGCTCCTTCTGATTTTAGTGTATTTGTCAGCCTACAATCCGAGAACAGACTGGATCCATCACTGCTTTTGAATTACTGCAGAAAAAAGAAAAAAGAGAGAGATCTACTTCTAGGTTCCATGGTTTAAAGCATATTTCACACTAAATATCCAATAATAGAAGTTTATTACATATTAACTTTGTCTTCATTTTTCTTATATGCACAAAAAATAGTGGAATAAAAAAGGTGCAAGATTAACTTGGAAGACTAACCACTTGATCTAAATGAAAAATCATTCTTTACAGCATGATATCTAAATGTAGCATCTGCTGCTGTACCAATTAAACCATTATATTAGTGCACAGTCTGCTGACAATGACTTTTAAATTATGAAGTAGAGGTCAATACTTCTTAAACAAATTTTCGTTTTCTGGCTTACATGTCGTGATAGTTCAAAGTCCTCCATGATGAACACCAAATTTTGATAAGCTGTACAAGACACATTCATTGTCAACTTTCTTGAGAAACAGAGATGTATTTCTAAATTTATTATTTAACAAATACTTTTTAATAAAGTATTGATACCAAGTGTGTTTATTTCAGAATAAAAAGTTGTTACCAAATATAAAAAAAAGTTTAATTAAATGAATCATGATATATCAATATCTTTACAATGGAATACTGCATACCCATTCAAAATGAAAATATTTGTTGACACAGAGAGATAAAAAGTATACATTGGGGCTTCCCTGGTGGCGCAGTGGTTGAGAGTCCGCCTGCCGATGCAGGGGACACGGGTTTGTGCCCCGGTCCGGGAAGATCCCACATGCCGCGGAGCGGCTGGGCCCGTGAGCCATGGCCGCTGAGCCTGCGCGTCCGGAGTCTGTGCTCCGCAACGGGAGAGACCAGAACAGTGAGAGGCCCGCGTACCGCAAAAAAAAAAAAAAAGTATACATTGCATGTAAAGTGTTACCTTCTGTAAAATATAAAGTCTAGAATTTTATTTATAAAAATGTTAAATGTGATTGTAACTGAATGGTAGAAGTCCACATTTCCCCTGTGCATGCTTCTATTGATATTTTTCTAAAAATAAGTATGTATTACACAATTAAAAATAATAAGAGAAAAAAAGACAAGTTACCTTCAAATTTCCTCACCAGTGCTTTTAATACTTCATATGAAAGTACAGACTTCAGGAACAAATTAATTGTAGTATATGTTTAAATTTATCCTTTCACATCTATATTTCAATTTTATCCTCACAATTATTTTGTGAAGTGAGCAAGGCAGTATTTATTTTACAAATCAGACAATAATAACATATAGATGGAAGAAATACAAAGTAGGGGTGAAGAGAATAGGTTTTTGAGAAGCACAGACCTGTTTGAATCTTAGCTCTACAACTTTCTAGACATCTTTCCTTGAGAAAACATGCCTGATGTCTCTATGCCTCAATTTTTGATCCACAAAATATGACTGTCTCATAAAGTTACAGTGAGGATGATATTATGTATGCAAAATTCTAAGCACAGTACCTAGAGCACTGTGTATTCTTATTCTAATGATCATTCTTTTAGCACATAGTGTTGACGTAGCTTACTAAAAAAACTAAAATAATCAGAATGAGAACTCAAATATTCTAGCTTGCTCTCTTCAGAGTACTTCTAAATGCATTTTCAGTATGTATATGATATTTAGGCTTAAGCGATCTGGTTCCAGTGGACCAAGCCTAAGGAAAAAAAAAAAGATTCTGCTGTTTTGAAAGCCCACTTAGAATTCCAACTCACTGAGGTGCACCTCAGGTTAGGTATGTACAAATTTGGTCAGCAATGAAGTGAACTTTGAGGTCCAGTTTCAACTAGTTGCTTTTTTGGTATGGATTCTAAATGATGGGATCTTTGGACCAGTTATGTCAGAGGTAAAAAGTAGTGTTCTATTTCTATCTGTCGGTATTAGTGAGGAATTCACAAGTCTTATCTACTACCCTGATTTCTCATAGAAGGCTTCTAGGAACTAAAGGAACAGTAGAAATATGACACAGTTGACGGTCTAGACTTCTTGGGGGAGAAGGGGAGAAAGGGGTTGTTAGAAAGGGGAGAGTCTCACCTGACATGGATTGAATGTTCAGAAGTTTCCTTTTTTTCATGCAGGATTTATCCATACTAATGGAACTGACTTGTGGCATTTATTAGATCAAAGTTTAGACAGTAGCACTGTTATATACTAAGGATTATAAAAAAGGATATCCATAAGGCAGACTGTTTGGTTGAATCCTGACTATAACAAAATTGTTTGATGCGTACAATTTTCAGGGACTTTTAAAATGTGTATCGCTTTTCTGATTATAAAAGTAATGCATATGCGCTACTACCCCATGGGTGTCCTCATATAAGCTTGAGTAACATTTTGATATATTTTATTCTCTCAAGGATAATGGTTTAAAATTTTTAGAAACACTTGGATCCAAGTAAAAGAAGCCTTATTGTCACTCCAATTGGACGATGGCATCAAAGAACAGGAGAAAGGAATTCATCTTTTTTTTTTTTTTTCCTGAAAAGTCAGAGTTGACATGGCTTTTGAAGCATGGACATTCTGAGTTGATGGTATTTCTGTATTAAAAGGTGGTATTTTCCTTTGTATTTGAGTCTAGCTTTATATTTTCATTGCTCTGCAAGTGCTAAGCCTGTACAGTTCCAGACAATGACTCTGTCTGGATCTTTCAGTAGCATTCTTAGGAATGACTTAGACATGTGTTGTCACTACTTTCTTCTCAGTTAGGGGTGGTCATTAACTGAACTTTCAGTATCAAGCACTTTGATGGCTGCACAACCTGCATACAATCAATTGGTGTATTTTTCTATTGAAAGCCTCAACTCAAAGCCAAACAAAAGTTGGGTGAATACTCTCCAGTTTAAAAATAAAAACTTTTATTTCCATAAAAGAAGTTAGATGCTCAGCATGTCTTTATCTAATAGAATTACAATCTGGCTCAGTTGTGGAATTCTATTTGTTCAGTCCCAACCAGATGTACTTAAACAGGGATTCCATTAAGCAAAGAATTTGCTTCTAGGTGTTGTGAATTTAATAGGTTCATATAGAGCACTGTTATTGTTTTAATGCTATACAAGGAGTTAATTTAAGTCACGTCACATCGTGTGTTATACACATAAGGAAATGCTTCCGTGTATACCTGAAAATGAATGATAAATGCAAGGCTGAATTAATCCAACGTGCCTTCACCTGGTTGCAGGCACAGGGCGCCATCTAGTGGTCTCTAAAATATAGCTTTAAGTTAGAGCATCCTAAGAATCCAACCTCTCAAGGCAGGAAAGGACTCCAAGCAGCGTTTAGTCCATTTCTTGGTCTTTTGACTATGGGAAATCTAGGTTAGTCCATCTAAGAAAAGATCTTCTTCTGCCTTCTAAGAAGATCCAACAATCTCTGCTGTTCTGTCACCATAATTGCAGTTATAAACCTTAAAGTAAGATATCTCAGAGTGTGTGTCTAGGTTGGGAGGAAAATGTGAATGACTAACTTTAGAAATGTAGGATAGATAATTATTTTTAGCAGCTGTATTTACTATCACTCTGGTTTATGATGCAGCTTGAAAAGATGTAGCCATTTTATTGTTAAGCACATCATTTGTTCCTTTATTTCTGATTATTAAAAATTATGTTCTTTGTAGATAATTCTTAAAGTTAATAAAATGCCAAAGAATAAAATTAAAATCACCCATAAACCCACAGCCCAGAGATCTAGACATATGTATGTGTTATAAAATTGGGATCATGATATTTTATGAAATTGTTTAACTTATGTATTATAAACATCTTCCCATATCATTAATGATTCTTCTTTTTTTTTTTTAATGGCTAGATAGTTTTTTTTTTTTTTTTTTTTTTTTTTTTTTTTTTTTTTTGCGGTACGCGGGCCTCTCACTGTTGTGGCCTCTCCCGTTGCGGAGCACAGGCT
>NW_006783829.1:310737-320216 GCF_000442215.2 Lipotes vexillifer
CTCTCAACCACTGCGCCACCAGGGAAGCCCAATGGCTAGATAGTTTGAATGAGTTGTTTCATGATTTGTTGAACCAACTCCTGTTGTTTGGACCAGGTATTTACTGTGAAAGGATGAATAACACTGCTACTAATGGGACTTTATCAGACTCATCCTCCTTAGTTTTTGGTGCTGTGGAACACCCTCTACTTGAGTTCTGTGACACCTTTATGGTTTCCTTTTTTCTTTTCTTTTTTTTTTTTGGCCCTTTAATTGTCTTTTACTGATTGTGCTTCTTGTATTTCACCTCTTGTAGTAATAACCATAGTGCTGGGCTGTCCAATATTGATAGCTACTAGCCCTATATGAATACTTAATTTTAAGTTTTTGAAAATGATATAAAATTTCAAAGTCAGTTTCTTAGGCACTCTAAACCCATTTCAAGTGCTCAGTGGCTACATGCGGGTAGTGGTTCCTATATTTGACAGCACAAATATACATTTTCCATCTTCACACAAATTCTGTTGGACAGTTTTACTGCTGTCTGGGCCTTGGAGTTTGAAGGAACAGAAAACTCACTCCATGGAGCTCAAAAACAAGGGGTTTGTGCTGAAAAACTACAGGAAAATGACAAGGAGTGGAACTGCTTGCGGAGAAGCTGGACTGCACCACTGGGGAGTGTTGGGCAGCTACTCTCTTCTTCCTCTGGGGCCCAAAAGCTCTTCTCTTGGCTCTCACTTCTCATCTGCTCCATCCTCCTGTCTGGACAGCAGCTTCTTCCTCTGCCCTGCTATAACTTCTGCATGGACGTGGTCCTAATTTACCATGACAGGACTTAGCCTGAACTCTGTATGAGTTTATAACTCTAATCAAATCATCTGACTGTGTTCCTTAAATCTCATAGCCCACATTCTCCAGACACCTGATTGGCTCAACCCACATAGAATGGTTTCCCCTCCATGCCAAGTTATATGTCACAGCAGTGACCAGCCTCCCAAGTTAAGTGCTCAATATAAAGCTTAGAATACAGTAAGAAATAAAATAGCAAAGCCCTTGCTCTTAAAGAACTTATATTCTAGTCAGGGAGGAAGATGATAAGACATACAAACAAATAAATATATAATATGGTATTATTAAGTAAAGGCAAGTACAATGGAGAAAATAAATCAGGGTAAAGGATTAAAGAATGATGATGGTTAGTCACAAAGTTCTGTCTGAAGAGGTGATATTTGACCAGAGAGGTTGAAGTAAGGAGTGAGCCATGCAAACTTCTGAGGGAAAAGCATTACAATCAAAGAGAACAAAAGTGCGAAGACCCTGAGGTAGGAATGAGCATAGCAATAAATATTTGCTGAATCCATAACACTATTTGCTAACAAGTTCAAACAACTTCAAAGAAGGAGGTATAAATAGTGAGGCAATAATGAGCTTTAGTACACTCTCCTACATATGGGCATTTCCCAAGGTTTAGACTCTTGATTTTGTCTCTTTGCATATGGCAACACCAGGAATTTCTAACTGGAATCTCCAGTTATATCTCTCGTTCTCACCTTAAACTCAAAATATTTAAAGACATCCTGAGATGGTGTCCCCTCCCACCTATAACGAGATTTCTCATAGCATCTTTGACTTCTCCCTTTTCTTGGCACCGGGTTCTGTTGCCTTCCTCAGTATGTTTTGCATGTCCTTATTCTTCCTTCTTATTTTCACAGGACATTAGCTCCTCCCACCCACACTCTTGAATAGCCCCTAATATCTCTAGTTCCTTTCCTCCAAACCATTCCGCACACCACTGCTAGATAAATCTTCTTAAAGCAAGCAACTTTCATTCATTTATTCATTCTTTTGTTCAGCAAACATAAAGTATACTGCACTGAGTCTAATGCCTCCCCATTGCTCAAAACACACTTTACTATGGCAATATTATCATTCTTTTTCCACTCATCAACACTCCTGATGGATGAAACCCATACCTTAGTAACAATCACTACAAGAGTAATTCACAAAATTGGAGCAGGATCCACCAGCCTTAAAGGAATCTATCAGATTCTCTAGCTTTTTTGAATATAGTTCAAAAAAGCATTCCATCCCCAAATCCCAAGATTCTGACATGCCTCCCCTAAAGCCAGAGAAACACAGGTCAATAACTATCAGCAATCTTACAGAACCTGGTCCTCAAGGCCTTCCACAAACATGTGCAGATAATTCTTTCCAACTGGTGACATTCTGTTGATACAGGTGCCCAGAAAGCATGAGATCTCTAGGAATTAAAATGTGTGTGTGATTTCTTTTTAAAAAATCAATAAATGTAAATCATTATATTAAAAAGCATTTCTCTGTTATATATCTATATAGAAAGATATGCACCAAGTTGTCGTGATTGGCAGATGAATTAATCTCTAATACAGAATTGATTTTTCCATTGAAACAATGTTATCTGTGGCTGTTAAGACCTCAGGCCAGGGCACAAGAGCCTGTTTGATCATAATATAGCAGAACTCTGATTTTTATAGTTCTGTAGACACCAAACACTATCTGTAACAAGGCTCTTCTTGTTTGAGATCAAGGGGATGTGGAGTGAGGAGGGGAACCAGAAGACCTGTCTTCAAGAACCACCTGAATGGCTTTGGAAACCTCTCTGAGCCTCAATTTCTTCCATTATAAATTATAAATAGTACTTATTAAACAGGTATTTATTGAGCACCTACCATGCTATTTTAAAGAATTGATAAGGGTTTCAGTGAGTTAATATACATAAAAACACTTTGTACATTCAAATTTTAAAAACAGATGAGAAGCATTTTTATTGAAACATCTTTTTCTTTGGGAAAATGATTCTAATTTCAGTTTGAGAAGGCCAGGGCACATGTTCCTGGGCACTCATTTGGCAGTAGGAACAGCCCACCCATGTTCTATCGCCCTGCATTGGAGTGGTCGTACTGTAACTCCTAAATGGTCAGCGACAGCTGGAAAGGGAGGAAAGAGGAGCAGGGTTTCCCACTTCCCAAACGGACTAAAAAAGTGCTCCCCCTAACCTCCTGCATAGTCTGCCACCTGTCCTAGACCTGAGGGGCACTGAGGGAGCTTGAGGAACTGACAGGATAAGAGACCCACAGCCAGGACACAGATTAGAATGAGACACTTTAGAAATCAAATACTAAAGCTAAGGGGCTTCCCTGGTGGCTCAGTGGTTGAGAATCTGCCTGCCAGTGCAGGGAACACGGGTTCAAGCCCTGGTCTGGGAAGATCCCACAGGCCTCGGAGCAACTAAGCCCGTGCACCACAACTACTGAGCCTGCGTGTCTGGAGCCTGTGCTCCGCAACAAGAGAGGCCGCGATAGTGAGAAGCCCGCGCACCACAATGAAGAGTGGCCCCCGCTTGCCGCAACTAGAAAAAGCCCTCACACAGAAACGAAGACCCAACACAGCCCAAACTAAATTAATTAAAAAAAAAAAAACTACCATTTGTCAAATTAAAAAAAAATACTAAAGCTAAGATTGCCTGCTTATATTCATAAAAATCCATTAGTTAAGAGTTTTGAGATTGCATCAATTTCTAAATAATAGTCCATCATAGGTTAGAATACTGGAAAATAATTAAATCTCATTCTGACCTTTATTTCAAGTCTGCCTTTAACACTTGCTGGGCAGCAGCCACTTAAAGATCTTTGCATCTTCATCAAGAAATAGCTGCAGCTCAGGCCAGGAGAATGCTTAGGATCCCCCTCATGTGATGATGTAACCCTAGGAAAGATCGGGAATAAACCAACAGGCTAACCTTGGCCACACCACGTCTGCCAGTAGTTCAATCACCTCCATTCTTGACTTCTCTGCCTCCCTTCTTGGATCCTCCATTATATTCTCCAAGCTGCTGTCAGAAGAGTAGTTCGCTAGCTGCTTGAACCCTTACCCTACTTCCTAAAAACAACAGCATTGTTTCCCAAACTTTAGGCATCCACGTACTGCCCTCATAATTTCTGCTGTATCTCTGATCACCTACTGCTATTTTTTAAATTAACTTTTATTTAAATTTATTTTTAAAGATCTTTTCATCATGACACTAATGAAAAACCAGTACCCCTTGCCATAAATAGAAGTTAACTGTGAAAATAAGTACACAATGAAAACAAAGTAATTCTGGCTAGGTAGAATTGCCTGAGTTTTGTTTTTAAAGGGAACTTTTCCAGGTGTTAGAGAAGTGTGAAAGACTTACTGACACCAAACTGAGGCGTTCTCCTTGATTTAGCAGAGGGATTAAACATTTAATTGAAAGGGGATTAACTTTCTCACTATGCAATTCAGAGTTTTTTAACGTCAAGCCCCCCAAGCAATCTAAAATCCTCTCAGGAACCCCCGACACTCTGCAAAGCTCTCACCTATAGGATGAATTCTAAGCAGCTTTTGTGTGATATTCAAGACCTTTCAACATCTGAGCCTGGCTGAATTCTTCTCATATCTTCTAGATACTAACCCACACCCCGTGCACTCCACTCAGCAATGCCGATGTGCACATGCTGCTCTCAATGCCTGGAATGCCCTTTTCCCAGTGTCTGCATGAAACTCCTATTCAACATTCAAAACTTTGCTTACATATCACCTGTGCAGTCTGCTGCCCACCCTATCCCTACCCTATCCCTACCCCAGTTTCACTTTAACTTCTGTGTCATTTCTACCATGACCATTCTTCTTCTCTAGATCTGTTGCACCCAGCCGTGTAATTATTTGTTGACATATGTGTCTCTCTCCTCCACTAAATTGAACCCTAAGCTTCTAGCACAGTGGGTGGCTCATAAGAGATGCTCAGTGACTATTGATCAAACTGAATCAATGGTCCGTTTCCATCCTTTCCAGTGTAACGGAACTAAGTAACACCTGCGGAAAAGTCCTCATCTTTCAAGGTGGGGGTGATGTGAACCTAAGAAATGTCCCACTTTATGAAAAAAATTCTCATTCACTGGGTGGATAGAGTTCACGACCACCCAGAATTTACTGTTATGTAGAACAAAGCTGGAAGAGAAAGTTCTTGAGGAAACTGATTTTGTAAGAAGTAGAAAAAGTGTTTCTACTACCCTATTAAATTTTTCATTGTCCCCAGATAAAAGTGATGTCTTTCTCCTGGCTTTGAGTCACTGCATTCCCAAATTCTCGCCCCCGTCCCCCAGCCAATGTCACTATATTGTGTGGCCAAAAATTCTTGACATGTAAAATTAGAGAAAGTCAGAGTTGATGAAAAGTAAAGTTACTGGAAATAATCATTAGTGAAAAAGAGAAAATTGGAATTGTACTGGAATTGTATTTTATCCTGTCATCTCTTACCAAACAAAATGTCAGGGAATCAGACAAGAATTCAGATCTGGCTAAGGTTAGCCAGTTCTATTCCTAGCTTCCCATTGTACTCACTGTTTTTCTGTCAATAAGTGTAATTCCTTAGGCTTTCAGCCCCTGGAGTGGTGGCCACCTGTGTGTCAGCAACACCCAGATAACTTTTCAAAATATGGATTCTCAGACTTATCAAATCAGAATCCCTGGGGTTGGAGTGTAGAAATCTATCCAAAAACCAAACAACTTCGCTGGTGATTGTGTCCACAGGTGATTCCGAGTATATTTGGGGGACCACGTTATCCTAAGAGTCCCCCCTAATGTTCAGACTGTGACTGGGTACCACCTGAAACAAAATCACAAGTAGGTAATTTCTTTAAAGTCTAGATTCTAGACTCACTGAATTCCACTAAGTTATATGCCGTGGCCTGATATCTGCTTCTTTTTTTTTTTTAAAGAAACTCCCCCAGGTCATTTCTATATATGCATAGTACAGTCTGAGAATCTATGACCTGGGGCAGAGGTCTCAAACTCAGATGCCATATAGGAGCCAGGATGGTAATGGAAATGTGAAAAACAGTCCCAAATAATTCAGTAGGTAGTAGTAAAAATTTTAGGTAACTGAAGGGTGCCTAGCCTTTCTAAAGGAGACAGCTGGCCACCACTCACCTCCAACCAGCTGTTACCCATGGGATGTTGCCAAATATTCTGAATGTTCAAAGGAAGCCAGAGTGTGGATTTTTTTTAATGTAAAATTGTCCTTAAATGTTGACAACTAACTCACTTTTTTTTAGCTTTACTGAGGTATATTTGACAAATAAAATTGTAAGATATTTAAAGCACAGAACATGATGATTTGATATACATATACATCAAGTGAATTAAGTAACCGATGTTTTAAAAAATAACCTGCAGGCCTGCTAGAGCTTGAGGACCAGCCTTCTGGATTAGAAATGTTAATGCATTTGAGTAGGCAAGTATTAACCAGAAATGCCTCAGTGACTGGCTAAGCAACAGGAGGTGACATAGGCCTGTAACCATAAGTACAGCAGCTTTAAGGTGCAGTTAGGAAAAACTAGAATACATACCTGTTGTAAAGGAGGGGTGGCCACCCTCATGTTAAGCAAGAGAACAAGAGGGAGAAAGAGGTACTAAAAGATAATGAATGTAATCCATTCCAGGTGTACCCATAAATCAATCTTAGAAACCTTACTCATAAAATAGAGATTATGAGATGATAACTACTCATAGTGTTGGAGGTACTGATTAAGTAGAATAATTTATCTCAAATGCATTAGCAACATCATATGATATATAGTAGGTACTCGACTTTTTTAAAATATGCTAGTTCCTTTTTTTTCCTTTTCCCTAAACCTCTGTTCCCATACACTAAAATTCAACAGGCATTAAAGAAAAGCAAGCTTATGGCAAAAATCTGACAAACTCCCTTGATTTTGTGGGGTTTTCTTAAAGAAAACTGATAACTTTTGTATGATGAGACAGTTAATGAGAGTGATGACAAAGTGATTCAAGTCCCTCATAAGAGGGACTCATAAGAAATTTCATTTCAAAATACAAAAATGTCCTTGCATCTCATCACTGGCATTCTTTCCTCTACTGTGGGTTCAGTGATTCTAAATCCTGTGCAAAGGAAGTTGCTAAGCAAATGGTCTGCAGAATTCTTGTGGATAATTCTGAAAAAGCTGATAGAACTCTGGGCCAGAGTGGTCTAGGAAGGTTGCTTTTACTTTTATTATGTATACATATTTACTTATATTTATGTAAGTATTTATAGAAATACCCATATATTTACATACATACATATGTATTTAATATGTACATATTATGTATATTACATAAGCATTGATATATTCATATATATACATTTACTTATATACTTATGTATACATATTTATTAATTATACTCTTATTCATTGACTTTTAGAAATAATCACTTTTATATAAAAAACAATACAATGGTGATGCTGAAAACTGTCTTTACAATTTAAGAAACTAATAATTTTACCATCATAACATACATTTCCTTTCAATGTTTGTCCTCTTGTATACATGTTTTTATCTCTCTGAGGTTAGTGTTTTGTTTTACTTGCCATTATAATCCAAGGGCCTATTATAGTGCTTTGCACATAGTAGTCACTCAAATATTTGTTTAAGGGATGAATGAATGAACTTCTGAAATTATAAATGTACAGTCAATTTTGTATTCTGCCTTGCTCACTTCCATCATGTCATGAATCTTTTATAAGTCACCACGGACTTCAAATAAATCATATTTCTCTGTTTTGTTTACCTTTTTCTAATTAAAAATAAGAACAGGGGCTTCCCTGGTGGCGCGGTGGTTGAGTCCGCCTGCCGATGCAGGGGACACAGGTTCGTGCCCCGGTCCGGGAAGATCCCACATGCCGCGGAGCGGCTGGGCCCATGAGCCATGGCCGCTGAGCCTGTGTGTCGAAGCCTGTGCTCCGCAATGGGAGAGGCCACAACAGTGAGAGGCCCGCATACCGCAAAAAAAAAAAAAAAAAAGAAAGCTTAGAAAAAAGTTCTTAAATTCAGTATCCAGAAACAATCACTCTTAATTTGCTGAAATATTTCTCCTAGTATTTGTTATAACATGGAGAATTTCTATTCAGATTCTGTTATTTGATGTGATGTTGCTAGTGTTTTCCAAGTCATGGGAAACCCACTGTCACCATTATTTTATTAACTGCATATTATCCCAAGCTTTTGAATATGCCTAGAATGTTGACATTTAAGTTTTTTACAGTTTTTGTCAAAAAATTGACAATTATTGTGGAATAAAGTGTTCCATAATAGAGATCTTTGTTCATAGACTCTTTGTCCACTTGTAGATTATTACCTTAACATAGATTCCTGGAAAGGGAAAATAAGTGCTAGTTAATTGGAGTATTTCCTGGGATCTTTTTCACATGGGATATATGAATGGCGTATTTTTATTTTCTACACCTTTATATATCCCAGCATGGTTTTGTTATTTTTCTTATGGATAAAAGACAACTGACACAGCATAAAATTCTTCCCCAAACAAATTCAGTTAGGTATCATTTTATTGTCCTTGAGCATCTAACGTAGCAGTAATGAGAAACCCATTTTTTCTTTCTTTTTTTCTTTTCTTTCTTCCTAAATGCTTTACAGTTTTATTAAAACATTTTTACCAGATATGTGTCTAAGCACAGTTTGTTTTTATTGATTTTGCGAAGAATAAGGTTGGTCCATCGAATTAAGATTTAAAAAAAAAAGAAAATTTTTCTGCAGATATGTCTTTGAATAGTCCTTCTGTTCCTGTGTATATGGCTTCTTTCTTAGGTACACCATAATTCTGAGGTTTGTCCCCCATAGTTAGGTGATCAAATAATTTATATTCAAACCAGGACAATTTTGAAAGTGAAAAAGGAGGGAGTGGTTAATAATTACATAGGACAGTGGGCATAAAACTGGAACTGAATTGAGTACAAACTTAGATGCACAGTCACCTTCCCCATCCTTTTCCATTATTTACAGTTCTTGATCCTTTTGTTCCGTATCCTGAAAGGTTTTCTAAATTTTGTCTTCCATGTCAGTAATTCAGTGCTTTGCAAGAGCGATCATGCCTTTTATGCTTCCAAAGCGTATCTGAAATGTTATTGGATTCTTAATTTCCCTGTTTCTTTCCATTTAACATTTATTCTTTTTCATTCCATTCTATTATTGTTCATCTCAGCATTTCTCCTCTTGTGAATTACTCATGTTTCATAGAGTCATGTTATCCATCTTAATGTTTAAAAATCAGGGGTTTTGGTGGGTTTTTTCTTTTCTCTAATTTTCCTTTGGTTTCTAAAATAAAGTATTTTCAAATTATGTCTTTCCTTTGTCTGTTCTACAGCATATTTATAGGGCCCATGGTTTGTTTGTTTGTTTGTTTTTAAATTGGGTAGAAGGAGTTCTTATCCTAGAACAATAAGAAATCTATACCTTCTGTCTGCCATCAAACAGACTGCTTAGATTGCTAATTGCCTTACGTTGAATTCACTTTTGTTCTGACTAAATCCCCTTCTAATAAATAAAGCTAGACAGGATGTTACTGTGCCTATTGCCTAAACCAAACCTCGGTCTTTAGCAGTCATCAAAGCATGTGGTGTGACTGCTGAACTCAGCTGCATTCT
>NW_006783829.1:320226-340285 GCF_000442215.2 Lipotes vexillifer
CTGAACCAAGCTGGAATCTGCTTCTCTGAATCAGCGAATTTGCTGAGTCACTTTCAGATAATATGAACCAGTGACTCTTAATTAGGTCCTCAACCTAGGCAACCTTCTCAAAATACACACCTAGGCTCCATTCGAGACCTCTTGGCTCAAAATCTTGAGAGACATAGGGTTGTGCATGTAAAAAATTTCCCAGGTGTTTCCAATGTGCCCTCTTTGTTGAGAATCATTGATCTGAACCAATGAATTACATGAAAAAAACAAAAACAAAAAACCATCATAGCAGTTGGTTTTGCATGTTTCTAGAGTAATTTCTGATCCTGCTACCTTCTATGGTGCTTTGCTTGTGGGCATTAAACCTCTCCCATACACACTCCTCTTGGATATGCAATTTATTTTTTATCTAGATTCAGGAATAAAAATACTAATCAGAGAAGGAAAGTAATTGAATGTCATTCTGACCACCTCAAAAAGCAGAACTCATGCACTGGAGGGGCCTTGGTGACTCTTCTAATTGAGCTAAGTGATAGAAGGAAAGAGGTGATAATCATTATAGGAGTTAAAAACCAGGGGACCCAGATTACCTGAGTTTTAATCCCATCCCTGCCATTGACTAGCTAAAGGTAACCAGATAAATCACTTAACCTCTCTATGCCTTAATTTCCTCATTTATAAGATAGAGATAGTAGGATCTCTATCCTATTTTGAGTTTTAAGGAAGATTAAATGAAATAACTTATTAAAAAGTATTAAGAAATGCCTGGTATATATTAAGTATTCAAGAAATATTAGCTATTATTTTCAGATACAATTTCAATTTCATATTTTTTTCTTCTGGTTCCACTAGCTTGCAGTTTGTGCAACATCTTTCCATTCTAGCAATAAGTGGATTGTTAACAGAAGCTTGTAGAATTGTGAGCTTTTATATTTTTATGTCTTATTTGATATTTTAATAGGAAGTTGAGGAATGTTGCATCAGACCAGTTCCTGAATTTTATTGGAATTTTATGGATAAATTCTAGAATGGTGATTCATCACTGTAGTTTTGCTTTGAACAAGCAATGAATCATTTCATTTCTATTCATGCCTTCATGCCATTTCCCACTGGCTGCCTTGTCTACCTCATAACTTCCACCTAGTTATGGGACTTTGGAGTAGTAACCTTATTTGAAACATGTCGATACTGGATAAGCTGGTGAAATTCAGAAAGTTGTTCTGTGTGGTTAAAAAGCCCCCCCTCTCAAAACCGAGATCTTTCTAAGTTGTCCAAATGATTAAATAAACTGTCAGATATTGAGTGTGTCAGTGAGGGCTACTCAGGAAGTAGAAACAATACCACTTATTTGAAGAGAGGAAATTTAATACAATAAATAATTACCTAGGTACAAAGTTGTCAGTCTGGTAACTGGAAGGATAATAAGAGAACTCTGTGGTGTGAAGATAGCAAATCCTGAAAGGGGTTACCATACCTGCAGCTGAGGAAACAATAGGAAGAGGCTAGAAATACTAATACTTCAAAGCTTAGAGGAAGAGCCCTATGAAGCTAAAACTTGGACATCTGAGAAAAAGGGGTGCTGCTCAACTAGTGATAGTGCCTCTGAGCTCTAACGAGGGCCCATCAAGGCTCAGATACAGAGCTCTAACTGGCTGGCTGGTGGTGGTATCTCTGAGTGTGCAGGATAAAGTGGTTCTGCAAGTGCCGGAAAAGCTGCACTGGATTTGGCTTCTGCCCTGGAAAGAAACAGCTGAAAGAATGAAGAAGCATTGCTTCAATTGAAGCAATGCTTAATGGAAACTGAAGCAGGCAGAAAACCCACAAGAAACAAGTCCCTTCTCTTCTCCAGCCCTGCAGTCTCCCTCTAGTGGCCTCTATTGACAGAGCCTACCAGAATCCCCTGGCAAAACAGAAATGTGATTTGTAGTACACTAACTCCAGCATCCCAAAGCAAAGAAGAGGAAGGTGGGTTTGGAGCTGAGAGACAATAGACACAGTGTGTCACTCAGATTTCAAAGAAATAGTAGTAATGATTGGTAGCATTCAATGCACCATTACTATGTGCTAGGCATCATACATTATCATATTTAATTCTCACCAGATCTTCTCACATAGCTAATATTTTTCTTCTTACATTATTGGCAAAGAGATTAGGGAGTACTTACTTAAGGTCACTTACTTAAGGACCTTACTTGCTTAAGGTCACTCACCTAGTAAGAGGCACAGTCAGGAATCATATTCATTCTTTGTAGCTCCAAAGCCTCTACACAGCTCTGACTAAGCCTATAGTGGATGCCATTGATGCTATGATATCTTCTAACTCTGAGATGTATTTGTGAGTGATTAATGTCTCCTTGTTCAACATTGTTTGATACTGTTTTATTCTCAATAAAATTATTATTTCACATTTACCATAGTATGTTAGACATGTGTACCTGAGTGCTGAGAACTGTGGAGACTGGGCAATTTTCCAATTCATCTGAACTAAACAGATAGTTGAATCAGACAGTACAGAGTTTAAAGAAAAATACATTAATGTGAATTATTTGCTTTGGCCATCTACTTTTTCTTTCAGATTGCCTGGGACAATGCCTAGGTGCCAGCTGACTTTATGCCACGTAAGGTCACTGTAATTGTTTGGCAAAATTCCTCCCTGGGGTACCTCATCACCAGAGGTTGATTCTCTTCAGTAGCCTCTCCATTAAGAAAGCAACTTGATTAAACTGACTATACAATTTTGCCATAAATACAAATCTCTGAGTTACAATATGGATCTATGGACCAGGGTAGAAATTGGCAAGTATCAGCCTACTACAGACCTCTACCTCTGAGCTCTCTTTTTAGGTAATAAATTATTACTGTTGAGAATAGACTTGGGACATTGGTCATCTGTCAAGACTTAATATATCCACTGATAACTGCAAAAGATTACTAGCATTTGCACATATTTGGGCATTCTCCATGCAACAATAAATGAACTTTTGTCAATTTATATTTATGCTTGATGTCCAAAAAAATAAGAAGAATTCTCTGACAGAGAATTTGATTCAATACAAAATTGCTATTCTGTCATTTGAGATTTTTTCATAATTGAGACTTAGATCCTTAATAATCTTAGCTCCCTAGTTTCCACTCACCCACCCCTACTCTGCCCAGACTCTCAATTATCATTTACCTATAAATAATTCTCCGGTTTTTAAGGACCAGCCAGCACTGCCAGCACTTTAGTTCCTTCTTCCAGCCTTCCAAATTACTGAGGTAAACTCAAGAGTTCTCTAAAACAAAATATTTCCATGAAAAAGAATTTAGAAGAATAATAGTAACTAAAAAAGACAGGTTGTATATACAATAAATTTGTTTGGCATATCCAAACAATACTTTTTGAAAGGCCTTTTATACCATCATATTGATAGCATAAAAACACCATTCCTACATCCTCCAACAGACTTTTATAACTGAAGAAGGAATAAGTACAGTGTAAGGTTATGATACAGTGTCTCATTCCCTTTAGGTCTTGGGGACAAGGCATGAGCCTTTTTTTTTTTTTTTCTGTATCTGTATAATAAAAACAATCACTCTCATTTGATGAGTCTTTTACAATTTACAAAGTAATTTCAGTTCACATAACCTCACACAACACCCTACAACTCTAGGAGGAAGATATTAATCCATCAAATTACAAATGAAGTTTTAAAGAAACTGAGCCTCAGGTGTACTATTTACCAAGCAAGTATTAAAATGAATTTTTCTGATCTTCAGTTCAGTCCTCTGTTTTCTAAATCACTACAGATTCAGAGATTCTCCTTCTGAGAACTTAGATAGTGAGTGTATAAGCTGCTCTGGCACCAACTTCAGAATCCAAAGGTCCTGGCTCCTCTCTTGAGACTTTAATCACCAGGTTCTGCTGCCTCAAAACACCAGGGATATTTTACCAAAGATTCTATAAGCAGGTAGCTGTACTCTGTTTCAGTAAATGGTATGTTATTTAAAACTGCCTTTAGATGACCCCTTTGGCATCTTAAAATGTTATTTATTATCATTGGAAGCTGCTGAGATGGACAAATAATGGCTCTTGTTTCTTTCTGGAAAAGATTATTTGAATTTTCTGAAACCTATCTGACCTTGAATACATATTAACATACTTACCATTAACTTCCCTTACTCATGTCCAACCTCTAGAAATGTTAAGCAACCCATCTTCCTAGGAAAAATCAATTTCAAAAGAGAAAAAAAAAATTAAAGAATCAGGATACAGGTTATGGCTGGGAAAATAGGAACATGCTGTTAAGAGTAAGTCCATTGCCAAGGGTCATGGGAGAATTTTGAAACTGCCTGTGTGTTATGATCATTTTGAATCCTTTTCAAAGCTTTTTGAAAACATTTATAACAGTCAAAAATTTAATGCTGAGCTTTCTGCTATTATGTGAGATTCATAAAATACGTCCTAAGACATATGCATATATTGGGGAATTTACTGCGAAATTTTATGTGAGAGTCTGTATAGTTACTTTGAGGACTTTTGATAAACATCTGGGAGACATTAGTGTAGACCTTATAACTTTGGAGCTACATGCTCACTCATCTGGTATAAAAATGTCAGGCTAGCCATAGAAATGCATAAGACAAATCATTATCCCATTCTTTCTGAAGATTTATGTCTTGAACGGATGATAAATTTAATTCTGGGTCTCTAAACCAAAATGACTTATTCATTATTAATTATAATTATATAAATAGAACCCTGGCATGGTAGGTATCACACAGATAATTCCCAGGCCACATTAATATCTATGACCTTCAGGAGGCTGGAGGCTAAGCCACAGTACCCCATCTCTCCCTTTCGTACAGAGCATTCTACTCCCACTTTGGCTTAGCAATACTATCATGTAGTCCTCTAGTGCCGCTGGAGCAAAATATGCTTTAATTGGCTCTACCTATTAAAAAAAAAAATTATCTTGTTTGAAGAGGTATTTAAAAGGCATATGATGCTGGTCTTCCCACCACTGGACAACCCATTGCCCATAATAAATAGTTAAATCCCCGAAAATCATAAAATCCAATTAGCTATTCAAGTCCTAAAATGGGATTGCATTAGTCACTTAGTGACCTTTCGACTACTATAAGCACTCAATCACTGACATGGCCTCAGGACCCTGTAGAATGACAAATATTTTACTCTCATCAGCAAACTCATTTTAGGCTCTTCCTCCAAACGGCAGGATTGTTCTCATTCTCTTCCTGTCTATTACACATGCTGCACCTCTGAGCACTGCCCCCTACCCCAGTCTTTTTCATTGAAGGACTCCATCTTTTCTTCCCCTAATGATCGGGGAGACGTAATTAATTGGTTAACATTAAAGGGAAAGCCTTGCCAAAGAACTATCAAAAGCATAGTGAGTAACTTCTGACTTTGTGCTCCTTTTCACTCTCCTCTTTGGCAGAAACATTAAGCATATAAAAGAGTAGAACATTACCCTAACATTCCAAGAAGGGAGTCAAAATTCACTGTCCGCTAATCCCAAATTCTTAGGATGCCACAGTTAAGAATGAAAACAATTGCCTTGATATTACCTGAAAACTGTAGGCATATTGTATAGTGTTAGAAATGTCTCTATTAGTACTGGGAGCAAGTGTAAAAAGTTAAATCAAAACAAAAGCAGTGTTTGCTTAAACTAGAAAGATAAGTGCATTAATAATTTGTTTACTTTTTAAGTGATATGACTCCCATCTATATCCATTTCTTATTTCTGAGGAGCTGCCCATCTGGGATATTTTAAAAGACATATGAGGAAAGCATCACCAGGGCAACCAAAAGTGCCAAAGATATGCAGGATCAGACAGTAAACTAGTCTTCAAGAAGAGCAGTCAAATGGGTGATATAGGATTTGGGTTTGAATTTCATTGTTTAACCTTATTAGACATAGACAGTTCACTGGTGATAATAAATTAAGCTAGCCAGTGTGTCCCCAGTTGCATTCACTACTGATTACCATGGACAGAGAAGTAAAGAGATTTCTGCTGATGTAGCTACAACCCTGGGGCTACTTATGGACTATTGTGCATAAGACTACACTTCATAAGACAAAATATACTGCTGGGAAATTTTGCACTGCATTTTAACATACTATTTCCACAGCTGACATTTCAACATCATGATTGTTTACTCTCCTGGGAGATACTGGCATATTTTGCAAATTTCAGCGGCTGTTGAATTGCTGTTGGGATGTTTCCTGCTTCTCATTTGCTGATTTAGTCTCACCACCTCATTACACGTCTGTGACTTCTTTTCTGAAATCTGTAAGTTTCATCTGCAAGTGAAAAAAATAAAGAGATCAATCCTCTTGGATTTGAGAGACTATAAAACTTTGTCATTTGGCAACACATTCATCTTCATTCTTTCTCTTGGTCTCCCTTGTGTGCAACGTTCTACATTTTTAGATAAGTGCTGGGGTGAAGAATGAAATCTGTACCCAAGGAACAAATTGAAGCATCCTGGCCTATGTGGGAATTAAATGAGCTGTTGCTTAAAAAGAACCTACGATGACATCCTCTGGCAGCACATTCTAGTGCTCCGTCACATGGACGGTGAGGACTGTTTTCCTAATGACCTGTGTTAAAAAGGAGAGGCGCCATTTCCCTGAAATGATTTACTATAGTGTCATAAATTAAATGCAATAGTGTCAGTCCTTCCAGGACCTTAATTGCATAATCTGATTATGATGCTCTTAAATAATTCCTCTCCAGATTATAGCTTTATCTACAAGTGGCTAGAATGGGTCACAAAAGAATTGGAGTTAATATTGTTCACTTGTTAGGGTTATTATTGAAGGTTCCACATTCATCCTAAGACAGACCCCATTGCCACGCAGGGTGTTTTTACGTGTATCTGACCTATATTCATTTGTTCTGACTTTGCACTACGTTAAACAACAGCCAAGATTGATTATATTGCAGGAAGTGGAAAGGTCAGAGAATGAATTAACTACCAAATTGTCAGTGAGGAGCTTCTCAATTCCTTTGAAAAGAAGGTTCTTGTAGTATCAGGTAGGGCAGAATAGGGCTGGAGGGAATGAAATGTAAATTAATTAAACCCTCCCTCTCTCTTTCCTAAGAAAATCTTCCCTGATTCCCCAGACTAGGTCACTCTGGACTGTACTCTCTTTATACTGTTCACTTTAGGTTCATAGAACTTATCATTATAATTATGAATTTACTTGGAATGATTCTTGCCTTTCATTTTTTTTTCAGCAAGTCTCTCCAGGCAGGAAAATGTGATTAAAAGTATGGCTTCTAGAGACTGATTTTGAATTCCATCTTGGTTTCTTACCAGATATGCGATCTTAGTTTCGTCCTCTATAAAATGGGCATGTTAGTAGTTCCTACATCATACAATTGTTGTAAGGATTAAATGAGTTAATAGTTGTAAGACACTTAAAACACTGACTGGCACATAGTAAGCATTCATCCAATAACTGTTACCTACTATTATTTTTTATTAATGTATTATTTTATTATTATTTTATTAATATCCACCTCCCCCTTAAGACTCTGAGCTCCACAGAGACAGATGACATGTCTGTTTTGTTCATTCCCATCACGCTTCCAATATGTATTGCAGTGTTTGCCATATCGTAGCAATTCAACAAATATTTTCAACAAATAAAAATATACTTAAAGTGTATATTACTCTGAAAGTGAATACGACTTCAGACACCAAAAGAATAAAACTGAGACTCTCTGCAACATTACATTAATTTATTGAATGGACTAGCCCTATTCTGTCAAGAAATACCATATGATAATATTTTAGGAAACATGATTTGATCCACAGATAGCCAATTTTGCAGTAAAAAGCTATGCCATAATGAGGTTTTAAATAATAGCTAAAATATCTCATCTTTCCAAGACAACAGCCAAAACAGCAGGCTGTTTGAATATAATGGTTTCTAACGTTCAGTAAATACAGCCACTTGCCATTATTATGTTCCTTTTAAAGGAAGCCCTTTGCTTGTGTTTAAACAAGAGGGAGGGCTTCCCTGGTGGCGCAGTGGTTGAGAATCTGCCTGCCAATGCAGGGAACATGGGTTCAAGCCCTGGTCTGGGAAGATCCCACATACCACGGAGCAACTAGGCCCGTGAGCCACAATTACTGAGCCTGCGCGTCTGGAGCCTGTGCTCCGCAACAAGAGAGGCCGCGATAGTGAGAGGCCCGCGCAGTGAGAGGCCCGCGCACCGCGATGAAGAGTGGCCCCCACTTGCTGCAACTAGAGAAAGCCCTCGCACAGAAACGAAGACCCAACACAGCCATAAATAAATAAAATTAAAAAAAAAAAAGAATAAACAAGAGGGAAAGCTAGAGATGGGGCCACAAAGGAGACAAATGCTTAGAGAAAGAAAGTTAGAGACCAAGATAGAGATTAAGATCAAGACAGAGACAGAGCGAGAAATAAAGGCAAAGGGAGCACCATGGAGGCGTGGATGGAGACAGGTAGCAAAGAAGACAGATTTCTATAGATTTAACCGCCCCAAAATTATTCTACTAGGACAACTTCTAGGATACACCTTATTGCTCAAAAAATGAGCTTCTGAAGTTTTTGGTAGAAAGTTCAGTTTTAATATGTGATAGAGAAATATCTTGAGTCAGTCAGCCAATAAACACAATTCAACAATACTCTAGGCCCTGAGGAGATAGTAGGGATCTAGTGTCTGGGCCCTCTAGAAACTTTTGTTTTAGTTGTGAGAAAATATTCAACAAATTCATCAACAAATGAATAAGATAATTTGTTTTTTAATAAATTTATTTATTTATTTATTTTTGGCTGCATTGGGTCTTCGTTGCTGCACGCAGGCTTTCTCTAGTTGCTTCCAGTGTGGTCTGCTCTTCGTTGTGGTGCGCATGCTTCTCATTGCAATGGCTTCTCTTGTTGCGGAGCACAGGCTCTAGGCACGCGGCCTTCAGTAGTTGTGGCAGGCAGGCTCAGTAGTTGTGGCACATGGGCTTAGTTACTCCACAGCATGTGGGATCTTCCCAGACCAGAGATCGAACCTGTGTCCCCTGCACTGGCAGGCTGATTCTTAACCACTATGCCACCAGGGAAGTCTCAATAATTTCTGTTATTGAAGAAGATAAAATAATGTTCTGTGAAGAAAATGATAGGAAGGTGATGCAGTGGGGAGGCTGCTCATGTTAGTTAGAAAGCCCAGAAATTTGAGCTGAGGCCTCAATGTTGAGAAAGAATCAGCCACATGGGGGAACAGTATTCCCACTTTGCATAAAATAAGAAGGAACACCAGATGCAAGGTTTGAGTATAAGGGCTTTGAGACCACACAGGTAGAGTGGGGAATTTAGAGAAATAGGCAGAACCAGATCATTTAGGGCACTGGGTAAAGAGCTTACATTTTGCTTTAGTTGCAGTGGGAAACTATTAAAGTGTTTTAAGCAAAGGAATGATTTTAGATTTTAGATTTTTTTAAAAGATCATTTTGCCTGCTATGTATAGAACTGATTGCTGGACCAGCAGTGGTAGAGGCAGGGAGACTAAATGAGGAGGCTGTCACATTAGAGTAGGTGACAGAGGGGAGGGAGGTGTGCTCTAGAAACCGTGAGATGGGGACTTCCCTGGTGGTGCAGTGGTTAAGAATCTGCCTGCCAGTGCAGGGGACACGGGTTCGAGCCCTGGTCCGGGAGGATCCCACATGCTGTGGAGCAACTAAGCCCGTGCGCCACAACTACTGAGCCTGTGCTCTAGAGCCTGTGAGCCTGTGTGCCACAACTACTGAAGCCCGCCCACCCTAGAGCCCGTGCTCCGCAACAAGAGAAGCTACTGCAATGAGAAGCCCACGCACCACAATGAAGAGTAGCCCCCGCTCTCCTCAACTAGAGAAAGCCCGCGCATAGCAACAAAGACCCAACACAGCCAAAAATAAATAAATAAATAAATGTATTAAAAAAAAATGGGAGCACAGATATCTTTAAAAAAAGAAACAGTGAGATGATGAAGGTGATTGAATTTGAGATATATTTTGGAGTGAATGAGACTTACTGATGGATTAATAAGGGATATGAAGACTTGTTAGTTTTTGGTCGGAGCAGTCAGTGTGGATGATGGTACTTGGGGAGGGCTTTCAAGAAAGGGGATTTGGCAGGGGTGGAGTGGGGGTAAGAGGAAAGAACACAATGAATCTCTTTGGACTTGTTAGGTTTCAGATGCCTAAGAGGAATCCAAAAAGAGATATCAGGAAGGCAGTCAAATACACAAGGCCCAGGTTAGAGAATAAAGGGTATACGTGGTACTTAAATTTAGTAGGCTGTAGCGCAGATGAGAAAACAGAAGGCAAGGACAGAGCCAGGGGCATCAAATTTAGAAAAATGATAGACTGATAAACTGGTGAGGTAAGAAGAAAACAAGGCCCATCTATGGAATTGAGAAGCCTAGAAGATGAAGGGAAGAGGGAGTGAAAAACTGTGTTGTATGGTATTTAGAGGTGAGTCACCTATACAATGAAAATCATCCTTTCACTTAAGTAGTGTTTGGTCATTGTCTGCTTCAATAAAAGTTGTGGTGGTGAATTCAAAAGCCTGATTAGGTGAGAAAAATGAAAAATGAGGAATAAGTAATTTTAAGTATTGATACATCTTCAGACTTGTGCTGCAGAAAAGGAGTAATAGCTAGAATAGTAGCTGGAGTAGGAAAGTGGATGATATTGAGGATATTTGTAAGCTTATGGGACATCCCAGGGGAGAGAGAGAAACTGCTGAAGCAAATCCCAGAACAAGGTCATTAGGGAGGTGAGAAAGAAGAAAGAAACAATTCCCCATCATTTCTCTAATTGAAAATTGCCAGGACTTCCCTGGTGGCGCAGTGGTTGAGAATCCGCCTGCCAATGCAGGGGACATGGGTTTGAGCCCTGGTCTGGGAAGATTCCACATGCTGCGGAGAAACTAAGCCTGTGCGCCACAACTACTGAGCCTGCACTCTAGAGCCCGCGAGCCACAAATACTGAAGCCCGTGTGCCACAACTACTGAAGCCCACGTGCCTAGAGTCCGTGCTCCGCAGCAAGAGAAGCCACCACAATGAGAAGCCCACACACTACAACGAAGAGTAGCTCCTGCTTGCCGCAACTAGGGGAAGCCTGCGCGCAGCAACGAAGACCCCACACAGCCAAAAATAAATTAAAAAAAAAAAAAAGAAAATTGCCAGACACTACAGGTACCAGTTCTGGACTCACCTTACTTCAACTCATAACAATCTGCACTTTATTTTGAGTAAGCATCATCATACTTCCACCATCTACAGTAAGTGGCAAAGTAGCCTAACGCAGGGTGAGGAGAGGGGAGAGTTCATACTGTAGTTCAGGTGTCCATGTTCCCCTCTCCCATCCTCCAAGCCAAGTTGTGTCTCTGAAGTCAAGTAAAAGCTTAATTACTTTCTCTTTTATGCAAACTCCAAGATACTTTGTTATTCGTAGTAATAATAGATGTGTTATTTTAAGGTTTAAAATACTGATAAGACTTCTGTCATCTTCCTTTGTCCTCTTCTTTCCCTTAACATAGTTTTTATTTATTGTCATTTCCAGTTACTTTGTTAGAATCCTACTGTAGGTTGGTCACAGAGATTTCAAAGTCATTTCTCCAGTTCTATAATGGTACCTCAGTCTAGATAACAGGTAACTGAAAGGTTGCCTCAGTACTGATACTTTTGTATATTGAATCATGTTTTAAATGCATCACTGTTGAGCATTTAAACCAATTCAATTACGAATAATTTATAAAGCACAATAAATATTTCTCCACAACCGTCTTTAGAGTAAAGAAAATGACTGACACACACTGAGTTTGAGCATATCATGATTCACTTGCATTTCTAAACAGTGCCTGGGGCGAATATGCATTTGAGCAATTCTGTCAATCCTCTTCGCATTCAGGTGCCACTTTTCTGATTGACATCAGAGATTTGTGTCATCTGGAAGGATAGGATTTTATGGGAAAGCAGATAATAATCATTCTTGGCTCTAGAGAGACACCATATTAGTCAAACAGGAAGGAAAATGACATAAAAAATAGACACATCTCAGCTAAAGGTCAGACTTCTCCTCTAAATCTAAACTTACATATCACCATTTATTCATTCAACCAACACTTCTCTGTGAGTCTCTCATTTTCTGGGCAATGTAACTCAGGATTTCACTATATGAGGGAACATCTCTAGCCCCCAAATATTCCAGGGAAGGAGAGAGATGAGTAAACTAATGATTATGCCATGTAATAAATGAGTGGCAAATGTACAAAATATGGTGGGGCTGCAGATAAAAGACAGACAAGTAATACAACTTGAGGGTGAAGCAAGTAACAATGTTTAACCAGAGAAAAGAAACCTGAGCACAGCCTTGAAAGATGACTAGGAGTTAGTGATGCAAAAAGAGAGGTAAAGAGTGTTCTGGGCAGAGAAAATGATCCATGGATGTAGAGGCAAGAGAGCTGGGAATTCTAAGGTTTTTGAAGTGGCTTCCAAGATCAAAGGAAACTAAGATAAATTTAGACAACTGAATAAACAGTACCACCACTGTTGTGCTTCAAAGGAGATAAGGATGATGGCTAGAAAACAGAGATGTAACAGTCAGCTCTGATGGATCTTGCATAATCTGGAAAGGGAGGCAAGAAATAAGATATCAGGACTCTCCAGGATCACCCAGGACACAGGCAGAGGGAGAGAGAAAATCATCAACATTGTGAATTTAACACTTTGAGATGCTGGACTGGGTTACAAAGGCTGGGTTATCAATTCTCTTTTATTCTAGAAACAGTAAAGACCTCTCAAGGTCCCTGATCTCTTTGTGGGTCTATGTTCCCTGGACTGACTTAGAAAACATAATGATGATCTTTGGTGGTTCTTCTCATTTTAAAGCCTAAAGGCCTTTGGTGTGATATGCAAGAGTTAAAAAAAAATAAAAATGCCAATAGAGGCTAAATAATGCTAACAGAATGAATATATATGGACAGTAAGTAATTCCAAAAAGAGATCATTCCAGAGTTCATATAGTAAGTTGGATGGAAACCCAGAAAATCCATTTTATTTGATTTAATTCTTTTCAGCACTAGTTATGTTAGTGATTAATGTTTCCCTTTCAATACATGATGTGATTGTATATGTTTGTCACAGTGGAGAAGAAAAATTAGTGAATTCATAAATCAGTACACTCTTTATACCTCTTTTATAAAGAGCAATTATTTGTGGTTTAAGGACTGCAGAGAGATATTAGAGTGTGCAAGTTTGGGCTTAGCCTGAATCTTTCCTTTAAAATAAAATTAAACACAAGTAGATATATTCATAAATATTAAAAATTTAGTCATATTCACAAAAGACTGTAAGGAAGACAGACCACCTCAATTAAACAAATTGTCAACTTTCAAAATAGAACGAGAAAGACCTTTAACTCACTCTTGCACCTTAATACATGGCATTCTGTAAACTGTACAGGAGTTTGAATTAAGTGAGCTTTAAGGTCCCTTATAAACCAAATGATAAAATCATAAGTGCACTAATTAGCTTTTGGTGGACCTTCAAACTTAATATTTCTGCCTTATCTGATTATCACTAGGCTTGAATGGATACAGGCAATGATGTGACAAGTGAGTTCACAACAGGGCCAGATGCAATCCAAATCTTAAGTTTGAAAATTAACCAAACAGTTCATTTTTCATTTCATAATAAGTGACAATGCTCACATAGACCATCCTGAATGAACATAGGTCTGTTCATTCAGGATTCATCATTCTGGACCTGAAGTCACCAGAACTGCTTATAGAGGCTTTAAGAGTTTGAAGGCTCTAATTCTACTTTCTCTAATTCATGAGAAAGTACTGCCTCTGTGGCCAGAGACTTTGAAACTAAATTCAATATTTCTAATGCCTTCTTACTTTGAACCAGGATTTGAAAGGTACAAAGAATTAACTATGCTAATGTGTGCCTATTAATGCAAGTGAAATAAAATGTATTGCAGCAAAGCTTAATCATAATGAATAGATCACAAGTTTTGAAATAAGGTGGTAAGATGGAAGTTTACTTAGATACTATTTAAGGTCATGCTAATACTATTTCTAGTATTAAACTGGTCAGTGTCAGGTAGCAAGCAATGAATGTGAGTCCATCTAATTTTTCAAAATTTTCAAATGAAATAAGAAGCCATTATGCGACTAAATTGATTTTATAAATTTTATGATATTATAAAAATTAATCTGGAATGCTAAACCAGAATATACGAAAGCCATGTTACGTCACAATTAATTGAACCATGGTTTAAATGTACAAAACATGTACTTGTATCAATTAAAAAATGGCTTACAGAATCGAGAAAAAAGTTTATGTCAACTGTGGTGTCAGTTAATAGAAATAATGAACATTTAGCTGACTTTTCATTCTTAGTATAATAAAGCAAATTAGTATGTGACATAAGCCATCTCTTAATAATAGTTTCAAGCTGCACTGACATAAAATAATCAAATTTCCATAGGAAATTTAACTTGCATGCTAGACAGTTTATCTGGTGCACATTTCAACAGTTCCCATTATAAGAAAATATGCTGCAGTTTGTCACTGAGAGAATGTCTATAACAATAGTTTGAATACTTCAATAAATTTTAATTATCTCATAAATCATCTGCCCTGCTGATACCTGTAAATGTGGAGGTTCGTTCAAATACTACTTAATTTGACGAAAACCTGAGCATGGAAATAGGAACTAAAATCAGTCTTAAACCAACATCTTTATTCCGAAAGTTGTTGAAGTGTAACAAATAATGTCATCCTCTGTAATATGAAGATGAAAAAGTTGGCATAGAATTTGAAAATTATACCTAACTTGAATATTCTACTCTAGAAATGCCTCCTTTACCTCTATCCAGCTTATTGATCCTGCCAACCCCCTACTGTCCAGAAAACAGACCTGCAAATGCATCGTGTCCCCTATTGTAACAGTGCTTTCTACTTCATAAGTCACTTTCACATGCATATCATTATGTGGTCTCCACAATGTCCTGAGGTAGTTGGTTGACTATTATTATTCTCTTGTCACAGTTAAAGAAGTGGAAGTCAAGTTCCCCAGAACAGTCCTGATATCAAATCCAGTCCACAGTCTCCTTAATATTTGCTTATAAGATGGTCTTGATGTATTTTACTCTTATTTGAGACAAAATAGTGACATGAGAGTTATACTCTTTCTAGCTCAAAGTATATTAAAAAGAGGCTGCAAGGAGTTGATGAAAGTTGGCAAACTGACAAAACAAAAGGGGATAGTAGGTAACCCTACGCTGTGGCAGAAAGAGAAAAAATATACTTTCGAGAGAGGCTCAAGAGCTCCAGCATTTCCATAAGCTCAGCCCTACTTAGTTCAGTCAACATGGAAAGCAGCTGGCTCCATGGCCCCTGAGCACATCATGGTCCCGCAGTCAGGCACAGTGACTGGTGCTGACATCAGAATGCTCTGAGTCATGAGGGAAGGATCAATTGTTCCAGCCCAAGTAAGTGGGCTACTTTTGTTAACAACACCAATGATAATAATAAGGCTAACTTTTACCAGATACTTACTTCATGTTGGGCATGTGAGGACACCTCCTTAATTGTCAGATCCTGCCTTCTTCTAGCCTCCTCCTCCCTTCCATGTCATCCATGACCTTCACTTGTAAATTTGGTCTTGCCCCAGTACCCAGGGCTTGTCTGAAATTTAGGAAAGAAGGGTGTGAAGATATTTGCCTCATAATCTAAAACTGAAAAACCAAATCACCATTCCTTTTAGTCTGGCTCAAACTTTGGGCCCTATTTCTTGTCACTGGTCTGCTGCTTTCTGTCTAAATTAATCCTCAGTTTGTGTCTTGGTGCTGATAATAGTATCCTCTAGACTTTAAAGTCCATAAAAGAAAAGACAACTTTGGCCTTATTTCCTACTGTAGTCCCAGTCAGTACCCAATGACTGGCACAAAACAGATACTCAACTATTCATTAAATAAGCTGAATGCATCACCAGTCTAGCCCTTATACTTCAGTTCTCTTAGTATAATATTCCTAACCTCATCAGCAACAGCATCATTATTATAAGCTACCACTTACTGTTTACTGTGTGCTGATGCTTTATATATATTATGTTATTTAATACTCACAAACTTTGCAAGGTAGGTGGTATCATTTTCATTGCACAGAAAAGTAAAATGAAGCTCCATGAGGCTAAATGATTTTCATAGTCTATCACACAGAACTGGTAAATGGCAGAGCCACAATTCAAACAAAGATCTGAGTTACTCCAAAAAGAGCCAAAGTGTTCTCGCCTCTGGGCTCCCCTGGGAGTTGCAATAACTTACTGAACCCCAAACCAAGGTTTTGGACCTTGCTGCCTGCTACTAGTCTTTCCTGATGTCAAAGGGCCACATTTTCAGTGACTCCCTGTCCCTGGTTCACCTTTTCCTACACTGGGCCATTTTGCCTGTACTGACTGCTCTCTTGAGCACCATATGACTACATATCTTTTGTAGCCACATCCTTTTAAACAAAGTCCTCCCCCTCCCCAAGTATACTGGTGACAGTTTTAAGCCCCAGAATTTGTACCTGGGCAGGGTATATCTTGTATGCATGGGCTGGGAGGACAGAACTCAGAGAGCGAGTGGCAGCTAAAGGCTTTCAAGATTACCAAAGGTCAGGTGAGAGAAACAAAGTATAACCATCCACAACAAAAAGTACAAGTGGGTGGAACACAGATGAAAGAGCTGAGTATCGATAATTAGATGGATCTAGAATGGGAAAAAATACGTGATCGAAAGCCCAGCACAGGGAGCTTGAGTGACTGCCACAAGCTGACCTGCTATGCCCCTGACTTCTCTTTCTGGAAATTGGCCTAAGGTGAAAAAGGATTGAGCTGGTTCAAATAGTACCTACTGCATGCATGTGTCTGCTCATTCCTCTGCCTGAAGACATGCATCTCTGTACCCATGGCCTGACATATAATAGCCTTTCAACCCTTGCTTTGTTGGATGAATCCATCAGCCAGTTGTTGTTGAAGACAGCGTATCTGTACCAACACTTCCTCCTAAAACTGAGCCAGTCTACCAGTGCCTGCTCTATTTCCAGGAGGGAAGACTAGCTTTCCTCAAACTGCTGCAGTGAAATAGACCACACCCAGCATGATTGGCAGGATTATGCCAACTGTACCATGTATCCATAATCCTGCCTTCTGAAGCATTCATTGTATTCTACTACTCTCTTATATATTGCTTCATATATCACTCAAAAATCCTGAGGGATATATCCTAAGATCTTTGTTGACACTCACATACATAACAGTCAAACACCTTTGTAGATTACAGTTTCGTCCATGAAGTTCAGTAGAATCTAAATGAGAAACTTAAGTGACCTTCTCCAAACTTTCTTATTTTACCAAACACAAAACTCATGTCATTAATTATACCACTGGCTTTCTTTGTTAAATTGTCATTATTGAAGAAACACAAGTCTTGTTTCACAAGAGTTGCTACAAATGGGAGGATGAGGGAAGAAAATGGCTGAGAAGCCGTGTGCATGCTGAGCAGCAGGCTTGGCCTCCCTCACTGGCTCCCGTGTGCCAGCCGCACAGGGCATGTCATGCTAAACCATACCATGACACATCTTAAAAGGGACTTGATTCCATGGGCTTTTAGGATTACTTGCAAATAACTGGAGCTATAAATTTTAATCTACAAATGTCAAGACTCTAATGCACATTTTATTCTTACCAAGTGGAGGGAGCAGTATAGACTACTGGCCCAAAGCATAGGCTTTCAAGTCTTACAAACTTAGATTTTGGACCCAGGCTCTATTTCTCAGTAGCTGTGCAACCTTGGGGAAATTACTCACTCTTTCTGAGCCTCATTTTTGTCATCTGTTAAAGGAGGCTAATCATCGTAATCACCTCATGAGGTCACTGTGAGGATAAAATAAAACAATATGCAAAAAGCACTAGGGCCATTGGTAGGTATTAGCTTTTCATTTGTATTATTATTATTATTAGATTACAATTTCTGGGCAGGGACTATGCCTTATGTTTGCCTGAATCCCTAATGCAACCGCAAAAACAGTTAATTTATTTAAAAGCCTGGGCTTCTAAAGGAATAAGCTTTAATTTTCAGAAAGAAAAAGAATTCTATATAATATAGGTCAAATGAGCTGTGTGGTAATGAGAAACAGCAAACTTCCTGCAGCCTCCTTGGCTGAGGAGAAGCGATAGAAGTGTAGGAAGCGGTTCTGAGCCCTTTGAACACCTTTAGCAATCAGCAGACTTAGGAATAGAAGGGAATTTCATCTCCATTAAAAGTAGTGGAAATGTTATGCTCACTTGAGCTTTCTGAGCTTTGGCCTAGAAGTCAAAACTAAATGGGTTTGCTTGCCCAGGCAAGAGCTGAGAGAATTTCATCTTTTCTCCTCTCTTGAAGCAAACCCAACCTCATTACCTCTTTTCTTCTGTCAGGGAATATCTCAAAGTATCTGACAAGCTCGTTGCTGCAATGAATTCTGTTTTTGAAACTTTTACTGATCCCCAAAATAGCTGAATCTGTGCTCTTGGGAAGAACAAAGATTGATGGGGGATCTCCAGCAACTGGTGCCCAAAATTCCTTAACTCGTGATGTCACACCGGAGCTAGTTACCAAAGAAAGAAGTTTTTTGCTTTGGGGAATTTTTTGGGGGGCTGTGCTCTGCTGTGAATATGATGTCTTCCAAATAAATAGCGGCTCCCAACCTGAGATGGAGTTGCTCTTTTCCTGCTAAGGAGTTGGTATAATTGGTATTTGTAAAAGATATTTATTGCACGGACCGTTGGGTGAAAATATAAAAGGGAAAGGGAAAAGAGCAAGAATAGCAAAGAAAAAAATTGTATTGCAATCAGTTTAGCAGGCATGTCCAACACAATGACTTAACTCTAAGAAAACTGTAACAACTATTACTTACTATGTAAGTACTTACTTACTTATGTCAAGACTCTAATGCACATTTTATTCTTACCAAGTGGAGGGAGCAGTATAGACTACTGGCCCAAAGCATAGGCTTTCACACTGGGCCAGTTACTTTCCATGCATTATCACATTCTCACATTTAATTCTCTAAATGAACCTGTAAGGTAGGAGGTAGTATTTTCCTCGTTTTAGAGATGAGAAATTTATAACTCAGAGACACTGAGTGACTTGTTGAAAGCCACATGGCTTGTAAATGATGGAGCCAGAAGCTAAGGATAGGTTGCTAGGACTACTAAGTCCTAAGCACAATACTTACTGTCCCACAAAAGGAGAGAAAAGCTCAGCTGACTGAAGACAGTTTAGAATTTGAGCAAGAACATTGAAGACACTGCAAAAGGGGAGGGTAAAGAATCAAGCAGAGGGGACTTCCCTGGTGGCGCAGTGGTTAAGAACCCACCTGCCAATGCAGGGGACACGGGTTCGAGCGCTGGTCCGGGAAGATCCCACATGCTGCAGGCAACTAATGTGCCACAGCTACTGAGCCTGCACTCTAGTGCCCGCAAGCCACAACTACTGAGCCTGCATGCTGCAACTACTGAAGCCTGTGCACCTAGAGCCTGTGCTCCGCAACAAGAGAAGCCACCGCAGTAAAAAGCCTGCGCACCATAACGAAGAGTAGCCCCCGCTCACCGCAACTAGAGAAAGCCCGCGTGCAGCAACGAAGACCCAATGCAGCCAAGAATAAATAAATAAATAAGTACATAAATAAAATTTAAAAAAAAAGAATCAAGCAGAGGGAATGTAGAAGCAGGTAGTGGCTCCAACCATTTATCTGGGACTAGGAAGATTGTACCTAGTCAAAGAGGAATGGATGGTCAAAATGAAACTACATTTTTAGTTAAATGTGTATTTTTTAAAAAATCAGTATTTATGTTTACATATATATAGTGATTAATCATTTTTATACACATCCCTTATTTTTTCTAAAGTCCCAGTTAGAGAGTGCTTATACAGTGCAAGTATGTGCATCCACCTACCCTACTAATCATAATTATTACACTTTCCCTGGGATACTCTTTCCCCTTTCCTAGTCTTG
>NW_006783829.1:340340-346855 GCF_000442215.2 Lipotes vexillifer
TCTTTCCCCTTTCCTAGTCTTGCTACAGCTTATTAGTTTCATTTACAGTAATTTCCATAATTTATAATTATATTAAGTGTTTGTCTACTTATCTGTAAATTGTCTATCTCTCACCCACTGTATAGACAACAGGAAATTTTTACAGAGAGTATGGCTCACAGTAGGAGAGTATGGCTCACAGTAGGAGCTTAAAATTAATTTTCTTGATTGAATGAATGCTCAGTCATCGGTTCTATTTCCTGATTCATTAGTAAATGTTCTTTACATTTTGTGACCATTAACTCTGTCAAATATGTTGCAAATATTCTTTTGTTTCTCATGTTTTTATTTTTTTGTTTGTTTGCTTATGAGAGGTGTTTAATGCTGGAAATAAAGCATATTGTAATATTTAGTTTAATGTATTTCTCTTTATCATTGTGATTTCTGACACATTTACCTATATGCTCTAACTTTTAATGATTTGACATTGTACTTTTAACTCTTAAATGGCCTGGAATTTATTTTTAATATATGGTAGAACTAGGACTTTAAATGATATTTATTTTCCCAAATAATCTATTTTCTCAACTCTTAACTTCATATGTTTCTTCTATATTCCTTTATAATTTTCAGTGTATAGTATTCAATATATTAATATAGTATATTAAATCAATGTACTTCTTAATGTGTATTAACATCTGTTCTATTTATTTACCTGTTAATCCTTTTGTTAATACTTACCTGTTTTAATTATTATGGTTATATAAAAATTGCATTTTCTGTTGTGTTCTAATATCTCTTAAGGCACAGCCCCTCTATCTTTTTATTTTTCCACATTTTCTTACCCTTCTTGCCTGGTTTTTGTTTCTGTGGAATTTTAATCTTTTACTAGTTGTAAATCCACTGTGCTCCATAACAGCTAAAGCAATCTTCCCTTACACAGCTGAATAAATCTCTGACGCTTCTGCAATTCTCTGACACTGGCAACTGCACTGCTGTCTTGGCAACTCCTCTCTCCTTCCAGCTCTGCACTTGACTTGTTGAGATTTCATTCCATGAGTGCATTTCAACATGGCCATTTCCCATCCACACTTCTGGCCCATACTTTTGGGAATGTCAGCCCCCAAATAATGGAGAAGCAGATTATGATGGGAATAAAACCCTAAAACTCAATGGAGTGGAGAGGCGTGTTATCTTGCTTAGAAATAAAGATTCAATTCAAAGTATAGGAAAATTACATTAGAAAATTCCCTAAGTTAGTGAAAACACAGAAACGACCTAAGTGTCCATCAAAAGATGAGTGGATAAAGCAGATGTGTGATACACACACACACACACTGGAATATTACTCAGCCATAAAAAAGGATGAAATCTTGCTACTTGTGACAACATGGTTGGGTCTAGAGGGTATTACGCTAAGTGAAGTAAGTCAGACAGAGAAAGACAAGTACCATATGGTTTCACTTATATGTGGAATCTAAAAAACAAAATGAATCAACACACAAAAACAAAGCAGAAACAGACATAGATAAAGAGAACAAACTGTTGGTTGCCAGAGGTTGGGGTGGAGGTTGGATGAAATAGGTGAAAGAGACTAAGAGATACAAACTACCAGTTATAAAATAAATAACTTATGAGGAAGTATTAGACAGCTTAAGGAATATAGTAGCAAGTGATACTGTAATAATTTTGAATGGTGACAGATGGTTACCGGACTTATTATGGTGATCATTTCATAATATATTTGAATGTCAAATCACTGTTGCACACCTGAAATTGACATAATGTTGTACATTAACTATACTTCAGTTTTTAAAAATCACCTTTAATTTGGCATATATGATTTTGTGTATATAACTGTGTACAATAACATGTATTTATTATAATACATAATACCTATATATAATAGTCATAGGTAATAAAGAATACACTCACAGGGTAATTAGAATTATCAGTACTACTTCATTTTTCTCTCCCCCTCCCTCCTCCTGAGCCTGTATATTTTAATTTATATAAATTGAATGCACTTATGAAGCAGTTTTTACTGTCAGCATGGTTGAGAGAGGCTTCCTGACTCAAGTTGTTTTGTTATTGGATCTCTGATTTAGGAGATAAACAATGTAGAAAAATATTTTTTAATTATACCTTCCTTCAAGCCATGGGTTGTTCTTCTGCAAACAGCAAACTATCTCTCAGACATAGATTTTGATTCTCAGTTTCATTTGATAGGTCTTGTTTAATTTTTGTCCCAGATTTTGATGAAAATTTTACTATTAGGCTTGAATTTTTTGTTATAAGTTTTCATATCTGTGTGTGTGTCATCCACACACATGTACACGTACCTTTCCCTTGATTATTATATGGAGAGAAATTAGGAGATTTTGCTTCTGAGGCTGCCAGATAAATATAATATCACTAGATGTTTCTAAACTATTATTTAATAAATATTTATTTGAAGAATTGTGTTCCTTAAATTCGTGTAAGGACTTCCACATCTAGACTTTCTTACTAGAATTGTTTGTAGGGATGAGTGTGATTATACAGATCACATAATCCACGGGGAGGGGCTTTCATTTTACTCCTGTCACTCTCTCATGCCAAATGCATTTGTCTCTCTGGTGCTGAATGCTCAATGTGATTAGCTAATTTTACTTCCTTATTTAGCAAGAGGAGAACATTCTCATCTCTGCCTCCATTAGAACATGATCCTCACATACTGATTTAATGAATCTCTCTGTAGGAAGTGGATAGATGGGCCTTTGTCCCCACTGGGGGCAAAGTATTGGGTCGTGCAGCTCTGCTGGAAATGGTTTTCTTCTCAGTCTTTCAGTGACACGATTATGATCATAGCCCAAGATGGACAAAAGAAAATTCCAGTTGATAAATACTATCTCTGGTTAACTAATAACTGTGTTAGAAGAGATGATTTATATATGGTCCTTATCCTAAAGGAGCTTCCAGTCTAGTGTGGGAGATAAACACTTAACCAAATAACTAACTTACGGTATGAAGGGTGCTGTAATAGATGGATGAACAAAATGACACCCTGACACAGACATGAGATGATTAATTCTGCTTGGGCAACAGTCAGAGGGGCAGTCAAACAAAAACCCAGTTCACCATTGCAGGAAATCAAAAGGGCAAAAATACTGCGAGAAAAAAAGCTCAGCAGCAGAAACAGTAGTAAGTGGAACGTAAGCTAATTTCTGGAAATCTGCATGCAAGAGTTGAGTTCTGAAGGATGAATATGAATATAGGCAAGTACGTTCACAGGTGGAGAATTCGGCGTATCAAATTTGTGTAGATGTGAAAATGCTCACTCTTGACACCAGAAAAATAATTTGTCTACTATGACCTGTCTTGGGGTACATGTTTGGAGTGTTACAGGTGAAGTTTGAAATTTGTCCTATGGGTGATTCAGAGGTTATGGTGCAGAAGAATGATATGGTCATATTTATGTTTTAGAAAGAAAACTGGCAACAGAATAGGGAACTGAGGCCAAGAAAACAGTTGGGAATAATTTGTTCCTGCCAGCTAAATGTATAGCTTGCCTTCCATTGCTCATTGATTCTGGAAGAGGGTTAAGGCACAGGAGGATATAAAAAGGAAGGAAAGGAAGAAAGTTAAAAGAGGAGGAAAGAAAGAACTCTCTGGAGCAATTTATATTCATCAGTAGGAAGAGTGGGAAAATGAAGCTTCTGGTCCTTTATCTTATATGGCATCCCAAGCCTAGAAACAGGAACTACCTACCTCCTGGTTTTTTGACACGTTTCTCCTTTTGCTTCTTACATCTGACCTTGTCACTAAATTTTAATTTTAAAAAAACCTTTTTTTTAATCACTGTTCCTATCATTACCAACACTGGCTTCCAGTTTAAACCCTTAGCACCTAATCGAAATCCTAGAAGGCTTATTTTCCCTCTCCCTTTTGAATGCTACCCATAGATGATCCTCCAAAAGCTCTGGTTTTATCATTACAAGTCCTGCTCAAAAGCTTAATTTAGAAGGACAAAAGTCAAGTTATCAAAATAAATTTTAAGACTCCCTCTTCCTTACCATTATGATTACTCTCATTTACTGCCTTTGGTAATAGTTTTTCTCCCATAAATTCCTTTGGAATCCTCACTCCGTATTCTACACATATCAGAATGCTTTTAACCCTTCAAAGAATTCAAAGTTCAGCTCAAACTCTATTTCTTGTTATACACTTTATGGTAGATAAAGGAAGGCCACACTTCTTTCCTTTTGTACAAGGGCATGAAATTTTACTGCGAAAGCCCTCCTCATGTTATTGACCTGAATGTTTGGCAAGTTCTCAAAAATAGTTCAATAGTCTAATAGCTCCAAAATGGGACCATATTTAGTCAATTTGGACTGTGTCTATTGTACACTGCCTGTGTAAAGCATTGTGCTAACCATCCTCAGGATGTCAGTATTAAAGGATAAATATGTCAAATGTCTACTCTCAGAACAATTAACAGATTCATTCATTATAGAACTATTTCCACTTCATCTATATGATTAATAGTTTGTGATTTTTCAAATAAGATACTTTTCTTTCATTGACTGGGTGAGTTCTATTAGTAGATGAAATTATGGTGGAAGTTACATAAATGTGTTTAAATGGCACACATTTCACCTTTCACAGCAAGAATCCAGTCTCAGTAGATACAGAAATGCAATCAAACCTTCAATATTAGACTATGTATTTAATTTTTATAAGTATATTGTTAATTATTCCATATGTATTAGTGTATTTAGGCTGCTGTAACACAGACTGGGTAGCTTGAAAACAACAGAATTTCATTTCTCACAATTCTGGAGGCTAGAAGTTTGAAATCAGGGTCCCAGCATGGTGGCAGACTGCCGGCTTCTCACTGTGTCCTCATATTGTGGAAGGGGTAAGGGAATTCTTTTGAGCCTCTTGGACATTAATCTCATTCATGAGGGTTCTGCCCTCATGACCTAATTACTTCCCAAAGGCCCCATCACCTCATACCATCACATTGGGGATTAGGATTTCAACATATGAATTTTGGGGAACATAAACATTCAAATATAGCACCACATATATTAAATGTGCCTTCCTCAGGGGCTAGAAGTTTGGGAAACTATGATGCATCCTTTTTCCACACCATCCTTAATAAAAGCAACTGCACTGTTTTAAGATTTTTCTACTAGTAGTTTTAAAGGAAAGCAAAAGTAATTTCTTTAAATTATTTCACCTGACAGGAAACTTGAACAAATGAGTTAAGAAAAGGGATAGTTAGAAATGGGATGCCTAAAGGGGACTGTAGGAAGTAGACAAGCCTGATAAAAATTTAAGACTAAATGTATAGTTGTGTCACCCCTGACATTTACACCAAGAATCATCTGCCCTCTGGTACTCTGAGCAAAAATTATAAGGAAATCAGTTGTAAGGAATCAATTCCATTAGACAGGAAACATAGCTTTCAAAATTATGGGAATTTTATCCCAGAGGCACTTGAATATCGTAGGGAAAAATAAAAGATGAAGCCTCATAAGAAAGCAAAAGTACCCTATATTATAATCTTTGGCCACTACTTTCTAATTCTTCTTTTTCATATCTTTAAATACAGAATCCCCTTCACCTCCAACTGAGTTTAGAAAATTCATTAAGTTCTGATGCTGATGTCACTGTCTCAATCCTGACCATGAACAACTGGTACAATTTTAGCTTGTTGCTGTGCCAGGAAGACTGGAACATCACCGACTTCCTCGTCCTTACCCAGAATAATTCCAAGTTCCACTTGGGCTCTATCATCAACATCACCATCAACCTCTCCTCCACTGAGGACCTCTTGAGCTTCCTGCAGGTCCAGCTTGAGAGTGTTAAGAACAGTACGCCCACAATGGTGATGTTTGGCTGCGAAATGGAAAGTATCCGGCGGATTTTCGAAATTACCACCCAGTTTGGGGTAGCACCCCCTGAGCTTCATTGGGTGCTGGGGGATTCCCAGAATGTTGAGCAACTGAGGACAGAAGGTCTGCCCTTAGGGCTCATTGCTCATGGAAAAACAACACAGTCTGTCTTTGAGTACTATGTACAAGATGCCATGGAACTGGTTGCAAGAGCTGTAGCCACAGCCACCGTGATCCAGCCAGAACTTGCTCTCATTCCCAGCACGATGAACTGCATGGATGTGGAAACTGCAAATCTCACTTCAGGACAATATTTATCAAGGTAGGATGCAAGACCTGATTTACATCCCCAGTCATAGGAGTGTGATAGGAAGTAAAATCTCCCTATCTATCCCATTTGCAGAAAGCACATGGCATATAGTGGGGAATCCTCAGTCCCACTTTTAAATCCTGGCTTAGTCCCATACTAGCTATGTGTTCTTGGCAAGCTATTTAAAAACTCTGAGCCTCAGTTTTCTCATTAGTAAACTAAGATAATATTAAATAGCTTGATATATTGTAATAAAGACACCACAAAATTCTATATGGAAAGTACCTAACACTGCTCAGCTCATAGTAGATGCACAACAAATGTTTCCATCCCTGCTCACTCTT
>NW_006783829.1:346953-351344 GCF_000442215.2 Lipotes vexillifer
CTCTTTCCTCTATCAACAGACTTGGACAAATCTCTCTAAATCTATACAGAGGAAAAAATTAGTCACACTGGAGACAGACTTTTCTCTCTACTCCCAGGCTATGATGAATAAGGCAGAATAGAGAAGTGACTAAAGACATAGACCCTGGAGCCAGACTCCCTATGCTTGAATTTTAGCTTTGCATGACTTGGTCAAGTGATTTAACTTCTCTGAGCCTTAGTTTCCTATGTCCCATACCCATTTATGTAAAAAAGATATAACAGTAGATCCTACTATCCATGGAGGAGTTGTGATAGGTAGATGGTAGATGATAGGTAAGTAGATAGATAGATAGAACTAAGAGTTCCACAAGAATAAAATGTATATATATATTTTTTATGTTTTATATATATATATATACTTTTTAAAATTAGCTACCTTTCTTTTCCAGTTCCTCAATCTGGTTCAGAATCTAGAATGAAAAAGCCTGTTTAAGTTAAAGAATAATTCATCCTATAGACATGGTTTTCATGATCCCTGGAAAAATGAGAAATCCTTAAAGGATATTTTACAGGGGCCTAGATTTTTTCTGAAAAGGACCACCTATGGTCAGAGAGGCCAAATCAGAGAATTATTGCTGTTTCAGAGATGAAGGCTTAGCTATAGTCTGGCCCCATTTTAGGAAGTCCTCTTGGAACAGGGACATCTGACTGTGTTGAGGAGCACAAGGTAACCTCATGGTATCTTGCCTTTTAAAAGACATGAACGTTTGAGGAAAGATCAGAAGGTGCCAAGCATTTTACATTTAATTTCACATGTATGGATTGAGCACCTACTATGTGCAAGGCAACATGCTAAATGCCATATATACGGCAGAGTTTAAGCACAGCCTACACACTCCTTAAAGAATGTTAATAAAATATCTCAAAAATTCACTTATTAGGAATCTATAAATGATAAAATTAGATGTCCTATCATCAACTGAACTTTCCATTTTTCCCATAATGTATTTGAATTTCCTCAAGATTAAAGTCTATGAAAAAAAAATAAGGTCTATGCATGTTTTATTTTATAGCCACTATCCAGAACTAATCTGATTTTTTTTTAATCTTTTTTTTTTGGCTACATTGGGTCTTCGTTGCTGTGCATGGGCTTTCTCTAGTTGTGGCGAGCGGGGGCTGCTCTTTGTTGTGGTGTGCGGGCTTCTCATTGTGATGGCTTCTCTTGTTGCGGAACACGGGTTCTAGGGTGCGCCGGCTTCATAGTTGTGGCACGCGGGCTCAGCAGTTGTGGCACACGGGCTCAGTTGCTCTGCGGCATGTGGGATCTTCCCAGACCAGGGCTTGAACCCGTGTCCCCTGCACTGGCAGCCAGATTCTTAACCACTGTGCCACCAGGGAAGTCCTAATATACTGTTTTTCAACTAGCACTTCACTGAGGCTCAAGATTTTATCTGGGATAAGAAACATCCTCCTTCATAACAAAAATATAAGCAAAGCCTTTAGTTATAATTTCAAATAGTCATTATTTTGGAAGGACAATCTTAAACAACAGACAGGGAAAACCACTTGTGAAAACTATATTAAATTTTTTAATGTCTTTCTGTCTCATATAAAATGGAGAGCACAAGAAAAATAATTCTGTTTGGATCCTAAAAATGTTTAGAAGCTACAGAAACATTTGTTGACTTGGGTTGTATATACTTCAGGGGTTCATTTTATCAAGATCAAACTGATCTTTCTGGCTCCTCAAAATTTAATTTATGTTAAAGTTATGTGCCTCCTTCTATAAAGATCCCATGGCACTTTGTACATGAAATTATATGATGGTACTTAGTCTATTCCATCATCATTATTTGTCTATGTGTCTAACTTCTGAACTAAAATATAAGTTCTATTAAGTGGAGATACTACTGAACTTAGTTTAATGCCTGGCATATAGCAGCTACTTAATAGACATTTATTGAAATTAACATAGAAAGAAAAGGAAATTTTATATTGTATTTACATCCTACACCATCTGTTGCTCTAGAAGAATAATGGGTGGTTAATAGATAAATAAAATTTTGTCTAAATTAAAAACAGTTTTTTTAACTTACCTAGATACCATCTGGTTTTCTTTTCCTTTTTTTTTTTTTTTTTTTTTTTTTTTTTATAGAATGTTAGGTTAGCAGATAACCTCTGCCCTTGTGGCTATTTCCACATGATTATTCCACAAACTTTGAAAGTTGTGAAAGAAGAGTGCGAGGTTTGGAGCCTGGAAGCAATTCACAGTGTATACAGGTCAGCAACAATATTTTCATCTCTGTGGATGTGTTTGAGAATGAACTTAAAGAACTTCAGGAAACACCCCTAGGACTTCTTAAACTCCCTGAGGAAAACAGTCAAAGAGAAAGTTTCAAAGTGTTCAGGGAAGGGTCAAGGGAAGTGAGGAAATGCCTTCAAGGAGTCTTTATAATGAATAACTGAAAAGCTGCCTTAAGCTATAAAACATCTGTGGATTTTTCATCATCCTTATTTATTTTGTTGAATACAGTCTTTTTAGAAAGTTTGTTATTCTCAGTCCATAAGTCACATCTCCATATAGTAATTTTCTTAATTATTCCTAAATTTTGTGAGGCTGACCCTACTTCCTCACTGCATAATGAAAGTCATGAGGATAATGAGCCATGAATATCGAGTGTCAGAGTTATGCAAGCTTTCATTTCTCACACAGTCACTTTCAGTTTAGGATGACAGAACTGTTATCATTTTAAAATGTTAATGAAATCACCAAAAACGTGGCTTTTTCAGCATAGGCCTTTAGACTAGAAAAAAATCATTTCTCATGGCAGACTACATAGACGTAATAACAGGTAAAAAGGATTTAATTCCTCCTGGGTCCCCACATGCCAGAGCAAACATCCATCATAACTAAATGTAGACAAAACCACGTGGGGGCCAAGTTCATACTGTGATCTTTAACAATTTATTTGCAAGTTGTTTTATTAAATGTTAATTACTTTGAAGCAATGATATGATATATTATTTGGCAATAACTTCACAAATACATGTGCAAAGGTGTTTCTGTGCAGTCAGTGACTATTTGTTGAACTAGGGTGAGGCAGACAAAATGAAGAGTTGCATTCTGCCATTTTGGAGCTGACAGCCTAGTGCATGAGGTTGAAAAGTAAGTAAATGGTTATAAAACAAAGGGATACATTATTCTTAAAAATAGAAATATGTTCAAATACACAGAGGAGGAAATAATTAACTCTTCTCAGAGAGTTGATGATGAGGAAGAAATACTGGAATTGGATCTTGATAAATGAATAGGAGTTTTCTGGTTTGGAGCAAACTTTTCTTCACAGGCACAGTAAATGGCATATGCAAATTTACCAAGATCTGAAAGAAATTTAGTACAGTTGGCGTGTACATTGCATATGAAGAGAATCTGACATGATTCTGGAAAAGTTGTTAATTTGATAGCATGCCACACAGAGCTTTTATGCCAAGCTAAGGAGTATGCATTTTATATGCATTCTGGATGTCACTTGAATGGCAGAACATTAGGCATGACATATTTATAAAAATCATAATCCTGTAACAAATTAACCAAATAAAGTAATACAGCATAAAATCCTTGTGACTAATTTTTTAAAAACCATTAAAATATAAAAACTTGTTTTTATTTCTCCAAATCTGTTTTAGCTTTGCCCACATTTACTCCCTTACCTCATTCTAAATACCAGACTCTGTTGAAAATGAATAGGAGTTTGAGGACTTCCCTGCTGTTCTTAGGGTTAGGATTTGCCCATGCTTATCTGAAGGCCCTGCGTGGTAACGAACCTATGTTTCTGGAGAAAGAGCCCCTTGAGTTATTCATAGCCTGGTCAAAGGCAGTTATCCTTCCTTTAATAATTCCAAGACCCTAGACATCGATAGACACCTTGTTCCCCTTGGCCTAAGAAGTCTCTGACCCTTTAGCTAATTAATCATAGTCCTGATAGTTATTTTAGCTTCTCAGCAGGCTATGGAATCTTGCCTTTCTTCTTGGAATAGCTTCTGCAATTCAGTTCTGTATCAAGTGGGCAGTGATTAATTCATTTATTCATCCACAAACATATGTTGAAGCTTACTTATATTAGGCTAGGACCTTGGCTAATGCTGGAGACAGAAAGAATAGAAAACAGGGGCCCTGCTCCCAGGAAGCTTACAACCCCCTTCTTTTGTTCTTTCAGCGAGAGACAATATGCTCCTCCACTTATCCATATTTTTTATCCATTTTTTTTTTGACCTAGCAGTTTGGTTATCATTCCTCACTGAGACAACAACCATTCTACTAGTGATTATCCTTTGGCATTAGCTGGCATTGTTAGGCCCACTCCTCAGCTGTCCTTGAAAAATGGTTCAATGTGCTAGAGAGACTCTTTC
>NW_006783829.1:351394-366889 GCF_000442215.2 Lipotes vexillifer
CTCTTTCCCCTCCAGGCTATGTTCATCTTTATGCTTCACTGGCCTTTCATTAATAGTAAATGTTGCTTTATTTATTGATTCTGCATGTATTATCCAGAACATATATGTGCCATGTATTATGAGGCACTAGGAAGCTTCAGGAAAAAAAAAGACTAAAACAAATACCCATTCAAAAGTCCCAAGGTATAAATTGATGATGTTCCTGGTCTCATTGCTGGATACTAGAAGAGTTCCAGGAGAACTTGAGGTGGCATGATATAATTCTAATCTGGGGTATTCCCATTCACCTTTACAATAATTTACTGGCATTGTGACCCTGCCAAAGTTATTTAATCTCTAGAAAATTTAATTTCCGTAATTATAAGGATTCCTACCTTGAAAAGTTAAGTGGTATGCCTAAGTCATTCAGTTAGTACTTTTATAGGGGAAGGTTTAAACTGTCTAAATCCAAGTTCCAGGCTCTTTCAGAATTAATATAAACTTTCCTTAATTGGGATCCCATTACTTTGTCATTCATATTCTTTCAGCCAAAAGCTATATAAATCAGGAGGTGCGATTACCCATGTATAAGTGTTCTTGTCCTAAAGACCTCTACTGAGCCAAACTAGTTAGCCTGTGTGTTTCAACATGTACTCAAAAGAAATGCAGTTGCATTGAACCTGAAAGCCAGGGGTTGGATGATGTTAACACTGGTTCCTTGGGTCCCCAAGGAGAACACATTGCTGTGGGTGACCTACTGTGTCCAGCTGTTACTCCTAAGTTAACTTTCTCTGCAAGGCTACCACGGAGTCAGTACTTCTAGAAAACACATGCTTCGGTGTCATGAATCTTAAGGACAACAGTTAAGGTCTATGTTTCCAGATGTTTCTAGTAAGAACTCCTGTCACTGGACTAATTTGGCTAAATCCTTTGAATTTGCCCATCCCTCTATGTCACTTAAGTCATGCCAAGAGCTGTGTCGAAAATCTTCTCTAAGTCATGGGGGCCTCAAACAAGGAACAGTAAAAGATGTGTATTCCCTCAGGACCCCGTTTTGAAGAATACAGCTTAAATTTGCTTAATCTAGCTTCCAGCAGGTTTTAAACTGTGGAAATTTCCCACATTAGGAGAACTTCCAAGCTTCCATTTGCCTGAGTGGAAATTGTGATTATATTCTTTGTTGAATACTTTTTACTTTGTATGCATCTACTATAAAATTTGGAAATATGTCAAAAAAAGAGGTACTCTGAATTCTAGATCTATCCCAGGGCCACTTCAACCTCCAGTGGCAAATACTACATAGTGTCCCATTGACAGGGCTATGCTAAGGGAAGGGATATCAGCACCTGGACTAGTGCTGGAGCCAGATCTAGAGAGCTAGAAGGAATTAAGGTTGGATATTACACAAAGCAAGAGGGGCCATCCAAGAGATGGGCACAGGCCATAATTGTGGAGAGAAGTCAAGGTTTATATCAAAAAATGAAAGGAAATAAAAACAACATAAGAATATGGAACAAATCTAACTACTGTGGGAGAAAAACACAGAAAGAAAAGAAGTACCAGCTTGCCATTTGTTCCACATGAAAGCAGAAAAATAGAGCACTATGTCTATGTGTCTGATTTTTTGACTTAGTGATCCCATCACATCACACACAAAGCCCAAGAAGTATATTCAAACATGACTCAATCACAAAGATTAGTATTGATATTTTTCTCCTCTTGGGAAAAAAGTCAAGGACAAGAGCTCTCCTTCCACTCTATAGTTTCACTTATTGGCAAAACAGACCCCAATGGTCCATGGGTGTACGTATGTACATTTAATATGTTATTAAATTGCTGCTTGCTCATTAGCTGATGGAAATCTATTTTAAAAGATGAGCTTTGTAAGTTGTTTTAAAAGAGGATATAGTCAATGGTTACAATGTGGGGCCCTCTGCTTTAAAGATTGAAATTTAGCAATTTCCAATTCCTATTAAATTCCTTATTGTTAGAGAGGTTTCCCATAGAACTAATTTCTATTTTTGATACTCTCCATTGTTCAGGGAGAAATGTATTAGAATTTTAATACTCTGAATAATCTATAAATTGCAAATACAATATCAATACTTCCTGGCTGATTGAGTCCCATTCTTCTGGCAATGTGAGGAAGTGCTCTTGAAGAAACCCATGTCTGATTTGAGCAGGAGACATGTGTTTAGTTGCACTTATCCCACAAACATCACTGAGCAGTTATCCTGTCCAGGTACCGTGTTGTGCCTAAGATCCAAAGATGACTCAGTGTGATAGATGCTTAGATGAATGCTGAAGTCTCAGCTGGACAGCCTGCAGTGTTATGAAGCAGAGCAGTGGGAAAGGGAGGATTTGTTCATTCCTCACAGCAACTGTACGGAAGAGACTGCTCTCAGAATGTGGAGAATGTCAAAATCCATGCCGCTGAGGATCTTATAGTCTAAAAAGTCAAAGATGGAGTTAATTGGCCGCAATTAGGTGGTTGCTAGGAAAAGGAAACATAAGGATGACACCAAAGTTTTTTCCCTGAGCAATTGGAAGGATGGAGTTGCCATTAATTAAGATAAAGAAAACTGTAGAAGAATCAGGTTGTGAGGTGGGTGAGAACCACCAGGAATTCAATTTTGCTAATGTTAACTTTGAGATAATTCATAGATATACAAATGCAGTTGTCAAGTAGGTAGGTGGTGATCTTCCAGAGTTCAGGAAGGAGGTCTGGACTGGAGACAAAATTTTCCCCAAAGGGAAAAATAAATTTTAAGGATTTATAGAGCAAAACAGATATTCCCAGATACAGATATGGTTAATGGAAGGCAACTATAACAGGGGGAAAAAGCAAAGATAAAAGGGCAATTTTAAAAGAAATGAGAGAAATAGACATGCAAAGAGACAAGCTGATGCATGAAGAAAAGATCAAAGTAGAAATAAATATATGACTTATAAACAACTGGGCACGGAAGAAGACACATAAGGATGATGATGCATTTAGACAACACAAAAGTAGATTCATACGTCTCCAAAATGAAGACTGGAAAAAATGGGATTATGATAGAACTAGTTCAAGACAAGAAAAGATAACAAATTTATAATGAATATAAAAACATAAGATTAGTAAAACTTTATATGCTGAATAAGAAGAAAAATCAGGGGCAACAGGTCTTAAAATCTTTAAGAACATGGCAACATTATTTACAGTAGGAGATTTTTATTTAACTTTAGTAAATTTTAGAGCAAGTTTTTAAAAAGTAAAAATAATACATGAATATGTAATTAAGCCAATAAATTAAGATAAATACTGCAGTTAACATTCTATTATTAAAGAATATATAAACACAAATATTTCATCTTCCAAAAATCCAGAAAAGAGAGAGGTAAGAGTGCCTTCGGTCTCATTTTGAGAGTAATACAATAAACCTTCTCTCAAATGAATTATAACGGGAGCGTATAATGAGCTCTATAATTTACTTTTTAAATGCCCTAAATGAGTTAAAGCAATCAAGAGAGAACTTCCACAAGCTCTCTTGTCCATATCCACCCACCTACTTGCCTCTGGACCCTGTATTCTCTCTGCCTTCTCTCATGTCCATGCTCCTCTTTTGTCACAGCAAAGAGCATCACCCCCTCTTGCACTTTAGAGCACAATCCCTTTTGCCCCTCAAGGGAACTGTCCCAGGAATTCTCTCTCTTCTATCCTACATCAACAATTTTTCTATTTTTACTAGATCATTCCCATCATCATAAAAGCCTGCACATATATATATATACTTATATTTATATATGTACTTAATTTTTCCTCTCCACCACTATTCCATTTTTCTCCTCTTTATAGCATAACTCTCTGAAGAGTTATCTCCAGTTTCTCTCTTTCCATTTTCCCTTGAAACATTAGGCTCCCATACTTCACTGAACTTACTCTCATGAAGTCACCAGTGGCCTACATGTTTCTAAAGCGAATGGTCAGTTCTCAGTCCTCATTGCATTTGAGCTGTTAGAAGCATTGACATAGCTGATCAGTGTCCCCTCCTTGAAAAATCCTTTTTACTTGGCTTCTAGAACACAACACAGCCCGCTTTATGTCTCTGGTGGCTTCTCAGTTTCCTTTGCTAGTTCTTCCTCACCTGCAACACCTCCAAATGTCGAAGTGCCCTGGACTCACTCCTTGAACTTCTTCTCATCTACAATTACCATTGTGATCTCCTTAAATACCATATATAGACTTTTGGCTCCCAAACTGTACCTCCAGGCCAGACCTACTTCGTGAACTCTGGAAGATCACCACCTACCTACTTGACAACTGCATTTGGATATCTATGAATTATCTCAAAGTTAACATTAGCAAAACTGTACTCCTGGTGGTTCTCACCCACCTCACAACCTGATTCTTCTACAGTTTTATCTTAATTAATGGCAACTCCATCCTTCCAATTGCTCAGGGAAAAAACTTTGGTATCATCCTTATGTTTCCTTTTCCTAGCAACTATATGAGCCATCAGCAAATCCTGTCAGTGTCAGCTTCAAAATTTATCAAGATGCAACTAATTCTTCTCACCTCCACTGCTACTACCTCAGTCTAAACCATCATCAACTTTTCTCTGGTATTTGAAACAGTCTCCTAACTGGTCTTTCTGCTTCTGCTCTTGTCTCGCTGTAGTCCATTCTCAACACAACACTGAGACGAGCCTGTTAAAATGTACGTCAAGGGCTTCCCTGGTGGCGCAGTGGTTGAGAGTCCGCCTGCCGATGCAGGGGACACGGGTTAGTGCCCCGGTCCAGGAAGATCCCACATGCCGCGGAGCGGCTGGGACCGTGAGCCACGGCCGCTGAGCCTGCACGTCCGGAGCCTGTGCTCCGCAACGGGAGAGGCCACAGCAGTGAGAGGCCTGCGTACCGCAAAAAATAAAGAAATAAATAAAATGTAGGTCATATCTTATCACTTCTCTGCTCAAAACCTACCAGTGGCTCTCCATCTCGCGTAGAGAAGAAACAAAGTCCTTATGGTGACCTACAAAATCCTATTTTCCCCACCTCCCACTCCCCATAAGTTTTTTCTGACCTCATCTTTAACTCTCCTGCCCCTCCCTCCCTTAGCTCTTTCTCAAACATACCCAGTACAGTCACACTCAAGGACATTGGACTCCTTGCTCCCTATACAGGGAATGCTCTTTACCCAGATATCCTCTTGGTCAGCTCCTTCCCTTTCTTCAGCCCTTTACTCAAATATCACCTTCTCCTGGCCTCTCTAATCTAAAATTCCACCCTACTGCCACCAACCCTGACACATCTTATCTCCTTACTCTGCTTTATTTTTTCTCCTTTGCACTTAGCACTAACATCCCATTCATATTCCCTAGTTATCATATTTATTCTGTTCCCTCGACAGACTAAAAGCTACATAGATTTTTGTCTCTTTTGTTCACTACTATATGCCCCGGAATCTGGAATAGTGCCTGGCAAAAGTGAGTATTATGGAATGAATAAATGATTGATTGGGTGATGTTTTGTTAACATCTTTGTTCATTTATTTTCATGCATAAGAAAATATTTTAATTAGTAAGTCAAGTTTTGTGTGCAAATGTGGCTTCTAAAATATATTAAATACATTAAACACTGATCTTGCTTATATTTGTGAACTGTCTCAAAAACATTTTTTACATAATTTGAAAAGTTCAGATTTTATCTCAGCTCCTATTCAAATCAACACATATTCTTAATTAGTGACATAATTGGGAATTTTACTGAAGTAATAAGTTACCTCCAAGCAGATTAACCAATGACCTTTATTCTTTCAAGCAGAGTGGTATCTTGGGAGATCTGCTGATAAGAAAGATGTATACCTGAACTGCTTTGTTAAACACTCACTATGCACAAGGCACAGTGCTAAACCAGATTCTCACTCATGGAGTGCAATTCAGACCCTTATCATACCATGACAGAGCTATTGTACTCGTCTTCTAAGTGGTCTCCTGGTCACTATCTCTTCCTTCCTATGGACACATTGTACCTGTTGCCAGAGCAGTATTACCAATGCAGACTTATGGTTACATCATTACTCTACTTCGAAATCTTCATGGCTCCCCTTTTCCTGTTAAATAAAATCCAGCCTCATAAAATGGACATGCAAAGCCTCTAGAGTTCAGTTGCAACCTGAATATGTTTCTACTCTGCTGTCCAATCAGATTGTTATACTTACCACCCCTTGTTAAATTTTCCACCTCCTACCTTTCCTCATGATATCTGAACTGGAAGATTTATTGAGAATTCATAGCTAGGCTGGAGCGGTAGTATGATCAGCACAGAATGTAGTGGTATTATTATTGGTCCCTGTGACCCAGGCTCTAAACTACTATTAAAAGAATTTAAGATTACTTTTCTCTCTTTTTTTTCCCACAGTGCTCTGTGGGCTTACATTTAGCTGATAATCAACTTAAATACTCCAGGTCTTATTTATATGACCTTCCATCAAGCCGAGTTTTACACAGCCTTAATACAGTTTGTGAATTAAATGCAATCATGTGCATCTGACCCTCTCAAAATCACTACTTTTCTTTCTGAAACCATGTATCTCTTGATTTTGCCATCTTCTCCACTTCTGTTATTACCTTAGCCCTTGTCACCTTAAGGCCCTTGTGAAACAGGCAGAGAGAGAGGAAGAGAGGAAGCAAGAGGCGGAAAGGAGCATTATTCCTCACAGCTGAAACTGTGCTCAGCCACCTTCTCCTTCCAAACCATTTCCTATATAGCTAGGAAAACAAAATCTTTCTAAAATCAAATCTGATGATCCTGTCCCTCCTCAGAAAAATTCTCTCGATGGCTCTCCATTAGCTTCATCGTGGCCTCAGTCCTTTTGTAACTCATTTCCCACCCTCATCTCCAGCCTTATTTCTCACCACTTACCATCATGCAGCTTGCTCTCTCTGTCTCTGGCTTTTGCACATGCATCTCCCTGTGCTGACAGCATCAAGCCCCAGCTTCTCTTCCTGGTTAACTGTAATTCCTTCTTCAAGACTCGGCTCTCGCACCTGCTCCTCTCAGAAGCCTTCCTTGTCACCCCTAGATTGTGGGTGCCCTTGCTTTCTGTTCCAATGGCACCCAATTCTACCTCCATCAGGATGCTTATTACACTGGCTTAGAATTGCCTGTTTGCTTTTCTTTCTCCCCATCACTAGACTTTGAGCTCCTTGAGAACAATGAGTGTGTCTTTCATCTCTATAACTCATACTAAGAACAGCGCCTGGTATTTGTATCAGTTTATCTTGCCAACAAAATTATTCCTGATTTTCCTTTTTCTTGTTCATCCAAGAAGAGTCCAGGGCAAGATAAAAAGAAACATGGTAGAAATCACTTCAAGCAAAAGCAAGATTTCAACACTGTATTCTTTTAACTAACATAGTGAATATTCAAACTTGGCTATGCATTGTCATTCCATTACAAAGAATACATAGTTGGGCTTCCCTGGTGGCGCAGTGGTTGAGAGTCCGCCTGTCGATGCAGGGGACACGGGTTCGTGCCCCGGTCCGGGAAGATCCCACATGCCGCGGAGCGGCTGGGCTCGTGAGCCATGGCCGCTGAGCCTGCGCGTCCGGAGCCTGTGCTCCACAATGGGAGAGGCCACAACAGTGTGAGGCCCGCATACCGCCAAAAAAAAAAAAAAAGAATACATAGTGAAGGTGACAATAACTAAAGCTATTAATGAGATTTTTAATTTATCCTCTCTGTAAAACTGAAAATAAAATAAAAATAATCCATCATTAATGGGGATTCTCTGAGACCCAATTTCTTGGTGCCAACTGCATAATGAAACAAACACTGGATTTTCCAATCTGGGAAAATGAAAGACATTTAGATCCTGATTGATATGTCTTTCTGTGATAGATGAGTGCCTCAAAGACAACTGAGCATTGTTCTTTAGTCATGGCCATGCTGAATGCTATTTAACATCGATAATGAGGAATAGGTTTTACTGGAATGAGGGAGTTATATAATCTCTAAAAGATTCCTGAAGACCACTTTTCTGAGATGATTTAAGTATATGTTTACTCAGTGGTAGTCCTTTGTAGGTCCATCCAGTTAAAAGTCTATAATCATTAAGCCCCAACTATTCTTAAAATAATGAAGGGCTTCTCTTTCTACAACTTTAACTTTACCTTCCTGATCACTAAATTGACCAAATAAAATTAAACTATTTACTAATAACTGTTTTATTCCCTAGGCTATGTCAGTGTGTGTGTGTGTGTGTGTGTGTGTGTGTGTGTGTGTGTGTCTTAACAAATCTAACAGTAAATTGCTCATCAAAAACACAGTTGTAGTCACCCTTCTATTATAGTACCTAGGTAATTATCAGTTGATTAATCTGTATATTTTAATGATTTGGTTCCCTACTTCCCTAAAGAAGCAGAAAACTGTTTGAAAGTCTAAGATGACTGAGACTTCATTACTTGTTGCTAAATAGAATTCATTTTAAGTGGTAGAGTCCCACTGGGGAGAGCTAACATGAATAATTACTATTATACGCAATCTACCAAAATGAGCAGTTTCATTGCATTTAGTGACAGTAGCATCTTCAAATGTGATTTACATTTATATCTCTAATGAAAATCAGTATATTCTTCACACTTTCTGATTTTTCTATGTTTCTTCTGTGGCAGCACAACTTCTTACTACTGGTATTTGCATTTATAAATTACAGAGTAATGTTTGTGGCAAGCAATGGATGAATGTGTTTCATGAAGAAACACATTCTGTATCATCCAACTCCTCATAAAAATCTTCTATGTTACAGTCCACATTTCAATTTAATTTCTTTTAATTTGAAATAAGTCTTGAGTAGCCTCTATGAGTTTATCATAATGCAGTACTTTGTGCCTCCAACTAGAAAAGTTCTATTAAAAGACTAGGAAAAGTGACCTGGGACAGCCTTGACTGAAAAAATTTGAATGACATTAAATAATAGTTACCATATCTGGAACATCTCTTCTATGTCAAAAGGTGTGGTATATACTTCACACGCATTATTTCTAACCCTTGCAGTAGAAATAATTTAAAAATAAAAATGTAATTACCATCCCCATTTTGCTGATGACAAAACTGAAGCTTAGAGTTCAGTAAATTTGTGTCCAAGGACAATACTAGAAGGTGGGTGGACCAATATTCTTACACAGGTGTGTTTGGTGTCAAAGTGTGGGCTTTATTTCTGACACAAGGCCATAATTAAGAGTACAGAGGGGGCTTCCCTGGTGGCGCAGTGGTTGGGAGTCCGCCTGCCGGTGCAGGGGACATGGGTTCGTGCCCCGGTCCGGGGGGATCCCGCATGCCGCGGAGCGGCTGGGCCCGTGACCCATGGCCGCTGGGCCTGCACGTCCGGAGCCTGTGCTCCGCGGCAGGAGAGGCCACAGCAGTGAGAGGCCCGCATACCGCAAAAACAAACAAACAAACAAACAAAACAGTACAGAGGTGCCTCGAGCTCATATATTACCTCTTATTGTCTTATCTTCCCAAACTCAAGAAAGACAGAGACTGACCAAGCATTTCCCTGCCTTGTCCATAGCAGAACATATACTGACAGTGCCCTGGTTCCCAGGGTTAGGAATCAGTATATCATTCAGTTGGTAATTTTCCTTTCTTTGACTTCTGGCAGAAGCTCTCTCTAGAGCCAGAGCCAATTGTTTTTCTCTAATGACTTAGAGGGAGGTTAGCCTGAGGCTGTCCTGGGAACTGCAAGTCTATTTATCATCTTTTTCTTTATTCCATGGATGGTATCCAACATGCAGCTTAGACTGGCCTCATGGGGACAGACATGCTGATTGTTTCCACGCTAAAAGGAGAAACACTGATAACAAGATTTGGCTATTTTCCTGAATTATGAATATAATTTTAAGCAATGATAAAAGTATATACATATGTATTATAATTTATTCCTCACACCAAAGATAATATATTTATTGAGCTAATTTATTTGCAATTTAATGTGGTGAGCAGTAGAAATGAGACATGTTAAAGATGCTGAGAACCTACATAGCTTGGAAATTTGTGAGAATATATAATTAACCATTTACAATAGAAAACAATTAACACATTCCTTAACTAGGAATAAAGATTTGGAGTAAGACCACAAGTCAAGCACACAGGCCAGGTGTTAGAACCTGAGGGTGAGATCTCATGTGCTCAATGAAATAGGGACTCTTATCCTAGAAAGAGTCCAGCTTATTAATTCCTAAAGTAATTACAGGCAGTGCCTTTTGAAAAAACATAGAGTTTCTTCTTATTAAGACAGAGAAGAAAAGATGAGCACTGCTTCCGGACTTTGGCCTCACCTCTCTTCCTCACTTTTTGCCTTTGCTCCTCTTTACCAGGTTTCTAGCCAACACCACTTTCAGAGGCCTCAGTGGTTCCATCAAAGTAAAAGGTTCCACTATCATCAGCTCAGAAAACAACTTTTTCATCTGGAATCTGCAACATGACCCCCTGGGAAAGCCAATGTGGACACGCTTGGGCAGCTGGCAGCAGGGGAAGATTATCATGGACTATGGAATATGGCCAGAGCAAGCCCAGAGGCACAAAACCCACTTCCAACACCCAAGTAAGCTACACTTGCGAGTGGTTACTTTGATAGAGCATCCATTTGTCTTCACACGGGAGGTAGATGATGAAGGCTTGTGCCCTGCTGGCCAACTCTGTCTAGACCCCATGACTAATGATTCTTCCATATTGGACAGCCTTTTTAGCAGCCTTCATAGCAGTAATGATACAGTGCCCATCAAATTCAAGAAGTGCTGCTATGGATATTGCATTGATCTGCTGGAAAAGCTAGCAGAAGACATGAACTTTGACTTTGATCTCTATATTGTTGGGGATGGCAAATATGGAGCCTGGAAAAATGGGCACTGGACTGGGCTGGTAGGTGAACTCCTCAGTGGGTCAGCCCACATGGCAGTCACTTCCTTCAGCATCAATACTGCACGAAGCCAGGTGATAGATTTCACCAGTCCTTTCTTCTCCACCAGCTTGGGCATCTTAGTGAGGACCCGAGACACAGCAGCTCCCATTGGAGCCTTCATGTGGCCACTCCACTGGACAATGTGGCTGGGGATTTTTGTGGCTCTGCACATCACTGCCATCTTCCTCACTCTCTACGAATGGAAGAGCCCCTTTGGTATGACTCCCAAGGGGCGGAACAGAAGTAAAGTTTTCTCCTTCTCTTCAGCCTTGAATGTCTGTTATGCCCTCTTGTTTGGTAGAACAGCAGCCATCAAACCCCCAAAATGCTGGACTGGAAGGTTTCTGATGAACCTTTGGGCCATTTTCTGTATGTTTTGCCTTTCTACATACACGGCGAATTTGGCTGCTGTCATGGTAGGTGAGAAGATCTATGAAGAGCTTTCTGGAATACATGACCCTAAGGTAATACTTCTTTTAACTCTAGATTTCCTTATTGTCAATTTTAACTCCATATATTGTATTTTATGCTGTAGTATGTCTATATTCTTTCATCTAACAGAAGAATATTCTCTGAACCATCCATAGAGACTAGTCCAAAAAAGCCTGTTGCCTGGTTGCACTAAATATTTCATTGTTTTATTAAATGAAACAAAAAGAGTGAGGGATGTTTTTAGGAGATGTTTGTTCCAGAGAAATTCCTTCTGGTAGAAACATCTATTTGTGCAGTTTTTCCTTTGTTAGTTAACCATCTGGCAGAATAGCTATCAGGGAATAGTCTTACAAAGTATTTGCACCTAAAGTAAACTTCAAAATTGATTAATTACTTCTCTTGGGAATTAATGGAGATAAATACTAAGGTCCATATTTTAAATTGTAAAGAAACTTTTTTTCACCATGAAAAATTGTAAAATGGAAAGAACTAACATTTTATCATAAGCACCCAAGGTCAGATGCTAGAAAACTCAAAGGGTATAGACAAAGAGTACTGAGCTAACCGAGGTGGCAAGGTTAGCTAGGAACAGGGTGTCCTTATAGAGTAAGGAAAACTGATCACCTTGGGGTTGGAGGAGTGTGCCAGCAGTCACATTACAATGTCCAAGAACATTCAAGAAAATTGTATCTATTCTAGGCCGCCTTTGATATCCTAGACATCTGACTGTAAGGGTAGGAGGGAGAAAGGGGGTGAAGTTCAGGTAAGCAGGTAAAGCAGTGGTGATACTTGAGTAAGGACAGCCATGTCTATGTTCTCTCTGGATTGAAACACGACCTCTTTTGTGACTGGGAGTATGGAGAACTTGGTCCAACCTGGTGGGAGTAGAGAGGAGGGGGTTGTCAGGGCTCAAAGCAATTAGAATAGGACTCCAAGGAGTACTACAGTCCCAATGGGGAACAGAATGCAGATCCAGAGCAGAAGTGTATACCAATGTGTAAGACCCATCTAGGAGAGACTGGAGAAAGCTGCAATTCAGTGGGCATCCCCAGGACACACTGTGTTTAAAGCAACTTGAGCTAAGCTGAGCGTTTCAAACTGTGAAACATTCACCATGCCTTTTCAAATATCCCTTTTCACATCAAATCTGATGGTACTGAACCATTTACTACATATTTTTATCAAACATTTAAAATTAACTACACAGAGCATGAACAAATAGGACATTTACAACTGTCTTGATATGGTCTGTTTTGCAAACAAATGAACATGAGAAATTTGACCCATATACTGAAAACCTCCTCATGAGAGATGTGCACCTCATGAAAAGATTCAACAAACAATGGGTCATTGACTAGGCAATGAATTGCATCACTTCTTATTGTGCACTCAGGACTTTAGGTTATCAGCTGGAGTTTAGTGAATACAAATAAGTTCTGTAGTATAAATACATGTGTTACCCTGAAGAGAGATTTTGGTGATGCTTCAGCATTCACACTGCACTGGTATTAGCAGCCTCTATTTATTCTTTGCCCCAAGAGGCCTATAGATCTCCCAAAGGTTCACCATCTTAATAGAAGCTTACTCGAATTTTCTTGCAAGAATCTTGCAATGTGATGCTTAAATTACAAACTTGACTTGGAAACCATTCAATCCAATCTAGTATAAGAAACAATCTAATATATATGCCTGTTGTTGTGAAGATTTCAGACCATCATCGTATGTAAAAAGATGAACACAATACTGACTACAGTTTCATTAATCAGAACCAAAGATTACCAAAATTGTTATGGATGTTACGCATGAGAAACCTGAAGTAATGATTATTTTAGGGATTAGAAAGAAAGCATAAAGATAAACCATACACAGCAGTAAAAGTGTTTTTAAGCAAAAAGAAACAATCATTCCAACCCCAACTCCACCAGAATAAAAAGGTGACATTTTTATAATCTAACCCAGCCCACAAGACAGTGAGAGGAAATGGACAATGTCAACTTTGTGTTACATCTAGTAAGGTCTTAAAAAAGTGGGACAAGCCTAAATCTACAACATTTTCAACTTTAGATAATAAATGAAGATCCACTAAGGTTCCCAAAAATGTATTTCTCTTTCCTAATGTTGTTTCTATATTAAAGTCTCTCACTTTTTTTTCATATAAAGACACCCAGATTACTTGATTAAGCAATACTCGACATCTGGGTTTTTGGCAAATAATGTTGGTGACAGAATTGTTCAGTTTTCATCCAGATGTATGGTATTATGCAGATGACATAATGTCCTCACCTTCCCATGGAGAGGTATGATCAAAATAATTTCCATACCCTTTCAGTCACTCAGCATTCATTCTTAAGTATATTCCACTCACTCACATGAGCTCTTTTCTCTCCTACCAATGCTCAATTCTTTGAGTGACTCTATCCTTTTTTTACACTAAATGATGTGGAGAAATTCAGAAGTGAATAAGTCAAGTAGGGGAGAAAAGATAAAAAAGATAAAAACACAAGGAGAAATAACTTAGAAAGTTATAAGTGTTGGTAGGATTGAAAATTAGTACAGCCACTATGAAAACAGTCTGGAGGTCCTCAAAAAACTAAAAGTAGAACTACAAAAAATAAAGTTATAAGCATGCCAAAGTTTAGAAACAAATATGTAAAAGTTCAAGGAAAGTGTGATCACCTTCAAGGGAAGGCTTAATTAATAAGATAAAATGTGTGCTTATTCTTGAAGAAGACTTGGAATTTGGACATGTGCGTCAAGGAAAGAAGAATGGACATTCCAAGCAAAAGAACAGAATGAACTACTTGGAGGTGGAAAGTATAAGGCACAGTCAGGATATCTTGAGGAGTTCACTTTAGTCACAGCATGAAAGGAAAGAGAAGATCCAAGTCTGAAAAGTAAGTTCGGTTGAGATATCACAGGATCTTTGACATCAGGCTAAGGAAAGTGAATACTTGATACTAGAGGTCCATTGACATTTTTGAACAGTAGAATAGCACAGAGGAGCAGAATCCATTTAGGATGGTTTTTTTGGCAGCAGCACGTAAACACGATTAGAAGAGAAAGACAGTGGACAGAGCTGAAGTTATAGCTACTGTCACTAATAAAAAGAAGAGTCAAGAAACATTGCAGTGATCAGGTCAGTAGGACTTGGCAATTAATTGGATATGAGAGGCAACAAAGAGTCACACCTTCAAAGTTGCAGGCCCGACTGTCTGAGGGGATGGTACCATCCAAGGAAACAGAAAAGGCAGTTTAAGAGCTAGAAAATATGATGATCAGGTCAGTTTCATACTGGGCATCTTAAAAGCTGTATTGGACATCCAGGTGAAATCCACCAGGCATTGGGAAACATGGAGCCAGAGTTCAGGAGTGACATTGAAGCTGGTGGGAATCTTGGGCAGAGAGGTGACACTGCATATTAAAGCACTGGGGGAGTATGAGATCCCCAAGGGAGAAGGCAGTAGGGAGAAAAATTACTGTCTGAGGAGAAGCAGCAGGCATAAAGTTGGAATATGGGTTTGTGGAGAGATGAAGTGTAGAAGGTGAGGAGAAAAAAGTACCTTGAAGCAAAGTCATGCAGGCCCTTGAATGCCTCTCTGTAGATTGAATTTTAACTTTTTGAGATGAAAAGTGATATTACCCCATCTGCCAAGGCAGTTATCAAATAGGACAAAGGCTCATCAGTGCCCAGTCCAAACCATGAGAATTAGCATGTGTGTGTCTTTGAATGTCTGATGAAACTGGGTTTATGTGGTTTGCTTTTTTCTGGTATTTTTCAAGATTCCATTTTCATAGCATTTTAGCTGAGGAGTGAAAAGGTATCATTTACATAGAAGTCACAGATCTCCTGTGGTTCTCTTGGGATATTTGTTTTTCCATGTAAGGTAAAAATCTCCTACATCTGAATGAGAGGTGATTTATATGGAATGTTGGTCACACTCTGAAAATTCTTCTGCCCCTTACTCACAGTCTGTCTCATGTATTTTCATATCTTTTCATCCCCCTCACTTACTGGGTATCAAGACAGGTCCCATTGTACTATGCTGCCATTTTTATTCCATTTTCCCACAGCTCATTTAATTCACCCCAGGCAAATTTCCCTGTGCCTCCATATTAATGCTCTTGAACACTGGCCTCTTTCC
>NW_006783829.1:366988-420563 GCF_000442215.2 Lipotes vexillifer
TCTTTCCCTTCTCTAACTCTTCTTTAGTTATATTGGGATAATCTCCCCATGTCTTCCTGTTATATTGTGTGCCTGAAAACTTTGAGAATAACAACTCCCAGACTTCCCTAAAAGAATTTTATTAAGAAATGTGCTCCTGGAGGACCTTCAAGATGGCAGAGGAGTAAGACGTGGAGATCACCTTCCTCCCCACAAATACATCAACATGTGGAACAACTCCTACAGAACACCTACTGAATGCTGGCAGAAGACCTCAGACTTCCCAAAAGGCAAGAAACTCCCCAAGTACCTAGGTAGGGCAAAAGAAAAAAACAAAAAAACAGAGACAAAAGAATAGGGACGGGACCTGCACCACTGAAAGGGAGCTGTGAAGGAGGAAAAGTTTCCACACACTAGGAAGCCCCTTCACTGGTGGAGACAGCGGGGTGGGGGGGGAACCTTTGGAGCCAGAGAGGAGAGCGCAGCAACAGGGGTACAGAGGGCAAAGCAGAGAGATTCCTGCATAGAGGATCGGTGCTGACCAGCACTCACCAGCCTGAGACGCTTCTCTGCTCACCCCCTGGGGCAGGTGGGGGCTGGGAGCTGAGGCTTGGGCTTCAGAGGTCAGATCCCAGGAAGAGGACTGGGGTTGGCTGCATGAACACAGCCTGAAGGGGGCCAGTGCGCCACAGCTAGCCAGGAGGGAGTCCGGGAAAAAGTCTGGAACTGCCTAAGAGTCAAGAGACCATTGTTTCGGGGTGCGTGAGGAGAAGGGATTCCTTCCTAGTCTGCACACAGAAGGCAGAACACCGCCTAAACAAGCTCCCGAAATGGGCACGAGTCATGGGTATCAGCGCAGACACCAGAGACAGGCATGAAAATGCTAAGGCTGCTACTGCAGCCACCAAGAAGCCTGTGTGCAAGCACAGGTCACTATCCACACCTCCCCTCCCGGGATCCTGTGCAGCCTGCCACTGCCAGGGTCCGGTGATCCAGGGACAACTTCCCCGGGAGAACACATGGCACACCTCAGGCTGTTGGCAACATCAGGCCAGACTCTGCCGCCGCAGGCTCGCCCCGCATTCCATACCCCTCCCTCCCCCCACTACCAGCCTGAGTGAGCCAGAGCCCCCTAATCAGCCTCTCTTTTAACCCCCTCCTGTCTGGATGAAGAACAGACGCCACAGGGCAACTTATATGCAGAGGCGGGGGCAAATCCAAAGCTGAACTCCAGGAGCTGTGTGAACAAAGAAGAGAAAGGGAAATTCCTCCATGCAGCCTCAGGAGCAGCAGATTAAATCTCCACAGTCAACTTGATGTACCCTGCATCTGTGGAATTCCTGAATAGATAACGAATCATCCCAAAATTGAGGCAGTGGACTTTGGGAGCAACTGTAGACTTTGAGTTTGCTGTATGCGACTGACTAGTTTCTAATTTATATGTTTCTCTTAGTTTAGTTTTAGGGCTTGTTATCATTGGTGGATTTGTTTATTGGTTTTGTTGCTCTCTTTTTTTTTAATTACTTTTTTTATTTTTTATTTTAATAATTTTTTATTTTAATAACCTTATTTTATTTTATTTCATTTTATTTTATTTATTTATTTTTCTCCCTTTTCTTCTGACCCGTATGGCTGACAGAGTCTTGGTACTCCTGCTGGGTGTCAGGCCAAAGCCTCAGAGGTGGGAGAGCCAAGTTCAGGACACTGGACCACCAGAGACCTCCCAGGCCCACATAATATCAATTGGCGAAAGCTCTCCCAGAGATCTCCATCTCAACATTAAGACCCAGCTCCACTCAACGACCAGCAAGCTCCAGTGCTGGACACCCCATGTGAAACAACTAGCAAAAGACAGCAACACAACCCCACCCATTAGCAGAGAGACTGCTTAAAATCATAAGTTCAAAGACACTCCAAAACACACCACCAGACACGGTCCTGCCCACCAGAAAGACAAGATCCAGCCCCACCCACCAGAACCCAGGCACCAGTCCCCTGCACCAGGATGCCTACACAACCCACTGAAACAACCTTACCCACTGGGGGCAGACACCAAAAACAACAGGTACTATGAACCTGCAGCCTGCAAAAAGGAGACCCCAAACACGGTAAGTTAAGCAAAATGAGATGACAGAGAAATACGGAGCAGTTGAAGGAGCAAGGTAAAAACGCACCAGACCAAATAAATGAAGAGGAAATAGGCAGTCTACCTGAAAAAGAATTCAGAGTAATGATAGTAAAGATGATCCAAAATCTTGGAAATAGAATGGAGAAAACACAAGAAATGTTTAACAAGGAACTAGAAGAACTAAATAGCAAAAAAACAATGATGAACAACACAATAAGTGAAATTAAAAATTCTCTAGAAGGAACCAACAGCAAAATAACTGAGGCAGAAGAATGGATAAGTGACCTGTAAGATAAAATACTGGAAATAACTACTGCAGAGCAGAATAAAGAAAAAAGAATGAAAAGAATTGAGGACAGTCTCAGAGACCTCTGGGACAACATTAAACACACCAACATTCGAATTACAGGGGTCCCAGAAGAGGAAGAGAAAAAGAAAGGGACTGAGAAAATATTTGAAGAGATTATAGTTGAAAACTTCCCTAATATGGGAAAGGAAATAGTCGATCAAGTGCAGGAAACAGAGAGTCCCATACAGGATAAATCCAAGAAGAAACATGCCAAGACACATATTAATCAAACTATCAAAAATTAAATACAAAGAAAAAATATTAAAAGCAGTAAGGGAAAAGCAACAAATAACATACAAGGAAATCCCCATAAGGTTAACAGCTGATCTTTCAGCAGAAACTCTGCAAGCCAGAGGGAGTGGCAGGACATATTTAAAGTGATGAAAGGGAAAAACCTATACCAAGATTAGTCTACCCAGCAGGATCTCATTCAGATTCCACAGAGGAATTAAAACCTTTGCAGACAAGCAAAAGCTAAGAGAATTCAGCACCACCAATCCAGCTTTACAACAAATGCTAAAGGAACTTCTCTAGGCAGGAAACACAAGGGAAGGAAAAGACTTGCAATAACAAACCCAAAGAAATTAAGAAAATGGTAATAGGAACATACATATTGATAATTACCTTAAATGTAAATGGATTAAATGCTCCAACCAAAAGATACAGACTCGCTGAATGGGTACAAAAGCAAGACGCATATATATGCTGTCTACAGGAGACCCACTTCAGACCTAGGGAAACACACAGACTGAAAGTGAGGGGATGGAAAAAGATATTCCATGAAAATGGAAATCCAAAGAAAGCTGGAGTAGCAATTCTCATATCAGACAAAATAGACTTTAAAATAAAGACTAATACAAGAGACAAAGAAGGACACTACATAATGGTCAAATGATCAATCCAAGAAGAAGATATAACAATTGTAAATATTTATGCATCCAACATAGGAGCACCTCAACTTAAGGCAAATGCTAACAGCCATAAAAGGGGAAATCGACAGTAACACAATCATAGTAGGAGATGTTAACACCCCACTTTCACCAAAGGACAGATCATCCAAAATGAAAATAAATAAGGAAACACAAGCTTTAAATGACACATTAAACAAGATGGACTTAACTGATATTTATAGAACATTCCATCTAAAAACAACAGAATACACTTTCTTCTCAAGTGCTCATGGAACATTCTCCAAGATAGATCATATCTTGGGTCACAAGTCCAGCCTCATTAAATTTAAGAAAACTAAAATTATATCAAGTACCTTTTCTGACCACAGTGCTATTAGACTAGATATCAATTACAGGAAAAAATCTGTAAAAAATACAAACACATGGAGGCTAAACAATACACTACTAAATAATCAAGAGATCACTGAGGAAATCAAAGGGGAAATAAAAAAAATACCTAGAAACAAATGACAATGAAAATACGATGGCCCAAAACCTATGAGGTGCAGCAAAAGCAGTTCTAAGAGGGAAGTTTATAACAATACAATCCTGCCTCAAGAAACAAGAAAAATCTCAAATAATCAACCTAACCTTACACCTAAAGCCATTAGAGAAAGAAGAACAAAAAACCCCCCCAAAGTTAACAGAAGGAAAGAAATCATAAAGACCAGATCAGAAATAAATGAAAAAGAAATAAAGGAAATGACAGCAAACATCAATAAAACTAAAAGCTGGTTCTTTGAGAAGATAAACAAAATTGATAATCCATTAGCCAGAATCATGAAGAAAAAAAGGGAGAAGACTCAAATCAACAGAATTAGAAATGAAAAAGGAGAAGTAACAACTGACACTGCAGAAATACAAAGGATCATGAGAGATTACTACAAGCAACTCTATGCCAATAAAAAGGACAACCTGGAAGAAATGCACAAATTCTTAGAAAAGCACAACCTTCCAAGACTGAACCAGGAAGAAATAGAAATTATAAACAGATCAATCACAAGCACTGAAATTGAAACTTTGATTAAAAATCTTCCAACAAACAAAAGCCCAGGACCAGATGGCTTCACAGGTGAATTCTATCAAACATTTAGGGAAGAGCTAACACCAATCCTTCTCAAACTCTTCCAAAATATAGCAGAGGAAGAACATTCCCAAACTCATTCTACCAGGCCACCATCACCCCGATACCAAAACCAGACAAAGATGTCACAAAAAAAGAAAACTACAAGCCAATATCACTGCTGAACATAGATGTGAAAATCCTCAACAAAATACTAGCAAACAGAATCCAGCAACACATTAAAAGGATCACACACCATGATCAAGTGGGGTTTATCCCAGGAATGCAAGGATTCTTCAATATATGCAAATCAATCAATGTGATATACCATATTAACAAATTGAAGGAGAAAAAACATATGATCATCTCAAGAGACGCAGAAAAAGCTTTCAACAAAACTCAACACCCATTTATGATTAAAAAAAAAAAAAAAACCCTCCAGAAAGTAGGCATAGACGGAACTTAACTCAACATAATAAAGGCCATATATGACAAACCCACAGCCAACATCGTCCTCAGTGGTGAAAAACTGAAACCATTTCCACTAAGATCAGGAAGAACACAAGGTTGCCCACTCTCACCACTATTATTCAACATAGTTTTGGAAGTTTAACCACAGCAATCAGAGAAGAAAAAGAAATAAAAGGAATCCAAATTGGAAAAGAAGTAAAACTGTCACTGTTTGCAGATGACATGATATTATACATAGAAAATCTGAAAGTTTTCTACCAGAAAACTGCTAGAGCTAATCAATGAATTTGGTAAAGTAGCAGGATACAAAATTAATGCACAGAAATCTCTTGCATTCCTATACACTAATGATGAAAAATCTGAAAGAGAAATTAAGGAAACACTCCCATTTACCATTGCAACAAAAAGAATAAAATACCTAGGAATAAACCTACCTAAGGAGCCAAAAGACCTGTATGCAGAAATCTATAAGACACTGATGAAAGAAATTAAAGATGATACAAACAGATCGAGAGATATACCATGTTCCTGGATTGGAAGAATCAACATTGTGAAAATGACTCTACTACACAAAGCAATCTACAGATTCAATGCAATCCCTATCAAACTACCACTGGCATTTTTCACAGAACTAGAACAAAAAATTTCACAATTTGTATGGAAACACAAAAGACCCCAAATAGCCAAAGCAATCTTGAGAAAGAAAAACAGAGCTGGAGGAATCAGGCTCCCTGACTTCAGACTATACTGCAAAGCTACAGTAATCAAGACAGTATGGTACTGGCACAAAAACAGAAATATGGATCAATGGAACAGAGTAGAAAGCCCAGAGATAAACCCACACATATATGGTCACCTTATCTTTGATAAAGGAGGCAAGAATATACAATGGAGAAAAGGCAGCCTCTTTAATAAGTGGTGCTGGGAAAACTGGACAGCTATATGTAAAAGAATGAAATTAGAACACTCCCTAACACCATACACAAAAATAAACTCAAAATGCATTAAAGACCTAAATGTAAGGCCAGACACTATAAAACTCTTAGAGGAAAAAATAGGCAGAACACTCCATGTCATAAATCACAGCAAGATCCTTTTTGACCCACCTCCTAGAGAAATGGAAATAAAATCAAAAATAAGCAAAGAGGACCCAATGAAACTTCAAAGCTTTTGCACAGCAAAGGAAACCATAAACAAGATGAAAAAACCTTCAGAATGGGAGAAAATATTTGCAAATGAAGCAACTGACAAAGGATTCATCTAAAAAATTTAGAAGCAGCTCATGCAGCTCAATATCCAAAAAACAAACAACCCAATCCAAAAATGGGCAGAAGACCTAAGCAGACATTTCTCTAAAGAAGATATACAGATTGCCAACAGACACATGAAAGAATGCTCAACATCACTAATCATTAGAGAAATGCACATCAAAACTACAATGAGGGGGCCTTCCCTGGTGGCGCAGTGGTTGTGAGTCCGCCTGCCGATGCAGGGGACATGGGTTCGTGTCCCGGTCTGGGAAGATCCCACATGCCGCGTAGTGGCTGGGCCCATGAGCCATGGCTGCTGAGCCTGCGCGTTCAGAGCCTGCGCTCCGCAATGGGAGAGGCCACAGCAGTGAGAGGCCCGCATATGGCAAAAACAAACCAACCAACAAACAAACAAAAACTACAATGAGGTATCACCTCACTCCAGTCAGAATGGCCATCACCATAAAATCTACAAACAATAAATGCTGGAGAGGGTGTGGAGAAAAGGGAACCCTCTTGCACTGCTGGTGGGAATGTAAATTGATACAGCCACTCTGGAGAACAGTTTGGAGGTTCCTTAAAAAACCAGAACTACCATATGACCCAGCAATCCCACTACTGGGCATATACCCTGAGAAAACCATAATTCATAAAGAGTCATGTACCACAATGTTCACTGCAGCTCTATTTACAATAGCCAGGACATGGAAGCAACTTAAGTATCCATCAACAGATGAATGGTTAAAAAATATGTGGCACATAGAGTGGAATATTACTCAGCCATAAAAAGAAATGAAATTGAGTTATTTGTAGTGACGTGGATGTACCTAGAGTCTGTCATACAGAGTGAAGTAAGTCAGAAAGAGAAAAACAAATACCGTATGCTATCACATATATATGGAATCTAAAAAAAAAAAAACGGTTCTGAAGAAACTAGGGGCAGGACAGGAATAAAGACACAGACACAGACAATGGACTTGAGGATATGGGGAGGGGGAAGGGTAAGCTGGGATGAAGTGAGAGAGTGGCATGGACATATATACACCACCAAATGTAAAACAGCTAGTGGGAAGCAGCCGCATAGCACAGGGAGATCAGCTCGGTGCTTTGTGACCACCTAGAGTGGTGGGATATGGAGGGTGGGAGGGAAACGCAACAGGGAGAAGATATGGGATATATGTATACGTATAGCTGATTCACTTTGTTATACAGCAGAAACTAACACAACAGTGTAAACAATTATACTCCAATAAATGTTAATAAAAGAGAAACAAAAAAGAAATGTGCTCCTAGGAATTGATGTCTTCAGCTCTTAGAGGCCATCTAAGCAGCCCCAACCTAAAAACGAGATTCCCAAGAGTTCCATCTACTGTTTCCTTAAAACTACTTGTCTGTTACATAAAATATTTTAAATTATAGAAATAGTGTTTTCTTATTTTCATGTAAATAGTATCTATTTCTAGCCCCAAAATTCGGCTATAGTTTTTTGATATCAGTCTTGGAATCTAAAAAAAGTACTTATAAAATATTCCTACGGGAAATGTGTTTGGATGAAAACCTATTGACTTAAAAAGTATGATCTATATTTATACCCAATCCATCAGAAAATTGAGTCCTGGCTTATACGCATATGTAACTATGATATTAGATAACTTACGATGACTGTAATAGCTCCATTTTTCTTCTTGGACATAACTGTTTCGCATGCTGGCTATACATTTAACACAATTAATAAAACTGTTAAGCGTAAAGAGTGAACATTTTATCACCCTTTCAGAGTTGAGATTCACTGGCTTCAACAAACCACTTTGAATCAGAAATAAAATTAAAGGCAAAAGGCTGTGCAAGACAGATCAATTTATGATTCACTATATGTTACAGCAGCCAAGGCAAGTTGGAATGCTTTTTTTTTTCCTGACAGGGTGTTGGAGGGAAGGAATAATCCTGTTGCTGGCTGCTCCTACAGATAACCCCAAGGGAGAGGGAATGGCCTGATGTACAAATGAAATTCAAGAGGATAGTTCTATCCTCACTTAACTAAACTATTTTGCCAGAATACTTTACACTAAAAGTAATATATGTAGCTTCTCACAGCCTCCCACCAACAATTCTGGGAAGCAAGCTCCGTGTTTCAAAGCAGGTGGGCTCTTGAAGCATGAGACCATGAAAGCAAGAATTTGTGAGTAATATATTTAATAGAGCTTATATGGGTATGTCTCTGGCATAAAACTAGCACTACTCACTATAGGCAATGCAGAAAATAGAGTAATGTAGACAGATGGAAGCAAGCACCCATTGCCTCATCATCCAGAGTCATTTACTCTTAGCCTTCTGGGATGATTGACAGGTGGATAAAAGCTGCAGCATTATTTTTATCCAGTGAGCTCTTCATCTGGGTCTATGGTCTAAGGAGTAGACCTGGGCATTCTTAGAACATTCTAGCCATTGACATACAATCTGCTGAGGTATAAGAGATAAGAAAATCACTTCATAAATCATAAGGTACACTGAAAAATAAAGTCCTGCGTCCCCTCATAGAGTTGAATTGACCCAGCTTAAAGGATACATGAGCAGTTAAAATGAACTATTTGCTGATTTTAATGCACTTTCTAGTTGTTTTTTCCAGCTTCTCATATAAAATGCCCCTTTTAGCCCTGTGTCTCTAACATATAAAAAAAATGTCACCTCCTTAGAGGGATTAGGAGACTAATGTCATTTTTTGTACAGGCAAATGATGGTGCTGCTTTAGAAAGAGTCCTGGTGAACATTCAAGTAAATATTAAAAATTAAACAGTCCTGCCTATGAAGGCAAGATAAACTTTAATAAGAAATATTAAAGGACACTCACACAGCCCTAGTATGAAATGATAAGCATTTCCCCAAATAATAAAAACCACCTTCATTGATCTTCATAAAACAGCATGTGGCTGCCCAATAAAACATATGAATTCATATAATAAAAGCTAGCCTTAAAGAAGGGAGGGGTGCCAGAACTCTAGGTCAAACAAGACATTGAAAATGGAGTTTGAGGTGGGAGGGAAGAAAACTAAACTACACCATACCATTTATTTGTTCTCCCTTTAATTCATCCAATAACAGCAACTTTTGCTCCAGGCACCATGCTAGGTGGCTGGGAATTTAATAGTCAGCAAAACAAACACTCTCCTTGCAACAGGGGAAGAAAGATATTAATCAAGGGAACACATAAATCAGGTAATGATTTAAACTGTGGTTAGTTACTATGAAGGAAAATACATCAGAATCTGAGAGCCTCGCAGGAGACCTGATCTGAATGGAGAAATCAGAGAAGCCCCTCCCCGACCACCACCCTGAGGAGAGAAAGTCTGGCTGAGATCTGAAGGATAAGACCTGAAGGAGGGAAATGAAAAAAGAGGAGTTGGGTGGGGTGTTAGAGCATGTCAGGATAAGAGCATCTCAGGGTGACATGGTAGCCCGTGCAGAAGCCCCAAGACTGGAGGGAGAGGGTGTAGTCGTGACCCTCCATCATGTGCTACAAGATTGGAAAGCCAAGAAAAGGGGAACAAGAATACGTCAAGCAATAAACTAGAAGGGTTTTATTACCAGACATTCTAGAGAGAAATTTTCTCAAAAGAAGAAAAATGTAAGAAATGCTGTAGTTTGAGTGGAGCGGCACTTCCCATGGGCTCCATGTACTTCTAGATAGAAAACATAACAGGAGAAACATCCCAATCACTCTAGCAACAAAAATTCATGATAGATCAGGGAAGTGTCCTCTATAAGAATTGCATTAAAAGAAAACAACTTTAATGTACAAAACATAAAAGATGGTTTGGATAAAAAATTGAATGTGCTGATTGTTGCACATATCTTGTGAATATAATAAAACCACTGAATCATAAATGGGTGGATTGTATGGCATGTGAATTATATCTTAATAAAACAATTTTAATAAATTCCAAACTGCCATATTACCAAACTGAAAAACTGAGTATTATATTTAAAGATGTCAAATTCTTCCTTGATTAGTTTATAGATGTAAAGCAATTCCAATCAAAATCCCAAAGGATTTTTTTGTCCATTTGTTTGATTGTTGCCAAATCTTCTAAAAAATTTATACATATATATATATATATATATATATATATATATATATATATATAATTTTAAAAGAAGACTCAAGGGATTTTTTGTTCTAAATATTGAAATAATATTAGTAATAATAAGAGAAAAAGCTAATACTCACTGACCATTCCTATATGCCAAGCACTGTTGTAAATGACATTAATAAAGTACCTGCCCCCATTAAACAGTCATAGAAATTAAGATAATCCAAGTAAAGCAACTTGCATAGTGTCTGACAACTAGGGGGCACAAAATAATAATAAAAATAGTTAAAAGTCTTGTCAGATTTTAATACCAATACTAATTATATTTATCTTGAACAATTAGTTCTCTCTCTTTCATTGCCAGTGTGAACCGGATAAATGGCAAGACTCTCTTTTTGAGCTCAGTTCTACAGAGCTTGGAGGCAAAATTCTTGTGCACTAATAGCAGATTTATTGTCATTGTGGTATGCATTTTAAACATCATTCCTGGCTTCATATAGTTTCTTTTTCTACTTCACCCTATTTTAATTTATGCTATCTTGTATTTTATGTGACCATTAAGCTGCCTTAAATCTTTACAGGAAGAGAGGAATGTATACAATAAGTAATGTTAAAATCAAGTAATAAATAAAGAATATTAACAGCAATTCAGAAAAGAAACAAAATTGACCAATAATTTTTTTAAATATTAAATCTTACTTGTAATCAAAGAAACGCTAATTGAGACAGTAATGAAATGATGTTTCTACCTATCAAAATAGGCATCTTCTACTGATAGTTCTAAATCTTGATGGAAGCACATTAAGACTAGCACCAGCATACACTGCTATTGTAAGTTGTTACAATATGTTCATAAATCAATTTGGCCATTTATATCAAGAGCCTTAAAAGGGTTCATGCCCTTTCACCCTTGACTTCCACTTCTAGGAATCTGTCCAAAGAAAATAACTTGATAGATAACAGGTTATTGCAAAGATTCACTGCAGCCTTTCTCAAAATAGCAAAAACTTGGAAACCACGTAAATGTCCAGCAACAGCACAGTTAATGCATTACAATGTTCCTATGTGCTATAAAAATGCATCCAGTAGAGATGATTTTGAAGAGCTTTTAAAATGTCAAAAAAATCAAAATATAATGTTAAGTGAGAAGTTGGGATACAAAACCATATATATCCAATTTTATAACACGCATATGTACAGGAAATATAACATGCATAGAAGGAAATATAACACAATGTTAACAGCACTGGTATCTGAGCAGTGTAATTACAGAAAATATTTATTTTATTATTTCCACTTCATATTTTCTGCAATGTTAATGTATTATTTATGTTATGAGAAAGTACATAATAAGCCAAGTAAGAATGGGAATAATTCAGACATAACAATAGTCACAACAGCAATATTTGCTACACATGCACTCCTGCTGTCCGCAGCATTTCAAGCCCAGGTAGAATGAGTTCCTCATTGAGTAGCACTTCCATAGTAAAATCTTTACATCCTTAAGATGCTATGCTTTCACAGAGACTTGCGGAAGCATATTTTCATTCCCATCCAGTTTATTCCTTTCATAGGACTTAACACAAACTGAAATTGTCATGTTATCTATTTGTTTAGTTGTTAATTGTCCCACTGTGTCTTGCTCATCACTGGATCCTCACAGTGTTGGGGAAACAGTAAATATTTTACAAATGTTCTTCAATTAATAAATGAATGAAAAATGGCAGCATCATAGGAATAGGGCTATAGCATCATGCAAGGATTACTGTTTAATCAATCGATCAATCAATCAAATGCTTTTGATAAGACCATACAAAAACGTTCTCATACTAGATGCTATGGAATGAATAAAGCTCCCCAGTAAGGGACAATGTACTGTGATACAAAGAGCAAAACCCTGGTGTTGAACAAATCTAAATTTGATGTATGTTTGTGTGGAGTTTGGCAGGTTACTTGCCATGGCCTCTGTATCCTCATTTGAGAGGATTACAGGAGATAATGGATGTAAAATATCTGTCTGAAGTTCTTATTCCATCCACCACTAGATTATAAACTCCATGACAGTAGAAATCAGATCTATCTTACGCACCTGTATTCCTAGCGCCTAGGCACATGTCAACCACTCATTCAGATAATGGACTTGGCCAAGAGCCCAAGCAGAGGTGACCAGCATGTGTCCAGCAGCAAAGAGGCAGAGGGCAGGAGCACCTCTCACTTGCAGCTGGAGAGTATACCCAAATGAGTTTCAAATCCAAGAGTGACCCATAGTGTTTGAGCTATGAGATTGATATAAGCAGATTATCAAAGCAAAGAAAACCTAACACCATGATGCCCATAGTGGAGCCAGGGGTCAGAGATATAGGATCCTTGAATGGGAACATGAGACAGATTAATGCTGCCACAGCCTAGGTGGTTCTGGGTCCCTGGCAGCAGATTGTGGAGTTAGGTCAGAAATATTTAATGGTCCAGTTAAGGATCAGATACACAGTACATGACACTTAGTAGGAGTTTTGAAAAATGGATATTTCTCTTCCTTTCCTGAATATTCTTTAATTGAAGGAACTTTAAAAAAATATAAGACTTTGCTAATTCAGGCTGATAAATGGAAAACTGAACAAATGAGCATGCAATCTGTTTATTTCCTTACCTACTACCAAAATAATTTTGAGACAGCATCTTTATAGAATTTTTTAAATAACTGCAGCTTTATTACTTTCAAATACAGTAATTCATACTAACTGCAGCAAAATGTTTTCAATTAGACACCCTGCTGGGTTTTCTTTAATGAATGTCAAACATCACTTCCTTCATTTGAATACAAAGAGAAAACATGCCAAATTTTTGCAAACCCTTCCCTTAAATTAGGGGAAAATTGGCCTATAACTTTGTTTACATTATTAATCTCCTTAGCAAGCACTGTCTTTATACATAGATACTTTCTAAATCAATGACTAGGTCCTAGGATATCTGTATATATTCACATATATATTTTGCAGTTATAAAAAATTATTCGTATACATGTCTATGGACTGTATGTACGTTCACACACATACATTTATATTATATAAAAATTAAAACAGTTTAACTGGACACACACATTTGTAATTAGAAAGAACAATTACTCCAGGTCACTGCTGGACATAATGTGAAAATCACCTGGCTACACCCTTCAACTGCAGGTAAGAGGTGCTCCCACCCTCTGTCTCCATCCTACTGGACTCATCTTGACCACACCTCACTGCTTGGTCTCACAATCATTCAAAGCATTCAGACCATTCCATACTCAATGTTATGGAATGAATAGATGGAGAGCCCTGGTAGGGTGTGAGGTACTGTGATACAAAAGGCAAAGTCCTGATATTGAATAGATAGATGTTTGATGCTAAGTTTGATGGTTTGCCCTGTGAAAAATCTCATTTTCATCCTCAATAAATATCTATGTGGCAACCCCCAAAGGAACTCCTTTTATGTCTAAAATACATATTTTAGTTCCATTAATAATGTGAATTAAGGTGAGTGTTGGATTTTTATGATTTAGTCTCAACTTGACATTTTGGTTCTTTATCAAATCAGAAGCTATGTGAAGCTATCTAACCACCAGTGTATCCAGTGGCAAGTCAGGAGGCTTAACTGTGAGTTCACTTCTATTATGAACTCAGTCTGGGATATTCAGCCAGTTGGGGCTCATTTTTCCCAGTTGCAACTGCATATAAGCCTGCTCTAGCCAGTTTGATTGCATTGTGTGTGCGTGCATGTGTGTGTGTGTGTGTGTGTGTGTATAATATAGATTCAATTGCACTATATATATAATATTATATAATAATATATTATATAATACAGATTCAGTTGCACTATATATATCATATATATATACACACATATAATATAGATGATGTTATGCATAGCTGAAGTTTAGACAGACATTTTGTCAGAATCCATTCATATTTTTCAAACTTGGAAGTGCACTTACCATCACATTTTATCAAAAAGCTGCTGCCTAAAAAATGCCAAAAGACAGTAAAACTTTAACAGTGCCAACCAAAGCAGAACCTATCAATGTTTATTTAAGTTATATTTGAACTAGGCTTTTTTCTCATGCATGATCTAAAGACGTAGAATTAATGGAAGTGAATCTTACTGCAAATAAGAATGTAAGTGAAAGTAGGTATATAAATATGTGCATTTCCTGTGGTTTACGTGTTTAAAATGATGATCAATCAGCATCCTGAGGGTCATATATGAACTACTTAGCTTCATAATAAGACCACAGACATAACGTCAGGAATAGGAACTGAAAATATCATCAATAAATAATATAATATTTATTGGACTCCCACTATGTTCCAGGGACTATGCTAATTGCTTTACATGGATTTTTCTCATTTAAACTTTACTGCATCCATACAAATGAGGAAACAGGGCTAAAAGAAATTAGCTAAGTTATCCAAGGTCATACAGCTAATAAATGGTAGAGGCAGGATTCATTTCCAACAATATCAGACTGTGAATTATTCCCACTCAGTGTTTCATTTATACATGCAGTAATAATGTCCTTCCCAACCCGATTTACTCCAACCAGCCCCTTCCCCACCCCTGGACTTAGTCTGGGAAAGCTGTTCATGTGCAAAGATGATTCAAGGGCAGAGAGAGCTGCTGAGGCTGTGACATTTGAATTTGTGCACACACAGTATAGTATGTGACTCAGTATGTGATGACGAAGTGAGAGAGACACAAATCCAGGAAGGATTAACTCCCACCCCACCCTCACAATCAGCATCATTACAACCCTACCCAGGGGAGTGTTGCAGCAAGACTATGCCCTCCTGGGTACTTCATACACTAAGAAGCAGCAGCTATTAATCTGCAGAGTGTCTTCCATCTATCACCACCGTGGCATAAGGTCACAGTCTCAGATGATGCCCTGCTCCCCTGCCTCCGCTTCCTGTGAAATGATCACTTAAGTTCTCCTCTTAGCCTGCAGTTGGAAAGCTCCAAATGAAGCTGTAGTGTCTGATTATGAACTCTGGTGCTAATTAATCTTCCCCCTGTTAAATCCCTCAAACTGGTACTCCACTCCACCTTCAGCACTGCTCAGGTCACATAAATTTTGTTCAAAGAGACTAAATCAGTCTCTATTCATCAAGCTATTGTTTATACTATTAAAGGCTAGACATAATTCATAGTCATTAAGAGGAGGCTGATACATAATGATGCTGTTAACAAAAAAAATGAACTAGATATATTATATATCATCAAGTAAAAAAAGTAGATTATACAAAATATGTATATAAAATAAGACAGTAAAAACATTCTACTAACATTTTTAGTTTTACTGAATTGACACTCATGTAAGGTTGCTCACCCCTAGAAATAATGATATCAGAGGCACCTCAAATCTTTCTTCCTGCCACAGGTCCTGAAATTCTCCCATCAGCCATTTCTTGTATTAAGAAAATTTCTTCCAAAAGGCCCCTAGGTATTCTGCATATATTTTGAGAAAAGACCTGTTCCCTGAAGGAGGGGAGAGACTTCTCTTGGTTTCTTATATGGGTTAATTTAGACTAGATAATTCTGCTTACATAGAGTAAGGAACATATGTACCACTGCACAGTTAGATGAATTTTAGGGAGAAGACACCAACAATCAGGTTTGTGGAACAGACCAAAGGAAAAGGCAGCCAGCATAGTTTCCTGCCAAGATCAGTTCCCTCTATCTCTACTTCTTATAGCTGAGGTCACTTCTCCCTCACATTCAGGCACAGCCCTCTTTCTTATCTTTCCCCCAACCACGTTCAGGAACTAATCCCAATTTCATTCAGGGAGAATTTAAGCTGTGCTATCTAAATCATTTCTCCTCAGAAGTGTGGTCCAAGTACCAACAGTTTTGGCATCTCTGGGAGCTTGTTAGAAATGCAGAATCTCAGCCCTACTTCATACCTACTAAATCAAAATCTGCATTTTTAACAAGATCCCTAGGTGTTTCACTTGTACAATAGGACTTAATGTTGTATCTCCATGAGATGATGGATGTTCACTAAACTTATTGTGGTAATCATTTCACGATATATGTAAGTCAAATCATCATGCTATACACCTTAAACTTATACAGTACTGTCAATTATATCTTAATAAAACTGGAAGAAAAAATTGGATAAATAGATAAATTTCTTTAAAAAGATTGAAGAAGCATCTCTGTAGGTCAGTTCTCACATGAGCGAGCATCAGGTCACTTTGCTCCTGGCCCTTTACCCTTGAATCATGACATGTTCCAGGACTAAACTTTACCTCCATCTTACAAGTGGTGCCTTGCCTATTAACAAGTTTAAGGCTCCAGTCACTTTCATACTGTGATCCTGTTTAGCTCTGGTCCTCTCCCAGCATTGGGGCAATGCTTTGACTCAGAGCCCCAGCCTTAATTTTAGCCCAGCTGGTAGACATCTTGGATAATGGACCTATAACAGTTTTGTTCTTCATGGTCCACCCAGAATTCTCCCTTCCCCACTGTCAAACTGACCTATGCTGCTTCTGCACCTTCCAGCCAAACCAGTAGCACAAAAGTCCATCTTCTAACAAGTTTCGGAAAAGAACCCATCATCTCTGTCACTGGTTGACCCTCACTGCCAAGAAGCTCTTCCTTGTGTTGCTTTGTGAGCCTTTTCACGCTTGTTCTTTCCTCTGTGGAGATAGCAACCGGCTTATCAGCTTCTTTGAACCATTATTAACCCATTTCTCACCCTGCTCTTCACATCTTGTAATCACTGGACAAATCATTGTTTCCAACTAGCCTGGAGGAATGAAAGGAGATGCCCGTGTACTCACATAAGGTTGCTATCGGCATAGGCCTGCACTAGTTCTTATCTACAACTGAGTGCTGAAAGAAGAAAAAGTATTACATATAGGAAATACAAGCTTTTAGCCTGATCCAGTGATTTTCTTTTCATTTTTACATGGTTTTAGAAAATGACTATTTTGCTTCACTACTATGACAAATAATAATGATACAAATGATTTTTAAACCTCTCCATTGCTTACCAAACGCTTTCACTCCAGCACCTCAATTTATCCCTTATGTCTTTGGGAGGCAGAAAAGACATTTAATAACAGAGAAGACTGAGGCTCGGAGAAGTTAAGTGATTTTTTGAAAGTTCAAGCTGCTACCTGAACCAAAGTTTCCTCATTTCAGATCCATCACAATTTTCAGCACAACGTTCTGCCTCCTATTAAGCTATGTTCAAAAACTTCTTAAGGGCTTCACTGGTGGCGTAGTGGTTGAGAATCCGCCTGCCAGTGCAGGGGACACAGATTCGAGCCCTGGTCCAGGAAGATCCCACATGCCACAGAACAACTAAGCCCGTGCTCCACAGCTACTGAAGCTCACGTGCCTAGAGCCCGTGCTCCGCAACAAGAGAAGCCACCACAGTGAGAAGCCTGCGCACCGCAACGAAAAGTAACCCACACTCGCCACAGCTAGAGGAAGCCCACGCACAGCAACCAAGACCCAACGCAGCCAAAAATTAATTAATTTTTGCAAAAAAACTTCTTAAGCATGCAAGGGTAGTAATGCTCGCAGCTCCCAAAGCTCTGCTCAGCATTTCAGGAATGTAATTTGAGAAAAATAATTATCAGAACAAATAAGAAATTCATAATATGTTCACTTAATTACCACTTGAGGTGCATCTAGTACTTGCAAATTACCTTAGATTTTTAGATGGATTATGCTTTCAGGGAGCTGAATATTTTGCAGGTCAAATATAAAATCAAGCAGCCAATATACTAAGAGCCAAACTGAAGTCTGAGAATGCAGAATATATTTTGCTTTGTGTCATGTACCAAATGACTAATAGGCAGCAAGAGCTTTCACCCCAAGGTTCTGGTAACTACATGAAATCCTTGAGTGGTTTATGATATCATATGGTGAAATTATAGTTCCCCATGGGCAAAAGTTGTTGAAATGCTTTCAGCCATTGAGTACCATAACTAGCCTGTCCTCTATAGCAATTATAGGAAAAACTATATTAAATGCCTAGTCATACTAATGACTTTAAATATAGAAATTATTTTTTAAAATGAGAATGGCAGGCAGGCAATTCATTCATCCATCCATTCCATAAATATGTCTGCCACTAAGATAAGGCCTGGGGTTACAACAGCAGACAAGTCAAATCCTAAAGCCTCCTCTTGGAGAATTTTCATTCTAGCAGGGGAATCAGACATTAAATGACCATAATTATGAGGTAAGCGTTATGATAATGAACAGAGAGTGCTATGCCAGTATATTACAGGAAGCTTACCAACTTGGGGGTGGGGGGAGCAGGAGACACAATCAGAGAAGGCCTCCTTGAGGAAGTAAACATAGAGCTAAATGAACTCTGGATGATAAAACAGAACTATGAAGGATAAGAGGAGAGGAAAGCTCATTCTTAAGCAGATAATGAGAGTAAGAGAGAAAAAAGAGACCTTGAAAGGAGAACACAGAAATCTAACCTCCTCCCAGATGATGAGAACGGATGTGTGGATATGCTACAGGAAAAAGGGGGAAAGAATCAGAAAATAATGTAGCCTAGACATTAGCAAGAAATATGCATATTATGTTATATATATAATACACATATACATAAGAAATATGTATACACATATATAACATAATGATATATAATATATATGTATATACATATTTCTTATGTATATGTATATTCCATATGCTAATATATATGTCTTGTTATATATACATTTATAATATATATGTTATATGCTTATATATTGTGTGTATATGTCATAATATATTGTGTATAATACTTGCATATTATATATGTGTATATAATGAGAAACATAGTATATATAGTACAGTCTATGATATACATATATTTTATATACGTGTGTATGGATGCATATATGTGCATGTGTATGTACCAGAACAGAATTTGCAATGAGAAAACACCTAGCCATTTTCTATAAAATGCCTGATCTCCAGTCACAAAAGAAAAGAATAAGATTTAAAGACTATAGACATAATATTCAAAGGGTAACTAATCAGGATGATAAGCTCATAAAATATTGCATTGAATAGAATAAAGGTACAAAATTCTAAAAGAGACCAAGAGGTTATTCAGTGTGAAATATTTACCTAATGAAGATGTCATTCATTTTGGACAAGAATGTAAAGATCGTCACCAAGTGGAAAAGCTGAGAAAGAGCTACTGACCATACAAGACGGTTCTCAACAATATTTCAATATCATTGCAAACAATTAATTGTATTATTATTTTAAGTGATAATACAATTTTCACTTGTATCAAACTTTACAATATACCTAATATTTTCTCAGCTTAGTGACTAGGTACATTGGCAGTATTTTAGCATAGGTAAAACATAAATAATCTAAAGTCATACACATAAAACAAAAAATAGCCACAAAAAAGATTATGATTCAGAATATCAAACTATACCAATAATAGGTGGAAGGGAAAAACAAGTTAGAGACACAAACCAATAGAACAAAACACTACTACATACGTGCCCCAAGTTCTAAATAGATATTCTCAGATATGGGAAGAATTGGTTTTGGTTTTATGAAAATTATTAGTAATTCTGATCCCTAAAAGTTGGTTTCATTTTTTTTTGTCTCAATACTGTGTTATTTACAAGAGACACACTTAGAACAGATCTAAGCTAAAGAATTAAAACCACGATTAATATAGTTCAAAAAGTATAGAAATTATTTTTAAATGTATTTTGTCACTTTAGAGTTCATTATAAATTTGAAAGTAGTCAAAGTAACCTAAATATTTATTTCCACTGTGAAAAGCTGTGTGCTAACCAAGCACTACACTGAAACTCTGAAAATAATGAAATATTTTAACCATTTTTGCACTAAATGCTGTAATATGGTTATACAGAGAATCTAGCCTTTGGGGATTATAATTCTTTTACAGTTGTACTCAGATGTCATTCCTGAGACAAGTGGCATGTGATGACTGAAGTTTTAATGGCCATTCATACTTGGAATATTTTATGCATTAATACTTGGAGTAAAAATGAACAGCATTTTCCAAATACAGTAACTCAAGAAATAAATGGAGGCATCTGTGCAAATGTTTCATTTTTGAAAATCACCTTGGGCTGAGTCAAACCATGGAAAATTTTAGCTCAAAGGAAAGTTCTACCTCCCCTTAATCCCCCCTAAAAAATCATAAGGATGTGAAAACAGCATTATAATGGAAGCTGTCTTGCAACATTAACTGCAATGTTCATTCCCCTAAAAGCCATAATTCATGGCTGTTCTACAGCCTTTTTCTTTCAGCAATTATGCATATTAGAGGAAAGTCTGAGTACATAAAAACTAAATGCTGATAGAAAACCAAGCCTCATAAAAGAAAAGTTTACTTGACCAGTTTGCTTTGAAGGAAAATATGAAAAAGCCAGTTTGTCCCAGGTGTCCCCTGGTCCAAGGAGGTTGGAAAAAGCACGTAAACCACAGTCACGGGGCATGACGCAAGGCTTACTGCCTGGGATGCCTGATCAACCCATTGGCGGTCAGTTCCACCCCTAGGGGACTGTGTCTTTGGTAGGAACAGAATATTGGGAACTGCTGGCTCTCCAGGGAATTCAATGCAAAAATTGCTCTTCTAAATAGACAAACTGCTACACAGAACCCCTCAAACCCACTCTTTCCTTTTCTCTTCTCCCTCTCTTATTCGGAGGTTTATGGGGTGACATAAAATCATCTCTGGGGAATTTCCCCATGCCATTTTGATCATTTTTGTATACAGAGCCTGGTACTTGATAAACACTTCCTGACAAAAATGAAAGACCTCTAAATCCTGTTTCAAGTCATAAAACTTGTATTTGAATCTTGTCTCTGGGAAATAACTGGGCTTTGTGATCCTGGGCAAGTTACTTAAACTCCAAGCCTCAGATTCCTCACCTAAGAAATAGACTTGAAAATAATACCTACTCATAGCCCTGTCTTTATGCAATTATGAGATAATGTGTATAAAATTTCTGAACACAGTGGCTGGCCAGTATCAGTGCTCTGTAATTATTTGTTAAATCTAAATTCTCCAGAGTTGTAGATGACCATAATCCCAGATGACCAGATGAATGAAGAACAGATTATATCTAGTATAAGGGCTGAGGATCCACTCTAGCTATTTTTCTCATACCTCTAACATTAGGCCAAGAACAACTGCATCCTTGACTTCTCCAGGAAGAATTACAGCCAGCAGTCATGGCATTCAGGATTTATGCTTTGACATACATCTTCAAAATAAAGCCTATGACCATTTCCAAATGGGAAATCTCAGAAGCCCAGAAGTATTACCAAGGAATATGAAATTTATTTGTAGAATTTACAGATTTATAATAACCCTCCAAGCAAGTAGCATAAATTTCAAAATCTGAAGGGAAGACACCATACAAACACACACACACACACACACACACACACACACACACACACACACACACACAATGAATTTAATAAATCAGCCAGCGAGCCATTCTCTGTGCCTAGAGTCTATGTAAGATGTAAAGAACATTACACCCAATTTTTGTTCTCAGAAAATGTATAATCAAGTTAAGATTAAACCCTGCAGTAAAACCAGGAAAGGAGGTGTGTTCACCATTAAGTACCAAGTGAGGATGTCAATATCCCTGACCACCTCACCTGAATTTCTATCTCATCATCCCACTGTTTTTCTTTCCTTCTTTAATGTGTCACTATCTGTAATTATCTAGTTTGCCTTTTGTTAATCTTTTTTTTCCATTGGAGTAGAGACCTGTCCTATGTTACTCATGGTAATGGTACACAGTGTATATAATATATATGTGCTGAATTAATGGATTCTTTGTTCTTGAACCTTCACCTGACCTAGGGATCCTAACTTAGATAGCAGGCAAAACCGAATCAGAAATATGCTTTAAATCCCAGCAAGAAATTATTCCTTTCTTCTATCATGTTCTTCTATCAATTACTATAATTCTAAAAATATTAATGAGGGCAATATGATGATTTCTAAAAGAGTTCAAATAAAATCATATTCCCTTCAGAAATACATGCAAATAAACAACTAATTGCTCTGCAATGAGATTAATGAAATAATAAAAATATGCAAAAGAGAGAGGTGGCACCCACAAGGATAGTTAACTCTTTCTTGGGAAGATCAGAGAAGGCTTCTGAAAAGAGATGGTACCTAATCTGGATTTTAAAGGAAGAATAGGAGGTACAGAAATAGGAATTCCACGCAAAGGTAATAGCATGTGTAAATGCAAAAAGGCAAGATTGGGCCAAATGACATGAGCACCAGGCTTACAAGGAGAGTCTTAGTTAAATTTCTGGATTCTCATTTATAGTTATTACCACTGTATCAATTTCCTGTTACTACAGTAATACCACATAACAAGCAGCCATAAACATCAGTGTCATACAACAAAAAAATTTATATAGCTCACAAGTTTTCAAGGTTTGGCTGACCTAGTACAGGCTTACTTATGTATCCAGGGGCAGGTAGCTGTTGACTGGTCTGGGGTGGCTTTAATATTTGCTGGAGTGACCTGGCTCTACTCCACATGTCTCATCATCCAGCAGGTAAACCAGGCATGTCCTTCTCGTGGTGACAGCAGAGGGTTATAGCACAAGCAGAAAGGTACAAGCACTTTTCTGAGACTGTTCTAACATCATGTCTGCTAACATTCCAATGACCAAAGTAAGTCACCTGCTCGGGACCAGAGTCCAAGAGGGAGGGCACTCATGGTGAAATGGCAAAGGAAGTGAATCAAAGAGGGGAGAAGAATTGGAGCCATTAATACAATCAATAGACTGCACCCACTTAATCTCTCCAGAGTTTGGTTTCCTATTCTATAATAGAGAACACAACAATTCCTTCCTCCTGACACCCAGGATTGTTGGGAGGAAATGTATGGAAGGCTTTTTTGAAGTTCTTTAGCTGAAAATAAATAGACAAATACAAAAAAAACTTACTATAGAAATCTAAGAGACTGGGGTGACTCTGTGGCTTGCATGCATGCCAGCTAACTCCATATTTAGGCTTAAACTCCAATAGGACATGAAATATCATGTTCGTTAAAACAGTAGTCTCAAACAAGTTAGAACATTTTCCAGGCTGTAATCAGAAAAGGACATCTGAATATCAAATTCTGCCCCTTAGAGAGTGAGGTAAGCTCAAGAATATGCATGATGACAACTAAAATATCAGCAATGGCTACTTCTGGAGGAGGCTGTAGAATCAGGAAGGGAAAAGAGCTACTATAATGTTCTATACTATAAAACTTCTGTTTGCATTTTACAGTGAGAATAGATTCATGTTCTGTTGTGGCATTAAGTAAATGAATGTTTTTTTCATAAAGTGAAACTAGTTAAGTTTTTCCATAATTTCCATTTCAACAGCTTAAACATTGATCTGGATATTCAAGGTTGTTTCTGTCCAATTTTCATCCTTAAATATTACCTATTTAGTCATGCTTTATTTTTATTAATATGACTCATGTTATCTCAAAAGTCCAGGTTCTAGTCCCAACTTTGCCATAATCAAGTCTTTGACCTTGGGCAAGTCATTTAACCCTGATCAACTCTATTTCTTCATCTGCAAATTAAGGATTATGAATTAAATGGTTCTAAGATCACCTTGGGTCTAACATTCTATAGTTCTCAGAAGAAATGGTCTATTTTTTTAGATAAGCCCACTTATCTGAAAATTATGCTTCAGAATATGAACCAAAAAAAAGAGGAAGAGTTAATTCAGAGTTCAATAAGTGACCAAATTTTATAAATCAATATTTGTAGTTGAAAATATTTTACTACTTTTTAATGTACACTGATGTTAAATTAACAGATGATCTTAAAACAATCAAATAGCTTCCACTTACAATTACTTCTAAACTGATGAGATACATTTAACTTATCTTTTTAAACTCAGTGTAGATTAATTAACACCATGAATTTTTGGTTCTGAGCAAACTGTTTTTTCTTTCCACTCTGGGCATATTCATTCATCAAACACTTAAAAGCATTTACTGCTACTATGTAGACACTAGAAAAAGTTCCTGGACCTGCTTTTTCAGTTTGCATCAAGCCAGTTTCTGCGTTATGAATTATAAACTCCTCAATTCATGCTCCTAGTTTGTTTGCGAGAATTACTCAAGATAGTGGAATTTAGAACTTGCATTCAGATTAAATTCTAGAGGCAGCACACAAGTTCAATCTGTTAAATATGTATATGACATAGTTCCACTTAGCTATCTAATCTTGGTCAAATTGCTTAATCTTGCTGATCCTCATTTTTCTCAACCGCAAACTAAATGAATCATTGCATGTCATTTTTATTGCTGCATGAAAATTTTCTGAAATATGCAAAAGGAGGAGAAAGAAAATGCCTCTTTAACTCAACTGACTGCTAGCCGCTGGTGCTTGGCTCACAAAGCAAAAACGCTACTTTAGTTGTGCTGCTTTTGTGATTCATTTAACAGGAGCAAGTGTGCTGAACAGAAGAGAAAGATAAGCAAACACCAGCTCACTCATAAACTGGGAGATGGTCTGAAATGGAAAAGCTGGCAGCAAGGCTACAGGCAGGCTGCCCCGGAGGAGAGGGAGTGAGGAGATATCTTCTCCTGGATGCATATATTCAGGATAGATGCTTGAATCTTTGCAGGCCCCTCCATCATAATGGCTCAATCACTGATTCCCTGAGCACTCTAGAGCAAAGACAGATTGACTCTTCAGCCATGGCAAACAAAATTATTAAATACAGCCCAAGTCACCACCAAGGGCTAGCCTAAGGGAAAATTAAAGCAAGAAGAAAGCATTTCTCTTCTTTCTGTTATTCAGTAGTTTGTCTTTCTGCTTGTTTGATGCTTTGCTTTAGCGGATCTCTAAGAGGCTGGTTTCCTGGGGTCGATGCTGTGGGATTACTGACCTTTAGGCTAAACCTCCTACTGTACCTTCGCATCCAGCCCACCCTGAATGAAGGCCCAATTGGACATACTTTAATATTTAATTATTCTGTTATATAATTAAATAAAAACTGGCATTAAAACAAGTCCCTGTGCCATAAGGATTTGGGTAGAGTTGTGCCAAAAAGCTTACATCACTAGACTGCAGGTAAATTTATAGCTGTTTTCATTCATTTGCATTTAATCAACCCAGAATTGCTGAGTCTAGGTTCAGCAAGCACCTTACTGCCTGCTCAGTCTGCAGGGTACAGTACTGTTGGTGATATGCAATGACTCAAGTGAGAAGTTTGAGTTCCACAGTCCACAGGTCATTTTTCACCTTGAAGTTTGGCTGGATAGCAAGTCAATTATATAAACAAAAAGACAGGGCTGTTCTGATGCCATGAGCTAAATGGAATCCTCCCATTTTCTATAAGAGGTGTCGGTTCTGGCCTCAGCTGACCTGGTTCAAACTTCAATTTTGTCACAGTGGAATTACATATTTAGAGGAATTATGGTTCTAAAGTAATTGCACTGTGATCATAATTACCTTTGAAAATCCCATTAAGACAATAATTTTACCTGTATCTGGGTTCTAGAGTCAGCTGATAAGTGGGTATAACAACAGCATGGGCTGAAGAGCCTGGGGAAAGTTATTTCAACTTTCTGAGCTTGCCCACAACCATGAACTAGAGCTATTAACAGAACCTATCTCATAGGGATATAGGAAGGCTGAAATGAGATTATGAGTATGGAGGGCCATGCATGTAATCAATGCAACAGATAGCTACTAGTATTAAGAAGTTGTTAGGGACTAATTAAGCTCCCCCATTGGCCGTTGGGCTACATGTACAATGGCTGAACTCTTTCAGTTAGCCGCTTTACATATAAGGGAACTGAGTCTCACAGCAATTAAGGGAATAGCTGGTAAAGCCAAAAACTTTTGTGCTATGTATAATGGTAGTCAAGAGCATAAGTAATGGAGCCACACAGACTGCCCAGTTCTGTCATTTACTGGCTCCATAAGCTTAAACAAGTTAGTTAGTTGCTCTGCGCCTCAGGCTGCTCACTTATAAAATGGATATAATGATAGAATCAACCTCATATGAATGTTGTAAGGACTATAAAAGTTAATATGTCCAAAGTATTTAAACAATGCCTGGCACAGGGTGAGCTACATGATCATCATCATCACCACCAATGCAATTATTATTATTCTATGTCTCTGTATTTGGAAACACCAGTAGTGTTACAGTACCCGTAGTGAAATAATTAATCTGGCATATAAGGGAGAAACGGACATAGCTCCAAAAGATCACACAGCATAAAATGGGATTTTGAATAAATTGGAACGGTCTCAGTGAACTGAAAAGGGTAGCCTGCTCCATATGAATAGAATGACACATTAGACCAGGGTCAGAGAAGAAGCAAAACAAAGTGAATTTCATCAAAGAAAGGGAACAGTCAACAAAGACAGAGATTGAACATTTGTAGCAGAATAGCGATAATTACCCTCTAGAAATCCTATAATATCTAGCTTTTAGACATTACAAAGACCATGATAATAGACCCTATCCTTGCATGACTATACATGAGACAGAGAAATACCAAGGACTTCCAAAGGCCTAGTAAATGAGTACCATAGTGCCATTTATGGATGTTGCTGAGCAAATTTAACTCAGGAAATTATGTTTTAGAGAAGGACATAAAGACTGGAAACTTGTGGTTTCATAAATAGTAGATGGTAAAGTGTTGTTGAACATAGCTTACTATAAAGAAGAAACAAAGAACAATTTTTCTTATCAGCCATGCTCATTTGGGGAGGGGATTATGCATTCAACAGGATTCTACTTGGGCCTGAGTTCAGGTTTTTCAAGCTCACCTTTGCATTATTTGTGTGACCTGGAGCAAGTCTCTTGTTCACCTTTTTCATCAGAGTGTAAGTCTCCTTATCGTATAGATCAGGAAGTAGTACAGTGGAATGTTTACATACAAAGTCTCTGCAGTCCGACTAAGTTCAGAAACTTCCTATATTGGCTGAGCAATCTTGGGCAAGTTATTTAAACACATACCTTACTTCTTATGTGAAAGTTGGAGATGATAATAAATACCTCATAGGGCTGCTATGAGGCTTAAAATATACAATCACGTTAACGTTTTAACACAATGCTGGACACATGGAAAGTTCTTAATAAATGCAAGATATATATGTAAATGAATGGACTAAATTATCTCTAGCATCTCCTGCAGCTACTCATCTTTCCTGTAGTCTGGACTCCTTATTTTTACAGCTACCCTGACTTTGATACCTCTCTTCAAGTTCAGTCCCTAGCCCCCACCTGTAACCCAAGCAAAGTGGAAAAAAGAAGCATTAAGATGGCCAGTGTGGCAGCAGAGATGTGTGTGAAGATGTGGTGATGCCAGCAAGGGGAGGAAGGAGCGGGCAGGGCTCAGTTCTCCTACAGCCACTCCCAAGACAGCTAGGTATTGAACACAAGTATTGGACCCCCAGGGATTCAAGGATGCATGTGCTTGTTTTAGGGAGCTTGGCCGATCCATCAAGCTTGTTTTAACCTTTTATGAACAGAACACCCACAATAACCCAAAATGATATTAGCTGTTATTTTTTAATTATTATCATTATTATTACATATTCAAATAGATAGATTTGTTGGGTGGAACACAAAGGCATCCTTCCTATACGGAAGATATGCTTCAAGAGAAGTGATTTCCTTGTCACTGGAGACATTCAATCGGAGACTTAACAGGCAAATAATAGTGACATTATAAGTAAAGCCTTGCTACTTAACATCTGGTCCATGAACCAAGGTATCAGCATCACCTGGGAGCTTGTTACAAATGCAGATTCTCAAGCTCCAACCCAGACCTAATGAGTCAGAATCTACATTTTGAAGAAATTCCAAGTAATATATTTAGCTTTGCTATCAAAGATTCAAGCATCAATGAACAGAATAGATGACTTTTAAAGCCCCTCCGAACTCTGAGACCACCCTCTATTATACAGTCCACAGGTTTTAACTGGACATTATATTGGCACGGGGAGGAACTATGGTCCCAATACCTAGTATATCTCATTCCACTGATGAAATTAAGAATGGCCTTTTCCACCCACCTCCAAAGGACATTTTATCAGATCTAGTGACTACATTCCACTCATACTTAAGTAACAATCTCAGATAAATACAAATGTAGAGCTTAAATGAAAATACTCAATATTGAGATTGTTTTTGAATCTAAATCATCATATCTACCATGGACAGAGCAGCTTGATTATTTCTTGAGTTTGCTTCCATCTTGTTTTGAGCCATTTCTCTGCTTTCTGCAAAATGTCTATCTGATTATTCTCCACACAGGTGCTCTGGGTAGAGTTCAGTATTCCATTAATACCGAACAATTCACATACAAATATGTGGTTTAACCTTAGATATTTCCACAAGGCCTGAAGAGGCTGACACAAATATAAACAGAATTGGAAGAGCTGGTGAAATATTTAGCTGAAACTTTAAAGAAGTTTTTCTCTCTCTGGAACTTCCTGGTGATGCTTGTAATGCAGCTCAACTGCTTTAGCTCTTTGTATACTTTTATCCTCCCTCCTGGATGCAGGCTTTCTGACACCCTTGGCTCTTTGAATTACACACCACATGGACACAAAGGGCAGACAGACTATGCTAGTCCATCCAATAGCATCAATAGCTTCTTAGATCCCTTTTCTGCTTCTATTATTCTGTGACTGCTCAGTAGCTCATGCTTTTTTTTGTACTGGAACTCACACATGGAAATAAAAAAGAACATACTGTTTTGAAAGAATTAAGATACAAATTAAAGGAAAAAATTTAATGTTTAAAAGGAAAGAAAGACAACATGAAGTGTGACAAAAGTATCTAATTTGTAATGTATCTAACCTAAGAGAATTTGTGTTAATAATGAAGACTTATTACACCAATACTTATCAAATATCTGCTCTGTAGCAAGCACTGTGTTTGCTGCATAATGATGATGATGATGATGAGAATAATAGCAGCTAACATTTGTTGAGGACTTATGACTACACGAATGAGACAGGCATAGGCCCAACCCTCATGGAAGCTTATAAGCTCACAGGAAAAGTAGGCATTGAACAAATAATCCCAAATGTTAGTAATGCAATATGAAATTGCAGGGTACAATGGGAGGGTGCTACAGGTGGCCTAATCTAGTTCAGGGGTCAGTGAAGTCTTCTCTGAGGAAGTGACACTTTATTTTTTATTTTTTTTAACTTTTTATTTTATATTGGAGTATAGTCAATTAACAATGTTGTGATAGTTTCAGGTGCACAGCAAAGTGACTCAGTTATACATACACATGTATCCATTCTCCCCCAGACTCCCCTCCCATCCAGGCTGCCATATAACATTAAGCTGAGTTCCCTGTGCTATACAGTAGGTCCTTGTTGGTTATCCTCATTAAGTATAGCAGTGTGCACACGTCAATCCCAAACTCCTTAACTATCCCTTCCCTCTACCCTTCTCCAGGAAGTGACATTTTAGAGTTAGCTACACAAAGGGAAGTTAGGGTTGAGGAGATAGAGCATCCCAGGCAGAATGAAGGCTATGGGCAAGAGCTCTGATCAAGCAAAAAGTATATGTTGGAAGAACTGAGAGAGCTGGCTAAAGCTAGGGGCCAGGGGGAGAGTGCAGAGAAGAGGCTGGAGAGAAGAAGGCAGGAGAAGGATCATGCTGAGGCCATGTGAGGAATTGCGAGTTCATCCCAAGGGCTATGGGGAGCCATTGATAGGTATTAAGCAAGTCAGTGACATGATCAGTTTTGGGCTCTAAGAAGATTACCCTGACTGAATTGGAGGGGAAGAGAGGGAATGTGCAGAGGGCAGAAACGATGGTGGCTTGGACTGAAGAAGTGGCAGTGTTTGTAATACATCTCCAGGTTAGAGTGGGGCTCCTGTCAGACTAACAAAATTCTTCCCCCCATAGAACCTAGTTATTTATGTTAATGTTGAAGGAACTTTCCATTCTCAAAACTGCTCCTTCACAGGCATGAGAGCCATGTCAGGGAGATGTGGGAGCCCATGGGCAAAAGGCAGTGGGAAAACATGAAAAGGAGGTAACACAAAGGGCTAGCTAGTCCTCCTCTGGAATTCTGAGCTTTGATCTGCTGGTTCACAACTCCCTCCAGTGTCTTGGGAAGGAGTGCTGTATTGATGCACTCAGCAAAGAAAAGAGGTCCAGAGTTTGCCTAGAAATAGTTCATGGGCCATAAAGATAGTGTCACAGCATAATGTAAGAAAATGGACTTCTAAAAAGGATTGTTTTCATGTGTAAGACAAAAGTATTCTAATTACTGACCTAAGACCCTTTTACCTTAAAAGGAGGGTTCGTTTCAAAAGCTTGAGTTGTAAGCTATATCATTAGTCCCTTTTATGCTTAGTGGGATGACAAAGCTCTCATCTCCCTGTGGTTCAAAGAATCTGTCAGTCTTTCATCAAGCATATTATTGAGCAACTACGTGGTGAAAGGCATTGGAATACAACAGTTAATTAAATGTTTTACATAGACTTCCAGTCCAGTGAAGAAGCTGAAAGTCTACACATTAAACTATTACACAATTAAATTTTAAAAGTGCAACTGTAATAAGTTCTTCAAAAGAAAGGTATGCGTGCTATGAGGGCTTAGGAAAGGAGCATCTGGCCTAGACAGCAAGTTAGGGACGTGATTACTGAGCTGAGAATAGAAGGATGAATAGAAGTTAAATGGGTGAAGAGAGGATAGAAGAATAGTGGTAAAATTAATTGATTTGACAAACGTGTGTAGAGCCCTTATCAGGTGCCAAGCGTCATAATAGGTAACTGTGGTCCACAGATGAATGAAACCTGGTCTGCATGTTAGGGAAAAGAATAAGCTGAATCTTGCTAATGGCTAGCTATGAGAATTTGATTATTAATTTGCCCAAACCTCAGCATCTTAATATGTAAAATAAGAAAATAACATCTATCTTGCAGGATTATTGTGAGAATTCAAAATGTGCAAAGCTCTTAGCTCACTGCCTGTCACATAGCAAGTTTTGTAATGACCAGACCCAGAGTCAGTATGACATAGTATCAGAAGCTCTGTTCATGGTGTTCAGAGCTCACTATTTTCCATCAGACTATCTGGGTTCAAATTCCAGATCCAACGTTTACTAGCTCTATGACCTTGGGCAAATAACAAACTTTCTAGTCTTTAGTTTCTTTATCTATAAAAGGAAGATAATAGAAATACCTCATAAGTTTCTTGGAAGGCTCAAAGGAGACAGGCATGAAAAGTGTGAAAGATGGCTAAATAAGTTCCTAGCCTACATATTCTGTTTGTTCAAGGTGCTGTATCAGCACAGATAAATAAGCAGTAAATTATTTTTGGTTTTGTTCTTACTGGATAGGAGGGTGAAGCTAGATAAGGCCAAAGACTTCATACAGAGAGTCTTGCTCTAGGCCTTAAAAAATGAATAGGTGTTGGACAAACAGAATGCTGATAAATTTGCCTTGCTCAAGCCGTAGGGCTGCAGTTTGCTATTGTGAGAGCAGCCTAGGCCTAAGGCTTAAGGAGAATATTTTAAAAGACTAGTGAGTTCATTCTAATAAACATCTCTCCATTTGCTGCCATGAGCTGGAAGGCAGGGTGATGTGGTCGGTAACAGTGTGGGTTTTGAAGTCAAACAGACATGGGTTCTAATCTAGTCCCTTCTACTTATAGCTATGTGATCTTATTACTTTTATTACTTACTCTTACTTATTACTTACTATATTTCTCTGAGCTTCAGTTGATTAATCTTTAAAAAGGAAGTATTAATAGCACCCTCGTCATAAAATTTTTATGAGGATTAATCAAGATAATGCAGGTAAACATCATATTTGGCACATAATATTCAATAAATGTTAGCTATTATTATTATTGATGCCTCATTAAGGTTATGCTGGCATAAAACATTAGAATTTGTTCAGTGTATGGAACACAAGGGTTTGCCATATCACCTGCTCAACAGTGGGATATCCAAAGAAATATCACAAACCAGGTGGTGAGTCCCTTTGTGGCAATGATTGCAGGTATTTACCTTTGTGGGCCCAGTAACTTTGAAAATTATACAAAGTTGCCCCCCCAAATACTGAATAAATTAATGAGTTATTTATTTCACTGGTTGTAAAATAAAGGTTTTCCTTACTTACAAACATGAGGCATGTTTCTATAAACAATCTATAAATAAATAAATACACCTGTAGTTTCACCATCAATGGAACAACCATTGTTAATATATTGATATATTTTTTTCCAAGATGTGTGTGTGTGTGTGTGTGTGTGTGTGTACATATATGATATCTGTGGGGGGGGGGGGTCATAGCATTTGAAATAATTATATACATATTTAATTTTGATCAGACCATAAAAAAGCCTTTTCTCAATTTGTCATATGAGCATTTGCTTTGTTTTATTAAATATGCTTCACAAACATGATTTATATATTAGATAACATTCTATAAGGATGTGGCATATAATTTATTTAACTATTGCCATATTGTTAAACCTTTGGTGTGTGTCAAAACTAATTAATCTTCAAATATAAGTTATTTGTTACCAAATTCAGTGATTTCTTAACCTGTAGGGGCTATAAACAACTTGAAAACCTAATTATTTAAAAAAATATGAAACTCTGTACTATCTTCCTTATAGAAGAAAATTACAAACACATATTTACATAAAATGTTGCCTAGAATTTCAGGAGACTTATAAACTCCATGAAGCCCATCAGTGAATTCCTGTCCCCAAGGCTTCAGTCAGAACCAATGATATCAAATATGTTAACACATATTTAAAGCAGAACAAAAGCAGAACAAAAAAGTTAAAGAACTTGAACATAACAATTGTGGAGAAGTATAATCTCTAATATACTGCTTACTACAGTACATTCGACTATTTTCATAATACAGCCCAATCCCAGTTCATTCTTATATTTTAAATAAGTCTAGATTCTGTATTAACATTTCTGTACAACTTCCATGAACTGTACTGTCTCATGTGCTGTATTCTTATTATCCTTAGTGACAGAAAGCTTCTACAGGACTCCCAGTACACTGCCTCTCCTCACTGTGAGGTCTTACATTCTGGAGAACTGTGCCATTACTGGATCTATTCCTGCTACCCTCCTCCTCTGTTGCTCCTAATTGTCTTACATACCATTCCATTTGAGCAAATATACAGCATGACTGGTAACACAGTTATTTAAAGGAAAGAGATCATTTTGTAATTACACCAAAAACAAACTCAACAAACTTAAAATATACTGCAGCATAAAGACCAATAAACATAAAAGAGATGTATTCACTCTTTGGGGTCATGTATATTTCAATCTCAGGATGCAAGGTTTTAACTTGGCCTTTGTGTAGTTCTAACTAAGGAAAGGCACAATCTTTAATTTATTATCTTAACTTTATGCTTTGTCTGATAAGCAATTTTTAATACCAAGTTTGATTCTACACACCGTTTTAGTTTCTAAAGAATTCTGACAGGTTCTCAATATAAAGGAGAAAGCTGTTTTGTACTTTGTGTTTGTTGTTTTCATCTGTTTGCTTCTGAAGATAGAACAATTATTTATGTGAAGATAGAACAGTTACTTATGTGAAAGCTTGTATGAAAGAGCATGTACACATGGCACATGGAAATTTGTTTATGACTGTGTGCATCTGAAAAATACTGTCATTATTAGATTCCAAAGAATGATGGAAAAGAAAATTTTGAAAACAACTCTAAGAATAATTTATATTAAAGACACTTCTTTTTCTGCCTCATAGCTACATCATCCCTCTCAAGGTTTCCGCTTTGGAACTGTCCGGGAAAGCAGTGCTGAAGATTATGTGAGGCAAAGCTTCCCAGAGATGCATGAGTATATGAGAAGATACAATGTACCAGCCACACCCGATGGAGTGGAGTATCTGAAGTGAGTGTCAACCTCTTGCATCCAAAAAGTTCTCAGTGAAAAAGAAGTCTTGCTATTGATGTAGTGTTTGTCGGTTTTTTAAAATGATAGCTAAATATATCCATCGTGTGCTCAGTAATATCTCACACCATGTGAGATCCAGGAGGCAGTATGGAATAAGTGTGCATTTAATTATGTGACCTAGTTTACTAGTTCCTGCACAGTCCCAAGTTGGCCGTAGCTTTGATCAAAGTGCCAGTGCAGTCATTAGTGTAGCAGATGGTGGGGGAAGTAAATGTTGGTTCGACATCACTTGGGAAAACAATGGTGCTGAAATGATCAAACACTCAGGGAATGTGGCCAGAGGATAAAGTGCCCCAAAGCAACCCTTTCCTTCACAGTGAATCTCTAAGCATGTGGACTGTCTCCTCTTATCACAAGGAAGTGGACTTTATCTTAGAGCTTTCCTGCAGAAAGAAAATAAGATAAAAGGCAATGATTCCCATGCCTGCATCCTTCTCATTGGCATTTATGAGAAGCAATCAAGAGCAATCACATTACCATGGCAGATTATCAGAGCCTGTAATTCAGTGAAGCTGAATGCAAAAGAGGTTGGTGCAGTTATGGGTCTGCTCATCTAGTCTGCCTGGGAGAAGGGGATGAATGGCTCCTGATAAGCACCACAGCATGCAGGCAAGCAGTCCTCTCCCTCCTGCCTGATGGTCTCAGGACAATGACATACATTCAAACTCCAGTCCCTAGAATTGTGCAGCACCAGGAAACTGGTTTCTCTATTGTCAAACACAATAATCTCCCCAAAGGACAACAAGACTTGGCACCTCAAACGTTTTTTTTAAGAAAGGGAAATAAATAATTTTATGGGACATAGGGGCTCAGTGTTTCTCAAGAGTTCTAGTAATCATCCCCTAAAACAATCTTATGGACTAAGCTAGAGTCTAGAAAGGAAGCCTTGTGTTCTCAGATTTGCAGAGTTATATATAGTGTTGAAGCACTATGAAATGGCACTTTCAATTCTGCAAGAACATTAAAACATTAGAGTCCCTCTCTGACACAGAGTTTAGTGTTCCTTTGCCTCCCAGCTCCTCCTCTTTATCCTCTCCTTTAGGGAAATTCATGGCTGAGAAAAAGAATAAGATGTCAGGGAGACAGCAATGGCTCCCCGCTAGATAGTAATGGCTGACAAACTGGGTGCTTATGGCAGTGTGAAAGGGTGAGATAAGCCACTGCTGCAGTCTCCAGTTCCATTCCACTCAGGGTATTCATTTATTCTGGAGGCTTCATCTAGAAGGCCCAAGTGCTCAGAGTTGGCCCTCCTCTAGCCTGGGGAGAAGAAATTGTTAGGTAGGAAAACAGGCACAGATGAAGGAGCTGAGTTCCAAAAGAAGCAACCTGTCCATGGAAATACAGCTAGCGAGTGGCAGGGTCAGGACTAGAACCAGGTCTCTAGAATCCAACCACTGCTGCAGGCTAGTCTGGAAACCAAAACCGGAAAGTAGGTCCTTGGTGTTCAAAAAACAGTCCATGTTTCAGCAGCATCTGTGTACCAGATAGCATTTGGGTGCATGTGAGAAATGCAAACTCTCAGGACCTGTCCCAGAATCTGCATTTTAAAAAGCTCCCCAGGTGACTCACAGATTGAGGTGAAATTGGAACAGAGCTTATCATCAATGCCCTCTGCCTTCTTCTCTCTGGACTTCTCTCTCTACTTTTGGCCCAGATAAAGCCTATGCTCTTAGCCACCACTCCGAACAACCAGTCTTCAAGTTACCCCCCTGACATCCCAGTGCCCTGACCTGCAAGCACAACCCCTGGAGTCACCTATAAAGACAGGTTCCTGTGTTAAACCTGTCCCTCCCCCCTCCCATCAGAATTCCCCTGGGCTTCATCCTACTCACTTACAGCCCTGCTTTCTAAGGTGACAGTATTCCAATAAATTAATCCCTAGTAAAGTATTCATTACTTTTAGTATGTTTATATCTGACTGGTTTTTGTGGTATATGTGTTATTAAATGAATGCTCAAAAAGACAGCATGATTTTATAATGGGAGAAACAACTGTAGGCCATGGCTGTGCCAACTATAAGGATGATTCAACCGGTCTAGAAGGTCCTTATACCTGGATCAAACACTGCCACTTCCTCACCAGTGACTCAGGGCCCCATGGGAGTCTGTGAGCTAATTGCTTCTTGCCTTACTATGCAATAGAGACCTGCCATAGATAACTTCACTTTGCAATTCAAAATCATGAGGAGTTATTTAGGGATACCACTGAGATGGACCTCAGGAAATACTGGTTAGAAAAACTGAGCCCTAATTTTTTGTATTGTTATTGCTGCCACAAATATCTGCAGAGTATTAGTAAATGGTAACTTGTTCCTGTGTAGCTCACAAGGTACATTCTGGTACTGTGAGAGTCAAGATTCGACTGGAGAAGCATCTTTCAGCTTGCTTTTTATCTTACTGCCAGGATTCCATTAAGGTTCCTCATCTTCAGCTTCCAGGAGACAGTTCTTATCCCCAGCCCTTTTAGAAGCTTTCCACAGCTCAGGACCTGGGAGATGTTTTTCATTTTGGCTATAGTTAAACATAGGCCTCACTGTAACTTAAATTCAATAACCCTGGAAAAGGGATTTATTTTGAAGTGCCTATTTTATCTCCTAAAAGAGTAAAGAGAGGAAGCAATGGTCATTGGCACCAAGAAGGGATGTTGACCTACTTAACGTGTGTCCATGTGTGGCTCAGACAAAGCCATCAAAAAGGTACTTGCTGCTCAATGATGAATCTTAGAAATGTCTAAGGGTGTCTTTCTCTTTTAGATTTTTGATGGGCCCTAGCCATGTTCTCCTCTGAGTTTAGAAGCTACTGCTATGTATTGAATTCCAACAGCCTCATTTTTGGCTCTAAGAGAGGAATGACTGGACCCAGATGGGATAGAGAAGAGTTGTTCTCTTTGCTAAGCTGTTTGGACAGCACTGAGGGTCAGAAAGCCTTTATTAAATGGATGTATGTCCTGTATCTTTCCAAAAAAAGTTTGAGGTAGCTGAAAACAAGAGTCATTGCATACACCTTAAACATTTCCCTTTGAAACTCATCCTCCCTTGCCACCTTTGTAAGTGGAGCTGAGCCAGTGCTGACCGCCTTCCTTGTGACCATCTCTGTGCCTATGTCCAAAGACTGGGGAGAACACATGAAGGATGCACAAGGATGTCTGCTGACACCTTGAGCCCAGCCCACAGCCGACTCACTGATATAGTCCAGAAACAACTGCCTTTAAATGATTTTTGCCTGAATTGCCTCCTGGGATGGGAGTGAAACATGAATCTCTGGAGATATATTAATAAATCAGATTACAAAGATCTATTACATATGCTTCCCATTCCATTTACTGAACACCAGCCTATGGACTTTAAAGAGACCTGAACTCCCTTTTCCCAAGAGTGCTGGATCTCTTATTTGCACTTCCTTAATATGTACTCCCAAATATGAAATAACGCCTGATCTCTGAAGAATATGATAGTGATCATGACAGAAAGAATTAAGAATTTTCACACATTGGTTAATGAGACCCCCAGCTCCAACACTTACTGGCTATGTAGACTGGATTAAGTTACTTTGACTCTTTGAGCCTGAATTTTTCCATCTGTTAAAATGGGATACTACCACCCCCCTCAAGGTTATTATAAGGGGTAAAATGTATGGAGAACAATAAATACAATGCTTACACAAAGAAGTCATTCAGTTATTGTAAGAGAAATGAACCTTGACTATTTACCTTCCCATTCAATTCATAGTCACTCTGGTTTTGTTGTTGGATTTAGAAGTAATGAAAGAAACTGGTAGATGAATCCACTGGAAAGATGTCATGCTCTCTTATAAGAGTGTCTGCTTCCCCTGGTCTATTCTCTGCAGGTCAGTGAGATGTCAGCAAGGCAGAGCCAGCAACTGTCCAGCTTGTACTGCCCTTATTGTCCAGGTTTCTGTTCCCTAAACAAAAGCCAGCTGTCAGCCTTAGTGTTTCCTGTCTATTAATGAATCATTTTTCACTTTTCTTCTCTTCATCTTAAACATAGGAATGATCCAGAGAAACTAGATGCCTTCATCATGGACAAAGCCCTTCTGGATTATGAAGTGTCAGTAGATGCTGACTGCAAACTTCTAACTGTGGGGAAGCCATTTGCCATGGAAGGTATTAATCAGTCATTCTTGATTCACTTTTACTCGGAATGTGCTCAGTTTGCCAACCTAGCAAGTCACAAATGCCAATGTCAGAGGCAAAGAGCTATTCATCTTCCCTTGTTTTCATTTCCAGCTCTTAAGCACTCAGCTATTAAGTTACTGAAGTTAGGTATTTATTTTCTACCTACTCCACAAACATATTGTTATCCAATTGTTAGAAAAACAACAACCAAAACGCCATTGTTATCCAAACAATGTTGCTTTAGATATCGGGGAGTGGTGACAGTATAATAAATAGGGAGTCCATTTTTAATTTAATCTGCATTTTCTAATGTCCAAATCCTGTAATGAATGTGATGTTAAAACTAGAATGATTGCATTACAACTGGAAGGACCCAAGTGTTGATTTAATCCAGTCTACTCAGTTTTAACCACAAGAAAACCCAGAGACATTTTACCACTTTCACATAATGACACAATTAGATGATAATACTGGAATTAGAATCCAAATCTCATGGTCCTTAAATAAATGTTTCCACTAGTTGAAAAATAAGTAGAAAAAGATCAACTTTTGTGGTTTAGTAACCTCTAAGAGTCCTAAACAAAACCTTGTTTGGGACCTTGAGTTTGTCTTTCTTCCCACTGGCAGCAAATTTTTGCTTTCAATTTGGTCAACCAGTCAATCAAACTTCAGGACCAAAGAAAGATTGCTTTGTCAGTAGCTCCTTGCATTCTGGACAACAGTTGATATATGGAGCTGGTAGTTTGAACCAGCAAATTTCACATCTCCCGGTTCACAGCTTCCCTCCTCTGACAGTACATGCTGGTTCCCAAAACAAGCCATACTCACTTGTCAGAAAGCACTTTGACTTGAAACAATCCCACGGGGGTGACCAAGTCCTATTTCCAGAAAACTATACTTTCCTGTATGTAAATCAGTATATCGAGACTATTCAGATTCCAATTCCCCAACCACAGTTAGTCCCTGTCTCCCCTAAACACATCAGCAAATTTTTTACTTCAGTCTTGGTTTTTGTGATGAATGAGAATGTAACAGCTGATGCTGTTTCTTCAAGCTTTCTCCTAAGAGAAATCAATCCCCTCTCCAGGCAAAGCTACCTCCACTTGAACCAGGAATAGAACTCAGGAAGAGAGAGATTTGGATCTTCTACTAAGATGACAGTCTGACACAAGAGAGCGGAGATATAAGGATATATGTATATGTATAGCTGATTCACTATGTTATAAAGCAGAAACTAATACACCATTGTAAAGCAATTATACTCCAATAAAGATGTTAAAAAAAAAAAAGATGACAGTCTGATGTAGCAGGGCACAAAAAGAAAAGAAAAGCCAAAGAAAAACTAGAAAACCAAAGAACATGCATTATGTAACCTCATTTTGATGTAACAATGGGAAAATTCCCATTTTTTGTGGCATCTAGGGATATGGAAGAGATGTTACTTTTTTTTTTCTGTCCTAGATGCACTGGGTAATTGAGGTCCCTTTTGCCATAAGCAGCTGTTAACAATGAATTATTTGTAGTGGGCAAAAGAATGAAGGACTCTAGTTTCCACCTTTGTCTTAGGGGCCAACTCTATCTTGTCAAAAGGCAGTGGTGAGATGGCTTGTTTGCCTCTGCTAGACCCCAGTGCCAGATGCCACACAATTAACTCCCCACTGGTTTCCTGTTTACATTTCCATCTGTGCTCCTGAGACTTGGTGTCTTGCAGTTCCCATCATCTCCAGATACCACATTGTTTTCAAAGGGGATAAATACAAAATGGCGCAAGGAAGTGCTCTCTCTGCAAGAGAGCAGAGAGACTACAGATTTGAATACAGAGAACGGTCTCATCATTGTTGGCTTATTCTAAAAAAAAACCATTGCAGGTTTATTCTGGGTGAGGTGCAAATCAGAAATTTTAATTCAATACTGCCTCTGTGAACAAGTTTACAACCTAAAAGCAGAACTTTGTAAAACACAAAGGGAGGACACGTAAGTTAAAAACAACATGATAGAGATACTAGTAAAAGTCTTGATTGCTGCTTTTAACAAAAAAGTTAATCTCATAGATTTTTATGGAATATTTCTCTCTTCATGAAATTTTTTAAAAATATTATATGCTGGGCTTCCCTGGTGGCGCAGTGCTTGAGAGTCCGCCTGCCGATGCAGGAGACGCGGGTTCGTGCCCCGTTTCGGGAGGATCCCACATGCCGCGGAGCGGCTGGGCCCGTGAGCCGTGGCCGCTGGGCCTGCGCGTCTGGAGCCTGTGCTCCGCAAATGGGAGAGGCCACGACAGTGAGAGGCCCGCATAACGCAAGAAAAAAAAAAAAAAAAAAATATTATATGCTTTCCTTTAGCAACATTTAGGATTTGTGAACTTATGAAAATGTGGACTTTATTATTAATTAATTAGACTTCATAGGCATAAATATATCATAAAAGCAATTTATGAACAATTTTTACCCATTTAGCTTACAGGAATGTTTCATGTCTATCTGTATCCTGTCATAGAACCTAGTATAATGCAAAGCATATAACAGTTATGTAATAAATGATGTATTACGTATTATATAACTCATTAGGTTGTATTTGAAATAAGTACCTAATTCACTTATTATTGTAGGTAATCGAAAGCACACTGAAGGTCTGCATACACTTTCCAAAGTGCTTAAATGACTTTGGGAACTTAGGAAAGAAAACGGAGTCCATTGATTCCTTCATGCTGAATGTACATTCGCTCTCTGTAGTAACGACATTATACCAACTCGGTGTGACTACTGAATACCCCTCCCAACTTCACCATCCTGCATTTATTTAAGGCTTTAAGGCTTAAAGGTCAAGTGGGACAAATGAAAGATAATAGTCCACACTGAGTTTGAAACCTTTTCGTAAGTCTTCAGTGCAGCAAACCAAAACTATTAAGAATTCAAGAGCATGTGGAAAGTCTCTGGTCATATTAAAAACCATACACCAGGGACAAGAAGACATATTGTGTGCTCTGGAAAAAAAGAAAGTGTTGAGATAAATGAATACATGTCCCAAATTTACGCATTGGAGTTAGCTGACAGTAAAGGTCAAATAAGAAGAAAGAGTAATGGAACTGCACAGTACTGATTTGTGACCTTTCTGCTGAAGACTGCGTGTTTTTGAGTTTGTTCTGTTACTTGCTTTCCACTAATTATTTAATACAGTGCTTGGAGCACTAGCTCTGGAGTCTGAGTACTTGAGTTAGAATAGAGTTTCTGTTACTAACTGTGCTACACTGGGCAAGTCACTTAATCTGTTCTTTAGCTTCTTCATCTGCATAATGGGTTTGTGAATAGTACATCTATGACAGAGTTGTCGTGAAAAGTAAGTAAAATAATGTATGTTAAGCATGTACAAGCACACAGTAAGTGCCCAATAAATTATTATTCATTATACTGAATTAATAGATTGAGACCAATTCATTATAAATTATCCTAGGATAGATAGCGTTCATATATCTCAGCTTCTCACACATACTTCTCTCTCCACTTTGATGTGCTGGGGGTAAGGGAAACCCATTTTTAAAGTCTCCTTTAAGGTTAGGACTATTCCAATATGTTCTCAACCATTGCCCAGCAGTAGCTAAATATGGTATTCCCAGGCCAGACTGTAAAACGAAATTAATTTTTCTTCCTGAAGTCTTTTTAACCCTATCTAAGATCTTACTTCCAAAATATCTATTTTCCAACCACATTTCAGGAAGATTTTTGAAATCTATGAATTTCTAACTATACATTTGCTAGCCAAAATATATTTCCACCACTCTTAGCTGAGTAAAGCTGATTTATCCATGGGGAAAAGATCAGGATTCTATTCTGAAAATTGTTCTCTTGGGCTATTAAGCTGTAGCCAATTTCAAGGGTGCCTGAAGCCTTCATCTCTAGGGTTGAAGGATTCCATTTTGCTTCATCTATCAACCACAAAATAGTCAACCTCGTCTTTATTGCAAAGCCACATTTCTAATGATAATGAAAGCAACTCAGGCTGCTAAGTTGAGTCAGCAATTTAAAAAGTAAGAATTCTTTCACCAATTAACACAATCAAATTTGAAAAACAGCTCATAAAGAGGACAAAAATGGTTTTACTATTTTATGTTTCTGAATAAAATTGATTTCTATGTCTTTTAACACGTACCTCTTCTAATTGCCACATAACTTTGTTTTTCTGTTTCTCCCCTTGTTCCATATGCATAGTTTGTTTTAATTAGATAATAATAATAATAATTTATGCCAATAATTATTAAAATATCAATATTTAATATATGCATTAACATAGAAAATTTTAAAGAACAGGAATCTATTTTTAGTGGTCAATTACAAATTAACCTTGACATGATGGAATGGAGTGATTTAATATTTATTATCTCCTATGTAGCAATTTTTTATAAATGTCTCTGCAACTTCAACATAGCTTTTTCCCTACGGCAATTTTTATACTTTTGTTGTAGTGCCAAAATTCTATTCTTAGAATATGTAAATGTATCGTAAATATTAATTTCCAATTTTTAAACTTTCTTATCATGCATTTTGATCTCATCTATCCAAAATACCACTATCAAGAATCACTCCAAGATGCCTTCTCTCATCCTTTCATCTGGTAGCAATCTCTCTCCTCCTAACAACAGTTTTCTTCATCCTCTTCATTGCATCTTTGTCATTATATTTTACGTTTATTGAATTTATGACTCACCTCTCTTTTTTTCTCAAGAAAAGTCCTATAACATCCTACCATGCTGTGTAGTTATTTATGTATGCCTCATCTCCCCCGTGCCACCATGAGCTTCATATGGATAGACTTGGTGTCTAATTTAACTTGGTAAATTCCATAGCACTTGGCAGAGTGTCTGGGACAGAATAGCATTCAACCCCTATTTGTGGAATTAATGAATAGATGAACGCAATAAATGCTTATCAAATGAAAAATGAAAACAATTCTGCCATGATTACAGTAACCTGTGGTGGAATTACTGGCTTTAAGGGGATTTTTAGGAGAAACAATATAGTCAGAGGGTCCTTGCTAGTTAATTTCCTCATTTATGTACAATCATATACCAATTCGGGCTGTACTTACACTATATTTACACAACTTATTGAAAAGTTTATGACAAAATCTGCCCATGAATAATATGTATTTGTGTCTGCTGAATTCAAACCACCAGTTTAGATGATTGTAGTTTTTTACTGCATTGCCTGGTTTAGAGAGATTATATCGATATGATTGTAGTGATAGGGCCTGTTTGAAGGGGAGGAATAGGTCAAGTATTCCTTTGCCTTGGTCACATGCTATAATGGATACAGTGGAGGGAGCACTGGTTTTAGACTCAAACAGACCTAATTTCAAATGCTAGCTTTGCCATCTATGAGCTGTGTGAACTTCGGCTGTATATTTATTCAATCTTTAAGTTTCTATTCTGCATGGGTTCACATAGGGGTTAGACACATGTGGAATGGTATCTGGCACACAGTAGGGCTCAGTATGTTCTAGTTCTCATTATTAGAATCCCAGAGTGATTTAACTGACCTGTATGCCACACTCTAGTATGCAATCTTAGACTAGTGCATGATCTACAAAGTGGGGTAAGACATGTAAAAAGTTTATTATAGAGCAGTACTTGGTGTATAGTAAGTCCTCTATAAGTATTAGAAATCGTTGTTGTTGAAAATTATTGCCTCCAGGGGAAAAAAATATAAAATATTCAGCAAACCTGGCCTAATGATCCTGACCATCAACCCATACCCACCAGATAATACCAAGATCTTCTACTATTTGTTTGTATAAGTCCCAGTTCTTCTCCCTCAAGCTGGTACAAGCTGGGATGTCTCAGTTGTAATGAAATCATTATGCAGTGCATTGTTTAATATCTGTCTCCCTAACAGAGTGTACACTCCATGACAGCAGGGACCATATTTACCTTGCTCACTGCTAAATCCCAACCACTTAACACAGTGCCTATTCACTCATAAATATTCATTGAATGGATAAATGAGTGAATGAATAAATGTGTGAATTAGTCAGTGAATATTATCATACACATGACTAGTATTGTGCCTGACATGTAAATAGATACTGAATGAAAATTTGTGCAACTGAATTTGTCAATAGCATTAATTATAAAAAAAGTTTCTAAAGAAAATCGGTTACTTCCTTATAGTTACCCATTACTTTTTTTTTTTTTTTTTTTTTTTTTTTTTTTTCTTCTTGCGTTATGCGGGCCTCTCACTGTTGTGGCCTCTCCCATTTGCGGAGCACAGGCTCCGGACGCGCAGGCTCAGTGGCCATGGCTCACGGGCCCAGCCGCTCCGCGGCATGTGGGATCTTCCCGAAACGGGGCACGAACCCGCGTCTCCTGCATCGGCAGGCGGACTCTCAAGCACTGCGCCACCAGGGAAGCCCTAGTTACCCATTACTTTAAAAAAAATGTTATTTCATGGTAGAATCAGCAGAAGAACAGACTGCCTGTGTAGTCTTTTATTGTCAGTCTTGCCTTTCAAACCAAAACTACTAGGCACAAGAGGCACTCAAAATAGCTCTTTGAATGGAAAATTCTAATAATGCTCTTGACACTGTCATCATTTCCTTGACTCGCCATTGTTAAGGAACAAAGTTACCAGGGGGGAAAAAACATATAGCTCTTTAAAACGCAAAAATTTTTTCTGTATTACTTATTTCCTCTCTTTTATTAGTTATACACAAATCTCAAGCCTTATATTTTTTAAAAAAGGATTTGTGTATCTGTAATTTAAAAAAAGAACAAAAACTAATGTCCTCGGAAATAAATTGTAAGATGGAATCATTATAGCAAGTATTTGTTTCCATGAAGTATCTTTGGATTTTTGACAGCCTTTTGGTCTTTATATGTGAAAAAAGGAGCTAGCTATAGTTTCAGTTTGTCTTCCTCAGTCATCTTGAGGGCAATACATCTTTTTTCGACTATGCTATCCAATAGCTACAGACAAAATGTAGGTAATTAGTTCTTTCACATGGCTCTTCAAAGAGATTAACAGTTTGGAAAGCAAGTAAAGCCCCATACTAAGTGAGGATACAGAGTCCAAGCTAATTAATAAAACTCTGACAACAATTACATCTTCTTTATGCTCCTCCTTCATTCTTTCCCCTTCCTCTCCTGCCTTGAATAACCATTGTCACAGATATTTGGTTTATCAATTCCTTGATTTTTTTCTGAATATACTTTTATCACATACATATGAATTCTTAAAAATACAGTGTTTTGTTTTGATTGTTTTTACATTTACACAATGGATTCAGGCTATAATCTTCTGGGATTGATCTTTTTCATTCAGTGTTGCTAAGAGTCATCCATATTATTCCATGTTATTCTAGTTCATATGTTTCACACTATACAATATTCCATTGTGTAAACATTCCATGATTTATTTACCCATTCTCTTGTCAACATTTGGGTTATTTCCAATTTTTGCTATTATGAACAATGCCTCTAAGAACATTCTTGTACATATCTCCTGGTGTGGTTATGGAGGAGTTCTTTAGGAATGTATTTAAAGTTGCTTGTCTTAGAGCTTATAAATCTTCAACTATACAAAGTAATAGCAAACGGTTTTCCAAAGTGGGTACATCAATTTGCATTCCCACAAGCAACGAATAAGTGATCTTATTGATCTACATTTGTACCAACACTTGGTTTTATCAGACTCCCTTTTTTTGACAAGTTTTTGTTGATGTTTTAGTACTTATGCTATATTGTACATTCACGCGGTCTCATTCTATTATTAAAAAATAAAATAAAAAAGGATCATGCATGACCAATGATAAGAGTATTTCATAAACCAGGGATTGTAATTCATCTAATTTTGTGTATTTAAGGTCCAGGGGAGGGGTTCTGGGAGAAGTAGATAGGGAATCCTAGCCCTGGTAAAGACCTCAAAGATGGCTTCAAAAGAATATCTTGAAGGGAAGGGCAGAAAGCCTTGGAATACAGTGTGCCCCAGTACACAGTACACAGCTCATTCCTCTCCTTTCCAGACTCATCTCTTTTACTCAGAGAGGTAGCAGATCCAAGGTAATCATACCTTGGACATTTTTTTAACATCTTTTTTGGAGTATAATTGCTTTACAATGGTGTATTAGTTTCTGCTGTAACACAAAATGACTCAGCTATACGTACATATACATCCCCATATCCCCTCCCTCTTGCGTCTCCCAACCACCCTCCCTATCTCACCCCTCTAGGTGGTCACAAAGCACCGAGCTGATCTCCCTGTGCTATGCGGCTGCTTCCCACTAGCTATCTATTTTACGTTTGGGAGGGTATATATGTCCATGCCACCCTCTCACTTCGTCCCAGCTTACCCTTCCCCCTTCCCATATACCTTGGACATTTTTGAGTCCTTTGAAGGAAAGATGGTGAAAGCTCACTATGCCCTTGTTACCAGGCCTGACAGCAATATCACGCAAGTGTGGTGGCAACATCTCAGGAACCTCTCAGGTGAAACACTCATCTGAGATTATATTTTCTCCTAGGATACGGCATTGGTCTCCCTCCCAACTCTCCTTTGACCTCCAATATATCCGAGCTAATCAGTCAATACAAGTCACATGGGTTTATGGATGTGCTACATGACAAGTGGTACAAGGTGGTTCCCTGTGGCAAGAGAAGTTTCGCTGTCACTGAGGTAAGAGAAAAACTGCTGATAATGTTGATGCTTTGTACAGCTTTACCTTGAAAACTATGAGGAAATGCTGTCATATGTGGCCAATAATCCAGGCTATTACATCTCCTAAGACTCACCATGGTATTTAGATTACTCCTAATTTCACTTGAAGGATGCCTATTCAATAGGAATTTTCCATAAGACAAGTTTGCCTTGGATTTAACTGTGATGCTATTTTGATGAGTAAATGTCTGAATTTCTATTTTCTGCCTATATGTTATATCCACAAGTGCAGAAGAAATGCTGTTCTGCATTACAGCAATAGTATCTGAGATTGACATTAACAGTGTTTGGTTTAACTGTTAATTGCTGGTCACAATGTGGACTTCAAAATATTCTCAGGATCTAACTTCCCAGTGGTCCAGTGATGAATCCTGCTTAGAGAAATAGATATTAACTTATAACTGGTAATTCTTAGATAATCCTATATTTTTTAAACTGAAAACAACCAACTCCTTTCTTTTAGTGATGGAAAACTAATATCCAGAAATTCTAAGTGATTTGCCCAAGGCACACAAATAGTCAGAATCTACATCTTTTTATTGCAATGCTCTGCCTTTATGATGTAATTAGAAGGAAACCTGCAAAGTGAGCCAGAAATTGGATGATTAAGATAGGAGACTAAAAGGTGTAATGAGAGCCACAAGCTCCAGTATTTAAAAGAGAAGCCAAATAAAGCAGTATGAGGTCTGCCTGACATTTAAAAAAAAAATCTAAAGCCAACAATAATGACTCCAAATAGCCTCTCTTCGCCAACAACTTTCACATTTGTATTTCAACACCAACTCTTCTTCTGGGCTCCAGAACCATATATCTACCTTCCTATTTGACATTTCCACTTGAATATCTTACAGGCATCTGACATTTAACTTGTCAGAACTGAACCCTGCTCTTCTCTCCTAAATCTGCTTTTCTCTCTGTGCGTCACATCTTGGATAATGGCACCTCTGTCCATCGAGTATCTCATTCCAGAAACTGGCAGGGATCCTTAATGCCTCCCACATCTCACCTTCTGCATCCATCAACAAGCCATATCTTTTCCTCTATAAAATATGTCTAAAATATGCCCATTGTCATCTCCACTGTCATCACTCTAGCCCAAGCCATCATCCCTCACCTGGACCACTGCAAAAGTCTCCTAACTGGTCTGTTTTCATGCCTGCCGTTCTCCAATTTGTTTTCCACGTGGCAGATCACTCTCCTACTTAGAAGCCTGCGATGGCTTCCCATGTTAATTAGGGAACAATCTGAAATGCTGAACATGGCCTGCAATGCCCTGCGGGACTTGACCCTGCCTATTTCTTCAGCCTCATCTCATGCAACTTTCCTCCTGGCTCATTACACCCCACCACAATGTTCATTCCAGATGGAGATACACCAGTGGCTTTCCTGCCTTAAGGTCTTGGCACATGCTGTTGCATCCTCCTTCCCAGATACTCTTCCTCTCTCCACCCCCCGACATTTACCTAGCTAATGCCTTCTCATTATAAACTCCCAGCTGAAATCTCCCTTCTTCAGAGCCTGCCCATAGTCCCTGATGCGATCTGAATCATATCTCCCTTTATAATCTCATATTATATCTTATTTAGAAGATGGTCATTGAGCAAAGATTTAAAGGAAGCAAAGAGGAAAATAAGAAATTAGGGAACTAGCATGCTCTGTTTCTTATCACATGACAAAAACTGTATTAGAGACATTAACTCATTGGTTCTCACTACAACCCTGTAAGGCAAGCATTTTTATTTTTTTTTGGAGATATTTGCATGGCTTTTCCTAAAAGAAATAAAATTGGGCTTACACTGGTCAGCTGAATTAATTCAGCCAAGAAGATAAACAAACCAATTGCTTAAACTGTGCAAAGAAAGCAACAATCATTTCGTGTGTCCTACCATTTGTTGTGACCATGGTTAACTCAAGCCAAAATCTCCAAGTGATTCAAAGTTGACAGCAAGACATTAGACAAGACGAAGGGAGCCTCCTCGTCATGCCCCCAAAGCCAGCAATACAGAATGACTGGCACCTCCCTGATCACAAGCATACCTCTAGGCTGTGCCATTTCAGAGGACCATCAGACCAAGACATCAGCTGGATGGACTGACTCCCAGGGCAAGCCTCTGAGGGTGCAGGGTTCTTCAGGCTCAGAACCTAACTCCACCTGGGCACATACAGGGGAACATACTTTTGGAGACTAACAAGCACTAACATAAATCTATTGATTCTAGTGTGAAAATATCTAACACAAAGCATGATAAATTTGAAGCCATACATTTCTGGACTTGCATCCTGGCTCTACCAATTAACAACTGAGTGACTTAACTGCTCTTAAGTCTGAATTTCTTCATCCATGAATGGATATGATAAAATCTGCCTTGTCATTTTGTTCTGTGAATAAGAGATCATTTATGGAGAGACCGAGTAAAAAAACCTGGCATAGTAAATAATAGAAATATTAATACTTCCTCTCCTTCCATCAGGAGAACTTCCTGGGGTTCACAGATATCTTCAGGTATCTTTCTGCAGCTTTATTTAGAAGTAAGGAAACCTTCCCAGAAATTCTCCAGTAGATATCCTCATATTCATTGGTCAAAATTACATCACCTGTCTATGTCTAAAGCCAATCAGTGGTGTGGGGAATGAGATCACCACGACAGATTAGCCAGTCATGACTCATCCTCCAGGACTTAGCTGCTCCAGGGGCAGCTTCCCTTGAAATACATGGCCCCGTAGAGAATGGGGTTCTCTAAATGAAATGAAACGAAAGCAGGGTTCCCTTAGGAAGGAGCCAGGAGAATGAATGCTAAATAGGCAACCAACCACCTCTTCTACACTCTCTCCCATCCTACCCACTTCTAGTCATCATTACAATGAGGTATTTGGATTTAATCATATGCAAGAGCCCTCCCACCTTTGATACAGTGATTAGTCTTTCCTTTACATCATCCTGAGATTAGAATATTTACAGTATAGCATAATGGTTGAAAGCATGGGCTTTAGAAACAGTTCTAGGTTTGAACGCCACCACCCGTGTGATACAAGACATGTTACTTGTCCATTCTGAGCCTCAGCTTCTGCAAATTGGGGTGATAATGTCTACTTTATAGGATTGTGGTGAAAATTAAAGCAGATAATTAATGCTTATAAAATACTGAACCTATACCCAAATATGATAACCTCAAAGTAACTTATATCCTTAAGGATGATGAGGTTTCAACTGTTCCAGGGCTGTATGGATTTATCAGTAATTTCAAACAAAACCAAATTAAGTGTGGACAAAAAAGAAGGCAGATTTTGAAAAACAAATAAATAATCAGCAAAAGCCATAAACTGTTCAGATGATATGTGCAAAACATACCACATATTTTTTCAACCATGGTTTTTAACAGGACAAATTCAGGGGAGAGGCATTTGGGAAATTCTGGATGTAGTGAGCTGGAAGCAACTGGATAAAAGGCTGATATCAGGATCAAGTTATGGTTGTTAAGACAACCCTGGGCCCATTTTCCAGGTCAGCTGAATTTGAAAGGGGGCGAGAGGTAGGAATGAGGAGAATGGAAGAGAGGTGTACTCTTAATTGGAACTTCAGAGACAGAAATACCGATTATGATAACATCCATGTATGTGTAGAGATGGGGGTGGCACCCCCAGCTTCAGGGAATGTTAAGAACATGTATGGAGCACTTCTCAGAGATGGTGGCCTGCACTACTGCATATTCTGGTCTGTGCAGTAACAATCTGCTTTGCAATGCTGCTCACCTGTGTGCATTTAAACAGAGTGCATATCCTTGTGTACTGACTGGCATGTTTGTCTTGAACAACCTAAGACAGAATTTCAGGATGTCACCCTCACAGAACCTAAAGATACAATGTAATTAAATGAAACCCATCTTCAGCTCATTGGCTGAGCTTAGTCTCCTCTGTGAAGGCCCTGTGCCTGCTGGATTTTCTATCACTCAATCCATGAGTCTCTACCTGCTGTTTGGGTGGGGGGTTTAGCTTTCTCCCAGAAAAGGTCAGAAGAAGGAAGCATGCTTGTCAGTACTTTGCTTGCCATCCCTTTTGCCTCAAATGTCATACGTTGCTGGGCTATTAGTGTGAAGAAAGTAGGACTGGATTTGAAATCAGAGAAGCCATATTTGAAGCCTGCCTCTACCATCCACTTGACTTGGGAAAAATCACTAACCCACCTCAGTCTCAGCTTCTTCATCTCTTCAGTAACTTCTTGTGAAGAGTTAATAAAATGGTAGTTTAATGAACACATCCCTCCTCCTCCGTTCTCCCCAGGGGGAGGAGTGCAGAGCACAGCACAGCAGAAGCAGGTATGTTCTGGAGGGTACCTCTCCCAACAGGTGCTCTTGAGAAAGACACTCCTCTGACGTCCCATTTTCCAGGTACAGTCCTAGTCCATGTATGTTGTCACAAAGTAATTAAACAATTTCACTCTGAAAAAAATATCCTCATTTGCCTAATGAATAATACATGGTCACCTAGTAACATGACATGAAAGATGCTTTTTTCCACCTGTTTCTCACAGTTGGACATTAATACTTGGTCCCCTGTCAGAACCTTGATCTATTCACCTCCCATCTCTTGGCAACACCAGAGCTGTCTAGCTGCAATCTCTCTGGAGGATAAACTCATTTTTTTTAATTTTAGGGCTTTATCTGCTCCCAGAGTCACCTAGGATATTGCAGGTCCAATTCTGCAGGCCAGACTCCAGCAATTTTCAGAGAGGAATTTTAAACTGACCTCAGATGTTTCTTCACGATCCTCCTAGCATAGCTGTGCCTCTTCCGACAGTGGACTCGTGGATCAATTCCACAGGGGAACACGTATGGCAGGCTTTAAATTGCCTTCATTTCCCTCTGACTCAGCAAAAAATGCAGGTTTTTTTTTTTGAGTCACTGACTGAATTTAAGAGTTCCAGGGCAACAGTTTTGTGAAATCTGTTATTTACAAACCAGGAAAAGGAAGGCTGCAGATCACAGCTTAGGAAACTCCCAAAATTCTTCAAGGAATTATCAAGATATATGATGATACCTCTTTTTGAAAGTCTCCTTTAAATACTGGGTTGAATAATGTGCCTTTTAACCAACTGGGAATAGTCAAGAAGGAAGAGGAAACAGTTTTGGCAGGGAATGGATAGCATACTCTAACAGTCTAAGGAGAGTTTTCAGAGGTATAATTTAAGGAAACCAACAGAAATAGTGCAATCTCTCAGGGCAGGTAAAGTGAAGGAGCCATTACCACACCTTAGCTCAAAGGGAAAAATGGAGAGAGCCACTCCTAGAACCCAGGGAGGCACAGGAGAGGGCATTCTAATAGGAGCTGCAGCCTTTGGTTAGGGACATAGCCATGCCACAGTGACCTGGCTGAGAGAGAGCCAGGAAGTAAATACCTGACCTTGGTCTCCTCTGGCCCTCCAATCTTCCACCACTGCCTTAAGCCAAGGAAGCCTGTCAATGTGGTCCATATAGGACCTTCCCAGGGCAAAAAGCAGGATGGGAAGAGGTGAAAAGTGGATCTGGAAGGGCAAAAGAACGTCCAGAACAGCCCCTCATGGCAGATGAAGGTGGGGATGGGGCCAGCTGAAGGAAAGCACTGGCAGCCTGACCATCTATGAATGTGCAGCTTGTACAACTGCAGAGGTCCAGCCTGCAGGGAGGGAGATCATGCCTTGCACGAATCAGGAAGAAAGGAGAAGGACAGCCAGGCCACTGGAATGACCTTGGTCTTAGGAGTCACCCTTGCTCCATCATTACTGTGAGGAGGCAGTTTTATGTCCTCGGCAAAGTTACTGAGTCTCTGTGAGCCTCAGTTGAATCCATATCTTCCTGGGTTTTTACAAGGTTTTCTGCCTCTGAATCCATGGGTCTCCTTGTGTTGTCACTGCGTATTTAGGGAACCAAATACATACTAAGCAAGAAGTGGAACACTGCACTGAAGAGAGCTCTATTTCAGGAATCCAGAGACCTCGATTACACAGGTAGGGAAAAGGAAAAGGAAATGGTGAAATAGTCTAAAAATAAATCACTAATCTTTTCAGTGTTCTTTTATTACTAAGGAAAGTGCACATTAAGAAACTCTGCCCCATTCCACCCATGACCTCACCTTTAACTTGACCCTCACCCCATCCCTGAACTTACTCAGTCCTTGACCTCACCCCATTCCTGGCACCCAACCCCAACCTGACCTTTAATTCATTCTTAATCTCACCCATCCTTAGCATTCCCCATTCCTGAACTCCATCCAGTAAGGGATGAGGCCATGGAACAGGGGTGGAGTAAAGATGTTTGTGAAGCTCATTATTAGGTCATTTTTTTAAGCTGAAGTGTAAATGGTCAGTTTTTAGGACCACGGTAGAGGTACAAATGCAAAAACAACCACGGTGTCAAAATATCCACATGCAGGGCTTCCCTGGTGGCGCAGTGGTTGAGAGTCCGCCTGCCGATGCAGGGGACGCAGGTTCGTACCCCGGTC
>NW_006783829.1:420712-427603 GCF_000442215.2 Lipotes vexillifer
CGGTCCGGGAAGATCCCACATGCCGCGGAGCGGCTGGGCCCGTGAGCCATGGCCGCTGAGCTTGCGCGTCCGGAGCCTGTGCTCCGCAACAGGAGAGGCCACAACAGTGAGAGGCCCACGTACAGCAAAAAAAAAAAAAAAAAATATCCACATGCAAAAGGTACATCAAAACATCATGAACACAAATTACTTAACCTCTCTGAGTTTCCTCCTATGCAAAATGGAGAGAATATCTGATGATTCGCCTTGGTGTAAGGAACATAGATAATGTACATAAAAGTGTCTGACATGTGGTAGGTGCTGAATGAATGGTAGTTACCATATTTGTCCTGACTCTGCCATGAACCAACTGAGTGACCTTCAGCAAATCACTTAAGTTCTCTGAAGCCTGTTTCCTGCCCTTAAGATTGAGCCGAGCAACATGTCCAGCTTAAGAGAATGCTGTGGTTCTCAAGCAGGTGCGTATAGAGGGATCCCAACCTAATCAGCTGAAGATCTGGATCCTGGGACACAGAGGAAGACAATGAACTGACTGGCCTCCAGTGTAGGCTCTCCATCCCTGACCACTGCCCTAGACCACCAAAACATGCATCTAGTGTGAAACCTATGAATACCTATTCACTGAGAAAATGGAGCTTTCTCACAGCAGACCCATTCTTCCCTCTGTTAATTTTTTGTGGGGAGGAGTAATGGGTTAGTCAACTATACACTGAAATCTGAAGAGATCACACAGTCCCATCAAGAAGCTTCAATGCCTGTCAATTTTTTTTGCAGTTTATTTTTAAAGACCCAAACGGAATGGTATGCGAGTGGGGGAGGGGGGAGTCTTAATGCAGTCCTTTTTTGCTCTTGACAACTAGGTCACATCTCAACAGCCTCCTGCACCTCTCTCATCCCTATTCCTTCCTTTTTCAATTTAAAATGTCACTGTCTGCTCTTCAACCTGATGAAAGTTATGGCGAGGCAGGGAGAGTTAATGACTGTAGATTGCTTTAAATTGAAAACCTGTGTTAAGTCAAGAACCACCTTGACAGCTGAGTGCTTCCCTTGGACAAGCCTAAGTAATTAAGTTTAGTATTTAAGCCAAGCATAAGGTCAGATGGAACCTATCCAGGTAGCGCTTTCTGGAAACCTGAAGAAACACAAAGCTGTACCTATGTCCTTTTATGATGTGGAGCGGAATTGTGCATGAAGAAAGGGTCTCAGAAAGGCCTCACCTTCTCTCACTCTGCTATCAGGACAAATCCACTCATTTATTCATTCATTCATTCATTCATTCATCTGTCAGCAAACATGTCTTAAATCCCTGTGTGCCAGCTCCAAGCCAGGTGCAGCTGATGCAGAGATGAACACAGAGCTCACAGGCAGGTAGAGACAGACTTGTGAAGAAACCCCCTGGACCAGCGGTCCTTTCTGTCACCAGGGACCAGTTTCGTGGAAGACAGTTTTTCCGTGGACTGGGGTGGGGGGGATGGTTCTGGCGATAATGTGAGCAATGGGGAGCGATGGGGAGCGGCAGATGAAGCTTCGCTGGCTCGCCTGCCACTCACCACCTGCTGTGCACCCTGGTTCCTAGCAGGCCGCAGACCAGTACCAGTACCAGTCTGTGGCCTGGGGGTTGGGGACCCCTGCCCTAGACCACACCCCACAGGGGCAGCAGTAGAAGAAGATGCAAGGTGGAATAGTGACACAGGCAAGCCCATGGTTCACTCACAGAAGAGCAAGTAGGAATCAGAGAAGGCTTTCTGGAGGAGGGAAGCCCCTGTAGAGTGAAGAGCCCTCTGGTCAGAGCGTGAGCAAGACACCAAGGCACGAAATTAAAAGCAATGCAATTTGGCCCCACCCTCCAGAGACACTGCACCAAACCACGCTGGATGCACAGGACTCCACATGCTTAGTGGTGCCCTCCTCAGGGATTCTAAAATTACAGGTGGCCACCTTCCCTGGCCCACTTGTTATACAGCCACAGCTAGACCCAGGAATAAATTATAGGTCTTTGACTTTTCCTGTGTTCTGCCTTGGAGCCCACCATTATCTCCACGAGGGTAGGGACATCCTTTCTAGTATGGAAGGCAGTCTGGAATAATGGAAAGAATTTCAGTTCTGGAAGTGGACATCCTAGGGTTTGACTCCTGGCTCCATCACTGTGTCTGTGCAAGCCGTGAAACTTCTAAAACTTCACATCCTCACCCCAAAACTGGGGATAATAATAGAGTCTGCTTGTAAGTAATAAAATGTATTTAATGAGATAGTTTATGGAGAACACCTAGCTTAGCAAATGTTCCCCCCTCCTTCCCTGAGTATAGAGCTATGCACATAGAAGAAAAAATATTTGATAAATAATAAACACATGCAAAAAATTACTCCTGGACCCATCTCCAAAAAAGCAGAAACACCTTATAATTCCAACATAAATGTTCTTTTATATTATATTACTTACATGTTCTAGAACTGAAGACTTTTGGGGGGAGGACTTGTGAAATACATGATTCTGGAATTTTCTGTTTTGCAATGTGCTGGATTAACCAGCATTTACAGTATCATGTTATTCCTTTTGTCCAACTCAGCTTCTAGGTTGAGTGGGAAAACATGAAGGTGGCTTATACAAACCATTAGCCTGAACTTAAAACAGATCTTTAAAGAAACAACAGTAACTACTTTCTTTAAATGTGGTCAATGGTATTTCAAAGTCCGGTTGCTGGGTGCACAAGCTGGAGACCTACAATTCTCTAGTCTTGTTTTCTCATCAACCCATGTCATCACAAAGCTAGGGCTGCTTCTCTGTTGCTCTCTAGTTACTATAAATGACAGAAGTTTTAATTCTGATACAGTGAAAACTAATCCCAGCAAGTGTCCCGCTTTACCCATGCTAATGAGCAATTAAGCAGATAACATGGAATAAGGGTCTCTTTTATATACCAGAGATGCTTGAGCATCCGTTATACCCATGATCGCATACTGTTAATAGTCCTTGTTTGTCCCCTGGTTGAATTCAATGAACTCGTGAATATTTATGAAATGTTATTTACTATGCAACTAAAAGGTGTGAACAGTGCTCAGACTGATTAGGACTATTGTGAGAGACAGTCTTCCTTCCACTTTTTTAGATTTCCATACACTGAAATCTGTGGGGGAATCACATGAAACGGGACTCCTCCCTAATTATTCCCAGTGCTAAACAATTAACTCTCCAGGCTCTGAAGATTCCAGCTTGAAAAAAAAGGAAGCAAATGTGTGAAGATCATCACCTAGTGGCTATAATGTGAAGTCACAGAATATCAGAAAACCATCTTTTTTATATCTCACAGATGGTATTAACCAAGTCTAAGAATGTGAGAAATTGCCCTGACATTTCCTCTGAAGACACTTCCTCCCATGTGGCTGTGGGAGTTGGATAAGAAGCCAGTATCGTCAGGGGGTGCGGGGCAGGGAGCCCTGGAGCCCTGGAGCCCTTACACACACCGTGTGGGCCCTTCATCACACAGTAGAGGTGGCTTCCTGCAACATCCAAGCACAGGGCTGGTCAGCCTGGGAAGCCAGTGCAGTCACATTTGGAGTCTCACCTTTGCTTCTTCCATCTGTCCTTCTGTCCAGTAAGACACACGGGCCTAGTGTTATGGGTCTAATTGTACCCCCAAAAAAGATAGGTTTAAGTCCTAAGGAGCTAACCCCTTGGTACCTCAGAATAGGGCCTGGTTTGAAAATAGGGTCATCAAAGATGAGATTAAACAGTCACACTGTAGTAGAGAGAGTCCCTAATCTAACATGACTGGTGTCCCTATAGGAAGACAACTAGCATGCAAAGACAGACACATAGGGAGAACACCATGTGACCACGAAGGCAGAGGGTGGATTTATGCAGCTTCAAGCCAAGGAATACCAAAGACTGCTGGCAAACTATCAGAAACTAGGAATAAGCAAGGAAGGATTCCTCTACAGGTGTCAGAGGGAACATGGCACTGCCAACATCCTGATTTCAAATTTCTAGTTTCCAGAAGTGGGAGACAATAAATTTCTGTTGAAAGCACCATCCAGTTTCTGGTACTTGTCATGGCAGCCCTAGCAAATGAATACACCTCACCTTTCACCTCTAGTGCCTCTTTCATCCTAGCTCAGGCTCTCATATTCCAGACAAACATGCATAGTTGTCATTGTTTGCCGGCTGCTCTCCCAACTGCCAGGCACTCCCCCTGTTCAGCTCACCCTTAACAATGCCAGGTTGATCTTAGAATAAAATTCTGATTTGGTCACTCATCTTTCCCTGTCATATGGAAACCAAGTGTCTTCAGCCAAACATTCAAAACTCCCCTTGATCTGTTTCCTTCCAGCTAACCTCATATTTTGCTCAAGTATTTCAGCTGCATTAAACTAGTTGCTGGTATCTATGCCTACTCCCTTTCCTACTTCTATGATTATAGTATTTGTTAACCTTGTCTTCATCAGGATCAAACAATACTTCTTGGGGAAAAAAAATCTTCCTCCATTTGTCCCCAGCAAGAATTCTAGGAAGTTCTCAACAATTTCGCAGTTCTCTGAATTCTTATAGCTCTTTGCCCTTACCTCTCTGATGACATCTTTCTTTTTCCTTCTTGTGCTGTAATTAATCACAATCTCTAATGCCTCAGTTCACTCAGCAGTAGGTAAGCTTTCTGAGTAGGGACCATCTCTGAATGCCCTCAATGCTTTATATGTCAAAACATAATTGGATAAATGATGCCCTGTAAAGGAATGATTGAATAAATGTTGCCCTTTCTTCAGTGTCTAAGGCATGGTCGGATCATCTCTTCACTTCATCTAATACCATACTCTCCCCTGACCTCCCTGTTCTGGCCACACTGGCCTTTAAGTTTGTCCTACTTGATATGCTCTTCCTGCCCCAGTGCCTCTGCACATGAAAGTCCTTCTTCCTGGAACACGCATCCCTGCCTAAACATCCAGTTAACTTCTCCCTGAGATTTCAGCTCAATCATCACTTCCCCAATTAAAGTTCTGTTAATCTTTCTGACTAGATTAAGATTAAATTCCTATTGTGTTAGTTCTCATCTGTGACACTCACCACAGGTGCCCCTGTACATTTATAGGCATGATAATTTGGTTCATGTGCATCTTCCCTACCCTACAAACGGTAAGCTCCATGAGGACAGAGACAGCTGGGAAAGTATCTGCCTTAGGACACTACCATATGCCTCTCATAATGCAGATGCTCAATAGATATTTGTGTAGAAAACAAATAAGTACTTGAGTATATTTGCATGTGTATATATACAATCTACTAGAATTAGAATTTTCTAGACAAGTCTCCAGTAGGCAATAATTGTAATATCTACCATATTTGTACCTACTATGTGCTACGCACTGAGTCTAATACTTTATGCATTTAATCTCATTTAATTCTGAAAATGATGCTATAAGTTAGCAATTGTATCCTTGTTTTACACATGAGCAAACAGTGGCTCAGATAAGTAACTCTGCCCAAGATCACAGAGTTGTTAAATAGCAAAACTATGATTGAAAAACCATATATTCCAAAGCTCGTATTAAACACCATCCCAGAATTACAAAAGAAAATCAAGCATATTACTCTTGATCCTTTTGAATATACATGATAAACATAAAAGACTGAGCAAATAGTGATACATCCTTAAAGCCATACCACTTACTAAACTGTAGATTTCTCAAGGGACTGTGTCTTGTTCACCACAGAAAATTCCATTACCTGACACAGGACCTGGCACATAGTAGGTGCTCAATATATATGTGTTAAATGGATTGTTTTATTATTGAAGTAGAGTTGACTTACAATATTAGTTTCAGGTGTACAATATAGGGATTCACTATTTTTATAGATCATACTCTGTATAAAGATATTATAAAATATTGCCCATATTTTCCCTGTGATGTACATTACATCCTTAAATCTTACTCATTTTATACCTAGTAGTACCTCTAAATCCCCTTATCTTCCCTTGACCCTCCCCCCACCCCTCTCCTCAATGGGAGCCAACTAGTTTGTTCTCTGTATCTGTGAGTCAGTTTCTGTATTATAATACTTATTCATTTTATTTTTTAGATTCCACATATAAGTGAAAACTGTATTTGTCTTTCTCACTCTGACTTATTTCGCTTAGCATAATACCCTCTAGGTCCATCCATGTTGTTGAAATATTTTTTAAATGGATTTAAACTTCAAACAAGGTTTGTCACATCCAAGGAAAATAAAACACATAGAGCCAGAGTCAAATTTCTGCTTTGGAGAAAGCAAATAAAGGAGTAGGAAAGGGAAAAGTAAGGAGACAAGGTATAAAATTTCTTGAGCCCCTAATGTGCGCTGGTGTGCTCTTTTAGTTATGTTGTTGTCGTTCTTTTTAAGTTTTAGATGTTATCCCACTTAAACCTATAATAACATTATATGACACCATTATAGTATTCCTGAGTTGCAGGTGAGAACTCTGATGCTCATGAATGCTTTTAAATTCACGGCAATGTGGTTCCACAGTCTACACAGTGGCTACCTCAATACAAACAGATGTTAAAAATGGTGCCCAGCAAATCACAGAAAGGTGAGGGCTTCCAACTGTAAATCTCCCAGAGTGACTGTGTGAATTACTCAGAAACTTGTTCTGCTGAATGACTTGGAAGATGAAGCTTTATATGAGCCTCAATTCTCATTACCTCTGTTTCTATTTTATTTTCCAGTGTCAGTTGTATTTGCATGTAACCCCTCACAGTCCTTTTCCTGAAAACTCTTGAGGAAAAAAAAAATGGCTTACTGAAATGGAAGTGGTGTCAGGATCCTGATTTCTTCCAAAACAATCAGCCAGTCCTTTTATTGTGCTTCCTGCAGTGAATGTCCAGCAATCCAAATCCCCCCACAGTGATAAATGGAAAGAG
>NW_006783829.1:427923-430510 GCF_000442215.2 Lipotes vexillifer
GAAAGAGTGACAAATAGTGTTTTCCATGGAAATGACTAAGAATAATGGCTGGAGAAAACTGAAACAATGGCATTGAGTCCCATAATAATGCTGAACTACCAAGTTTATAAAATGTGGAACAATGGGGAACTCGACTTCACACTGACTAAAATTTCAGATCCAGCATCACATTACCTCCTCTACAAGTCAGGAGTAAAGCAATTCTGATTGTGCACCGTTTTATTTCAAAGAAGTGGTACCATCTTCCTGGTAATGTCTGTTTCACCATTAAATTAGCTAACTCTTGGGATGATATTTCTCCTTCTACATAATATTTCTATATGCAATCCCTCATCTCACTCTTAGAATATATAAAGCAGGTGTTTATTATCACCACTTTACAGCTGAGGACACTGAGGCTGGGACAGTAACAGCTCCTCTAAGAGCTCACAGCTCATGGGGCAGAGCAGGGACTGGAACCTGGTCTATTTAATCTCTATGCTTTCACCACTGCCCCTCGCTACCTCCTAATACCACACCGTATAGAGGAAGACACTTACTTAAGAGTTTCCACACTGATGACTCCTTCCTAAAGGACAACCATCAAGGCATTACTCAGGAGAAAACCATGAGGACTCCATAAAAGTACGAGTGAGGTCCGTCACTGCATTCCTCAAGCCTGCGAAGGAAAATCTGCCATCAGCCGCCAAAGAACAGTGCCCTGAAGGGGCTGAAGTTAATGCTGGCAAAGGGCTTAGAGCAGCGATTAGCATATTGTACACGGTACACAAGGAGTGTTCATTAAATGAATGCACATACACTTAAGTGCCCAGGCTGCCAAGTATTCTTTCTTTAAGCCTTCATCTCCACCAGCAGGATAAATACTAATAAAATTAGTAATAATAACAACAATAATAATGATTTATCATATTGGCTAGTAACAGTTTTAATCCTCATACAACTGTTTAAAATATATTATTAGCCCCATTTTACAGATGGGGAAAACTGACATTAAGCAAATTCTCCAAGTTGTTTACTGCTATTAAGTGGACAGTTAAGATTTGATTGCCCTATTGTTACAGAATGCAAGTCCGTGTGCCCCATGCGCAGTGAGGCCAAACAATCCCAAAACACTGGAATTTGGAACAGAGAAAGGTTGATTACAGGGCCATGCAAGGAGACGGGTGGCTCATACCTTGAAAACGCCGAACTCCCAGAAAGCTTTCAGCAAAGCCCTTTTATAGGAAAGGTGAGGGAGGGGCGTGGTTAGTTGATGCAGACTTCTTGGTGTCAGATCCTTTGTTCTTGAGGTCATGATGTTCCCGTAAACCTCACCAAAACAAATGTTATTCTCTGTTCTGACAAGAAAGGGAAGGGGAGGCATTTAGTTCTGTCTCCGTGCCTCCTTGCGGCTTTTAACACTTAACAAATTCTGTAAGCAAAGCAACCTCATTACCCCTCATTTTACTTGTTCAAGGTCCCAAGGCTCGACTTTCCCCCTCTGAGGCCCAGGCCCTGGCTAAGAGGAAGGGGTCCCTGCAGGGGCCGGTTACCCTGCCCGGGAGCGTTAGTCCAGCACTCAGTCTGGGTCCTCCCGCCAGTGCCCAGCCCGACTGAAGAGGCAGAACTCAGCTGGCAGCATCCTCAGGGCCAGGTCCCCAGATCCTGCGCAGCCGTCATCACTGAGGGAGCCAGGTGCCCTGGACCAAGCCGGCCCTCAGGCTCCTCAGACCCCCCCAGACGAGGACCGGGTCCCACGGACGGTGACCCACGGTGACTGCCGCCGCCACTAGGTGGCGGAGGTGGGGATGGGGCAGAGGTTCGCTGCTGCCTCAAGGCCTGGGCCCGGCCAGTAGGGGGCCATGGCGAGGGCTCTGGAGCTCTGCAGGACACAGCCCTCAGCCTGTCCGCGGGCCCCCCGGCTCACCCACCAGCTCGAGGCCAGAGGGCCTGGAAGGGAGGGCTCCTGAGAGAAGACCGCGATCCGCCTCTCACCGCACTCTCTACCATGGGGACCACAACGCGGCTGTCTGCAGAGCGAGACCTCTAATCGCCAAAAACTAACGGCCTTGAGATCTCGAGGTCTCGAGGTCTCGAGGTCTCCCGCTCTCGAGGTCTCGCGCTCTCGAGGTCTCGCGCTCTCGAGGTCTCGCGCTCTCGAGGTCTCGCGCTAACCATCTCGGTCTCGCGCTAACAGCCGCCGCCCCGCCCCGCCTATTCTAAATTCTTTCCACCCTACGATGTTTCTTTAAGATCTAGTTAATTCAGTCAGGAATTAACTGTGTAGATCTAATGGTAAGGTATTCCATGGCTTTGTTGTGCCAGTTTCAGCATGGTTACCTATAGGCTGATATTTTGGCTGAACTAAAGCAGGGAAAAGGTGGCAGCCTTTTTTTAAATGAGAGAGGGTTTGGCCCCTTCAGTTTGATTTAGTGTCCTGGGAGTCCCCCAAGTCCCTTAGAGCTGCATTGTTCTTGAACCAAATGTATTTCGTATGCATTTGGAGTAACTGACGTCTTCCTAAAGGAAGAAGGAATATTGGAGGCAGGGGTGAGGCTCATCTTCAACAAAAAAGGACAAATCCACTTGAAGCAACGAAGGAAAGAGT
>NW_006783829.1:430543-540429 GCF_000442215.2 Lipotes vexillifer
GAGACAACCTAGGGACCACTTTTACTCTCAAAATATGGCAGAGGCTTCTCAGGACACATTACAGCCATTCCCCAAAGCGGTCTGCAGGACATCCGCCAGGCACTAGCCCAACAAAGATAAAGACTGTGTATGAGAGGATGGATTTGAAGTATTGTAATAGGGTGACAGAGGCTATGGTCTTGGGACCTGTGTCTTCTTGAAAAGGGCCCTGAATTCAGCATTGTGTATATTCCTCAAGAATGTGTTACTGCCTGTAGATGATCCATGTGAGAAATTTTGTGTAATATCTGCGTGGTCTCTTACAAAGACCCTGAACCCCATGTTCTGAAAAAGGTCATCGGCCACTGTACCAGAAGGATGTCAATCCTGGCTTTCCCTCCCAGAGAATTTAGGAAAAACAGTTGACCCTTGAACAATACCAGGTATAATTGTATAATTTATAGTCAGCCCTGGGTATCCTTTCTCAGTATCCCCGGTTCTGTCTCAGAGGATTCAACCATCTGCTGACCTTGTAGTACTGTTGTATTTACTATTGAAAAGTATCTGCATATAAGTGGACCCACACGGTTGAAACCCATGTTGTTCAAGGGTCAGCTATTGATGTATACACGTATTATCTCATCTAGTCCTTACACTAGGCCTGCAAATAAGCATCAAGAGCCCCTGCTTGCAGTTTACACAGTCATTCAACATATATTAAGGACATACTGCATTTCAGACGCTATGCTGGGGATACCGCGGTGATTAATACAGCTGCGGCCTCGCTCCCTTGGAGTTTAATTTCCAAGGGAAGAAGGAAAAGTGACACAAGGCGGTTTTTAAAAATAGCAAGAGAGATAAGGGTTAAGGTACCGAGAGAAAGAAGAAAGCGGGTATCCCTGCCCTTAGCCTGTCCCGGGCATTCCCCCTAGCTCCCCTCTCCTACTTATCTTCCTATCTTACCCCACCCCCCCGCAAACTCCCCCCTCCCACCCCCTCTTCTACCCCTGCTCACCCACTCCCCCGCCTGGCTCCCAGAGCTGCCCATTTTCTTGCCTTGACCGGGGGCGGGGGGGGGGGGGGAGAGGTCCCACGAGCCCGCCCCCCCAGCCCCCCCCCCACCTGGCGGCGTAACAGTCCTTTTCCAGCCCTGCGTGCGCCCACCGCCCCTGCTCCCTCCCCCGACCCTATGAGCAGACTGGCTCCACAATGAGAAATGAGTCCAGTTACCCAGTAGAAATGTGCTCCCACTTTGACCAAGACGAAATTAAACGGCTGGACAAGCGGTTTAAGAAGCTGGAGTCGGACAGCTCGGGAGCTATGAGCGTGGAGGAGTTCATGTCCCTGCCGGAGCTACAGGAGAACCCGTTGGCGCAGCGAGTGACAGTCATCTTCGACACAGACGGCAATAGACAGGTGGTGAAGAACCTAGGTGCAGGACGGGAATAAAGACACAGACCTACTAGAGAATGGACTTGACACGGGGAGGGGGAAGGGTAAGCTGGGACGAAGTGAGAGAGTGGCATGTACATATATACACTACCAAATGTAAAATAGAGAGCAGTGGGAAGCAGGCGCACAGCACAGGGAGATCAGCTCTGTGCTTTGTGACCACCTAGAGGGGTGGGATAGGGAGGGTGGGAGGGAGGGAGACGCAAGAGGGAAGAGATATGGGAACATATGTATATGTATAACTGATTCACTTTGTTATAAAGCAGAAACTAACATACCATTGTAAAGCAATTATACCCCAATAAAAATGTTAAATAAATAAATAAAAATAGAGAGGTGGACTTCGAGGAATTCATCCTGGGGCCCCCCCAGTTCAGTGTCAAGGGAGACAAGGAGCAGAAGCTGAGGTTTGCTTTCAGCATCTACGACATGGACAAGCTGGCTACACTTCCAGCGGGGAACCCTTCCAGGTGCTGACGATGATGGTGGGGGACAACCTGAAAGACTGGCAGTTACAGCAGCTCGTGGACAAAACCATCATCGTCCTGGGCAAGGATCTCGGTGGAAAAATATCCTTCCAGGAATTCAGTGCCGCGGTCGGAAGCCTGGAGAGCCGCAAGAAGTTGCTGACACTTGTGTGAGCTTTTATAAGAGCACCACCCAACAACGACTTTTTCTTTCTTCTCAAAGATCAGCCCAAGAGGCCCAGCACCCGTCTCTCTGACCTGCTGGGAAGTATTTCTCTTTGTGAAGCAACATTCTCTAACACCAACCTCTTGCCCACCTCAGTGTTATTTATTCTCCTGGGAATGCCCTAAGTCAGGGAGGACATAATGAAGGAGCATGGGGTGGGGGGGGGGGGCAGAGGCCAAACTAGAAAGAGTGAAGAAGAACTTTTAAAGTTCAAAAATAAGAAAATATACATCTTTTCCTTTATTTCTCATGGTTTCATATGTGGGGGAAAATTCCAAAAAGGTGTTAGGTGAACTACTTTCATTTACTTGTGGTGTTCAGGCATCTTTTGACAGATTGTTATTTACTTATTGTAGCAACAGGGATGAATATATTTCTCTTGGCTGAGCATCTTTTAATCACCTCTCTCTGGGCAACAAAAACCCATCTTTCACTTTTGAAAGCCGCAGCCCACTCCCCATGGTACATCCAGAAATCCCCGAGCATGTCTTGAGGGTTAGGAATCCAGCTAGGCTCCTCCTGTCTCATTGCTCCAGCTCCTGAACAGTTTCTTTTCAGAGCAGAAACTCAGGGCTCTTGTAAGAAATGCTAAGACTGGACTAAATGCCCAGTCTAACGATCAGTCTCAGTGAAGGTGGGTTTTCAGGGTTGGCTGCCCACTCCAGTGTTAAGTTCAGTTAATGGGGCTTCTGCTCAAACAAGGCAGAGAACTTCGTAGGAAGCTCTCTCACCTCCGATACTCAGCCCCTCTCCAGTTGGAGAGAATAGGCCACATTCAGAGTCATTCTTCCCACAAGCAGAGGCAGTGAAGATTCCAGCTGCAGTGGACTCTCCCTAGGATGCTGAAGCGGTGTTGCTCCTGGCACTCAAAAGATGCAGAGATGAGCAGGTACACCTCTGCAGCAGGGGTGGACGTTCTCTACACTAACAAAGCTTACTTTTTAAAATCAGACCTGGGCCTGGCAGGGAAAGCAAGAGCTCTCTCATGGTGGGAAGCCTTTTCTCTAATGTAACGGTCAGCCCAGAGTCTCTCACACCCTAATAAACCTGCAGCCAAGGGGTGTGCTGGAGCCTATTCATACTGGGTGAGAATCAAAGTGTGCACATCCCTCCCCAACCCCGTGTTCAGTGATGTCATGTCGATCGCTTGAAATCAGCCATAGTGGGAGTAGTAAGTACCTCACAGAAAAAAGCAGAAAGTTTTAGTTGTTTTGCTTCTGCTTGTTTTGGAGAGCCAGTGTACCAGTAAGTACACTGCTGCCTGCACCCTAGATGTTACCAGCTCTCTGTGGTCCCACTTACTACTGTCAGATCCTGGAGAACAAGCTGTCCTCAGAAGAGCTGGGACAGGACTGGTCCCAATGTCTGCCACTTTACATCAGGCCTGCTTCTCACAGTGGTCCAATCCCCGTAGAAGGTGCTTAAGGCTCTCAGAATACCAGGACAATGAGACGTACTCTCCCTACATGTACTAAGCCAAGGGTCAAAACCCAGGTGATTTTTCTCTGGACAAGAAAGATCTGTTTCAAGATTAATTATCCTTATATTTCAAAGAGGCTGGTAGCTAGTCTTCCCTGCCCCCATCCCCCCCCAAATATAAAACCCAAAAGTGGGACAAGTAAATCCACAAATTGAATTACTGTCCGAGCACCCATCTACCAAGGCACCCTGCCATACTTTTTATTTAATAAAAGAATAGGTATCCAGCCCCTTAACTTCCTGCGCAGTCCTAAAAAAAATGTATTAATGATCAGTAAATGCTCCCAATCCTGTAGTTATATGAGTCTTACCCCCATTTCATGGTAACATAGTTCAAAGACTCAGACTGGGTTTGGATGCAGTTACAACTGGGTTTTTATCACAGTCACTTATTAGTTGTGCGAGCACGAGCATGTTACTTAACCTCTTTGTGTCATTTCTCCTGATTAAAATGAAGATACATCCCCAGGTTATTTTGAGGATTCAAGAAGATTAAACATGTAAAGTGCTAGAGCACAAAATTTTCACGCTACCCATGTCCTTCCCTTCCCCCTTTCGTCCTCTTCTACCAGATCAATATATAAAGGAGAAGGAGGCCTCTTGGTTCCTTTTGAACGCTTACTTAGTACTTAGCCACACCCACTCTCAGATTAGCTGGACATTTGTGTGATCCTAATCCAGAAAGGAAACAATGGAAATAATGTCAAGATCCTCCCCACCCCTGCATTTGCAGAGGGGATAACAGATGTCTTGACTGGAGAAAGTTTAAAAGAGTGAGACTAGCATTCTAGCCCAACCTATTTGACTTTGTGGAGGAAACCTTGCGTGAGAAAAGTGAGCTTGTGTAATGCCAGCGAAGAGGATTTCTGAAAGAGAGACATTATTTGTATACTCTGCAATGTGCACGTTAAAATATGGAAATTTAAAATTAGGACCGAGAGTTTGAAACATGTTGGATTACATGTTCAAATTTAACAAGAGGAGGAAAACTATTTCAGCTCCTAGAGTGGCTGGAATTCACAAGCTAATTGCTTGATCAGTCTACCTAATATAGTTACCCAAGGCTTTGTGGCAGTGACCTTGAACTGTGAGCCTGTTTCTAGCTTCAGCAACTAGAAAGATCTGACTGTATGAATATTTGGGAAGAGAGATCACATTTACTTCCAAATTAGAATGCTTTGATTCTTCTCTTTGTTAATTGCCAGTTGCCAACAAATCTAGCTCTGTACAGTTCCTTGGGGTAATAATAGTAGTTAATGCATATTGAACAGCTGTTCCAGGTCCTGTTACATTTGTTATATCATTTAATCATCATAACAAAACTGTGGGGTGGATGCTATCATCTCAGTTTTACAGATGATGCTATGGAGAGATCTAGAATCTTCTCCAAGATATCCCAGCTGGTAAGTGGCAAAGTGAGGACTTGAACCAGGCTCTGTGACCCCAAATGCTGAGCTTTTTTCACCTCACTCCATTGCTTCCTATTTTTATGGTTTGTGTATTTACCTGCCTCAAATTATTCCTGATAGTCTTATTAATATAATCAAACCAAGCCTCAGTTTTTACAAAAAGGTGAATTTCTTGTCAAGGAGCAAGCAGCTTCTACCTCTTTGGTTCTATACAGTGCAAAAAATTAAAAATTAAAATTAAAAGTATTAGGCAAGGGGCTTCCCTGGTGGCGCAGTGGTTGAGAGTCCGCCTGCCGATGTAGGGGACACGGGTTCGTGCCCCGGTCTGGGAAGATCCCACATGCCGCGGAGCGGCTGGGCCCGTGAGCCATGGCCGCTGGGCCTGCGCATCCGGAGCCCGTGCTCCGCAACGGGAGAGGCCACAACAGTGAGAGGCCCGCGTATCGCAAAAAATAAATAAATAAATAAAAAATAAAAGCCATGGCCGCTGGGCCTGCGCATCCGGAGCCCGTGCTCCGCAACGGGAGAGGCCACAACAGTGAGAGGCCCGCGTATCGCAAAAAAAAAAAAAAAAGTATTAGGCAAGGCAGTCTTACATCATCATCCACCTCCATCTCATCTTGAAAAATAAGTGACAGTATTTAGATTAAGCTGGTAACAGCAACCAATATGTTTTGAGGCTGTAGACATCAGTAACACTACGTTGTTGTGAATCATATATTAATGGATTGTGTCTGCTCTCTACCATACGTTGTAGTCCCCAAACCACTAGACACTTCTTTTTTTTTTGAAACGTAGGAAAAGATATGGCCTTAGCATAGTTGGTTTATTCTCTAAATCTATCTTGCTTTAGAGGAATTCTCAAGGAAAAACCTTCAGGAATTTTTTTTTATTACAAATTCCATTCTTCACTTATGCTTATTGATTCTCTCTGTTAGGATTTAAAGTGGTTCGTGAGTCTGGCTACTATGTTTTATCTATTTTGCATGTCTTGAAAAGGGAGAGGCTTGGATGTTTTTTAAGACAAGGTGACATCATGATAAAGGAGTCAGGTCGCTAGACTGAGAATCGGAACTGGACCTCTCTCCTTTCGTATTGGCTGCCCTAGCTCTTCCACTGGCTGGTGACTGTGTAAATAGCGACAAACCATGTGTCAGCTTTAAAGCACTAGCTGATTCATAGTGAAAAACCATAACACTGAAGGGACATGAGCAGCAATAAAAGCTGTGTAGATAAAGGATACAATCTGACAGCTCTTAGACTAAATCTGACACACAAATAAGTTGTTTTGTTGTTAATTTTACATGGTGTTTGTTCTTACAATGTTTTGTGTATGTGCATGTGTATGTTGCCAACATTTTTTTAAAAAACAGGATTTTAAGTAAAAATCAAAATTAGCATAAAGGAATGCAGACCACCTGGGATGGGAGTGGCATTTTACTGGCTAAGGTACCTCTGCAGCATGGGGCTGAAATCAAAAGTCTCAATAAAGACAAAACAATATGTTCCACTCTTGTTAAAAAAGCTCAAGATGGACTGAAGTGTTCGTTATTTTTCAGAAATAAAGCAATTGGTCATAAAACATCCCAACAACTGCTATTTCTAATGACAACAGAAGAGTTTCCAATAATCAAAACAGAGCTATATAGAATTCAAACACCTGTATAATAAAATCTAACAAAACAAAGCTAACAGGAAAACTTAAAAATTGAGACACATGTGTAATGTGTTAGGAAAGGGGTTAATAGCTTTTTTCAGTAAAAATCCATGCCTTTCCTGAAATGCGTAATTGGGCAAATCATATAAATATATAATACATACCTGGGGCAACAGGAAAAACAAACATGAAAAAGTAGCCAGAATAATTGAATAAATACAAATCAGAATACCTAAAACAGGAAAAAATGATTCGTTGCAAAACAGGGTTGGAGAGGATGTGAGCATCCTGTGCAATGGGGCATCTTGGGAATCATTGGGAATGGTTTTCACACTCTTGAGGACCATTTCACACATCACAAGGCATCAGAACAGTTATATGATCTTACCTGGTAATCCCACCCATTGCAATATATATCTCAAAGGAAGGATCAAAAATGATTTTTTAAATGCTATATGCAAAAGATTTTTTATTGTGGCAATATTTATTATATATATATATATAATAAGTAATATTAAATACCTGACAGTTTGTGAGTAAAGTCAGTTATGATAAATTAACAGTTACTGATAATATAAAGCTATTAAAGTTAATAAAATAACTATAAATCCATAAATTTTTAGATTAAGTTTTTTATTTTTTTATTTTTTTTATTTATTTTTTTATTTTTTTGCGGTACGCGGGCCTCTCACTGTTGTGGTCTCTCCCATTGTGGAGCACAGGCTCCGGATGCGCAGGCCCAGTGGCCATGGCTCACGGGTCCAGCCGCTCCGCTACATGTGGGATCCTCCCAGGCCGGGGCGCGAACCCGCGTCCCCTGCATTGGCAGGCAGACTCTCAACCACTGCGCCACCAGGGAAGCCCTAGATTAAGTTTTTTAAAAAGCATAATTGTTACATTAACATATAACAGAGTTTACAACTCTGGAAAATATATGTGCATATGGTTGTAGTTCAGAGGAGAAAATGAATTGAAAGTATATAGTAAAAGGATAATGGTAATCACCTCAAATTTAATTTTTAGAAATATTTTTCTGAGTTATTTTATTAATAAATTAAGACTTCAAAAGACCGCACAGTGGAGATAATGTAGCACATTCAGCACCAGGCCCAAGGCTAAAAGATGGTTTCCCAAACCTAGAAGGGGCGGGGGCTCTGGGAGCACAAGGAACAGAAAGGGGGCATCTCCTCAGCAACCTGGGCTGTGCCATATTGAGGAGCTGTGAAGCAGATTCCAGGTTAGAAGAGACAGAGGTGCCACAGCCCCCAGGACCAGGGATGTGATGGGAAGTTCCTGTGGACCCTAATTTTACTGTCCATCTAGATTATTTTCTTATCCAAATGTGTGAGCACTGTTAACTTCACTCATGCAGTGTCTCCCTAGATTTTGCATATCATTTTTTGTTTCTTTTGTTAAATGTAATCTTTCAGTCTTTCAGTCTTCATTGATGAGAAAGTTTCAGATTCTATGAGTGAATATTTTCTTTATCCCTTTTCATGATTGTTGTTACAATTTTTTAGAAATCCCACATGATTACATCGCACAATCTTACCCCATTGTCTCCAGCCAGGCAAACTCTCTCCCGCGATAGCTGTCCTTGGTACCTCTGGAGCCCACACCTCATGCAGGTGGAGGTCTCCATCTTCTGTGCCCGTCCTCCCACCCAGACAAAGGGCTATATGTACAGACACAATGAGTCTTCCAAATTTTATTGAGCTACTTTCTCTTCTGGGCAAAATAGTGGGGTGTCAAAAAAAAAAAAAGGAAATCATGTCTTCAAAATTAGAAACAGCATTTGCTTGCTCCTCATCCTGCTTCCAAGTATCTAGGAGAGGAATTGAAAGCAATGATTACAGACTCTTTAGAGGACCAGAGAAAATGGGTAGTTGCTGTGGAGTGGGTGATGTGGAGTGGGGGCTAGGGAGGCTTAGATCATAAGATTTAACCAGTAACGTCTGAGGCAAATGATGACTGAAATACTTTAACTGCATTTCTTGCTGGAGTTTTCAGAACCTAGTCAGTTATCTAACCAGCTGTCAGATGTTTCAAGGGTCTACATCTGAGCAAGATGCAAAGGGGGGTTTAGCAGCAACAAAATTGGTGGTCTTGGCCTCTACATGTCACTGATGATCTAGGCAGAGACCAATCATAACCTTTGATAGTACAGGCATTACCCTTTATCTAAATCTAGTCTGTTCCTGGAAATATGTTGGCTGGTAAATTTCCAAGTGGTAGGAGTCCTTTCCATTATCTTGTATGAGATGAACAATAAGTCATTCCCACCTCATCCAAAAATCCCAAACAGTTTCCCTAAATGTCACTAAAACATTCTTAGACATTTATTAGTGTTTAATATCTAATGCACAATGCATGGATTGTTAGATATGACAATCCACCAATGATTTCTACATAATATGAAGCATTTAAAACACCAGTTCTTCAATGCTTAATCAGTGGTTATTCATGTGTGCATAATACAGAGTATGCTTTCCCACCACAGTACAGTGGATGTATAGTAATGTAAATGAACAATAAAATAAAATGTTAAAGAAATATAACAAGTATAAATAACATTTAGCAAAATAAAATAAGCAAGCAAGACAATTTTTTGAGTGGTTACATATTGATTAAAGAGTTAACGGAGTGAGATTGGATGGGCTAGAGTGAGCCTGTGAAGGACTAAGTGAAGCCATAAACGCCTGAGATTTGCCTGTGGCTAAATCCTGGGACACTCTTCTCTCCTTGGCTCTTGAGACTCCAGAAGTGTGTGGCTGTGAGCTATCAAATGGGATAAAGTAATGGGATGAAGAAAATAAAAAACTTATGTCTGGGCTTCCCTGGTGGCGCAGTGGTTGGGAGTCCGCCTGCCGATGCAGGGGACACGGGTTTGTGCCCCGGTCTGGGAAGAGCCCACATGCCGTGGAGCAGCTGGGCCCGTGAGCCATGGCCGCTGGGCCTGCGCGTCCGGAGCCTGTGCTCCGCAACGGGAGAGGCCACAGCAGTGAGAGGCCCGTGTACCAAAAAAAAAGAAAAACTTATGTCTGTTTGCATTTCTTTGCTTCCATTAATACAGCTCTTGACAACATGAGACTGGGCTGTGATTGCATTTCTGAATGTGATGTTTCTACTCCTGTCACTTGCACCTGCAGTCATTATTTTTTCTGCATCACTTAAATTTATTTTAAAGATTGACATTGAATATTCATTGCTCCTCTTCTTCCTCTGACAAGTGATAAATGTCAAGTTGAGCAAGTTCCACTCTATCAGACAAAAAGTTTTCACTTGATAACGTGGGGCTGATGCACATATGTAATGCATAGCACATTCAAGTAGTGTGGTCCTAGGGGAAGGACAGCTGAATTACAACTGCAGCGGTACATCTTATCATTGAGACCCAGACACAGTATAAACATTTTCATTGGTGCCCAAAGGCAGATTATAGTGTTTTCTATTCAGATGGTGAGTTCCTATTATAGTGTTTTCTATTCAGATGGTGAGTTCCGAATAAAATTTTTTGCAAGTTGTAGCAGGGAAGAGTAAGAGTTCAGATAGCAAGGGGTACCTGTGAATGGTGTTTGCGTGAAGGCAGTGCGGGCTTTGACATCAGACAATCCTGGATCCATAGCCTGGCTTCCCCATTTATTAGCTTGTATGATCTTGAGTATGGTATTTAATGAGCCTCAGTTTCCTCAAATGTAAAATAGGGATAATAATACTTAACTTACAATGTTATTATAAGATCATAATATGCATATATGGTGTCTGGCACACAGATGTCCAATTAAAAAAAAAACACAGCAACTACTTCTAGTAGTCTATTAGCATGTGGATGTAAACAACAGAAATTTAAAGAAAGAAATGTATAAAATAAACTGAATACAGCCTCTTTGTTATTGGGATAATAAAAGGAAAATGAGACTAATTACTGTTATGCACAAAAAAACAGAGGGAACATCATGCTTTTAAAAGCAGGATGATTCACTGTAAGTTACATTTTTCTTCTTCCTCTTGGCAGCACCTTATAAGAAACCAACACCAGTCTGTTTAGTGTTTTGCTGAGTGTTTGATGCTGTTAGTGTTAAAGTCCAAAATTAATTTCCCCGGTGCATTCTTCATCCACAGCAGTAGTAATTGAATCCTTCTGTAATAGCCGTATGCTGTACACATTACAACAGGCCCAGGCCAAGGGAGGTTTTCAAACACATTTGTGTATACTTTCTGGAGGTCAGGTTGGTCACCACTTGTACAGGGATGTCCCAGGAAAAGCCCTTGTACCTGAGTAGCCTTCAGGGTCCGATACACCTCTCACATTTCCTAGACCAGCATTTCTTGTTCCCTAAGGCTGGGCTTCCTCCTTCATTCTCAGGTGTCTGCTAGTTTTCCTGCCTGTGTCCCAGTCTCCTAAACCTGGTGCATACTCTATGCCCCTGCTCACCTCTAGTCTTTTCTTCTTCGGGGATCCTAGCACCCATCTTTTGTCCCGAGCCACTGCCAGAAGTAGTGTCATGGAGGAAAAGAGATTCCATGACCCAGGCTCCCCCAAAGACTGAAATCTCCAAACTCTGCCTCTGAGTCTGGGCCCCCAGATAGACTTCCTGGCATACCACGGAGGTCTAGCCATGTCTGAGCCATCCTGAATGGCTGCTTCTCCAGGACTGGGGGTAGAGGTGGGGAGAATGAAAGAAAGGAAGACCCATCAAGAGGATGGGAGGATCCCTCATATCAGTCAAATGAGGTGGTTAAGAGTGTAGGCTCTGGAGCCAGACTACCTGGGTGTGAACTCCAGCTCTGACCTTTACTAGTTATGTGACCTTGGACAAGTCACTTCATTCTTTTGTTCCTAAGTTTCCTCACCTGTAAAATGGAGGTAGTAACAGTACCTCTCTCATAGGTCCTTAGGAAGATTAAGCAAGTTGCTACATTAATAAAGAGCTCAGAACTGTGCCTTCCACATGTTAAGTGCTAAATAATTGTCGATGATGATGGTGACCAAAAGCCTCCAGCAAAGGAATGACACCTAGGCTCCTTAGCATTGGTTTGTATGATCTTGGGTGAGGTGCTTAATCTAGGCTTGCCTAGTGCGGGCCTGTTTCTCCCTCAGGACACAGGCCTTCTGCACCCTACCCCCAAGCACAGCTCTCTATTTCACAAGCCCCCAGATCACTGCGCTGGAAGTTCATGTCTTTGTTACATTCTTTGTTTCTGCTTCCCTCAGCTTAGAGCGCTACTTTCCCACCCAAGCCTCCACATTCACCTCCCTTACTTTAAGTCTTATCTCATGAGCCAACTTCTCTGCAAAACCCAGGAGGCGTGGATCAATTTATCATGGGGTATAAATGTTTGCTTCCTCCCTAGATTCGCTGATTGAAGGCAGGGACATAACCCTCCTATCTTCACCCCCCGGTACTTGGGAGAGTGCCTGGCACACAGTGGGCACTCAAGGTATCAAATGTCTTTCTTTCTGCAGGACTGACTGGTCATCGATGTCGTAGACTGGATGATACGTATTTCATAAGGACTTCGTGTAAATCATTTAGCAAAGTGCCTGTCACAGGTGTTAAAGTTATTATATTTATGGCTGTTGTTGCTCTTTTGTTGTAGAGTAGAAAGAGCCCAGGCTTTGAAGCTAAACAAACATTGACTTATAGACCAGCTTTGTCACTTAAACGCTGCAGGAACTTCAGTTTCCTCAACTATAAATTGCATACCTATCTCATACCTATCTCGGCGCAAAAAAAAAAAAAGTAAGCAATCAACAGATAGGTCCCTTCTCTTTCTCCTCTGCGGCTGTCTAATTTTGTGACCTGGCTCAATTTCCTTTACTTCTCTGGCCCATCTTTAAAATGAGGACATTCGGGCTTCCCTGGTGGCGCAGTGGTTGAGAGTCCGCCTGCCGATGCAGCGGACACGGGTTCGTGCCCTGGTCGGGGAAGATCCCACATGCCGCGGAGCGGATGGGCCCGTGAGCTGTGGCCGCTGAGCCTGTGCGTCCGGAGTCTGTGCTCCGCAACAGGAAAGGCCACAACAGTGAGAGGCCCACGTACCGCAAAGAAAAAAAAAGAAAAAAAGAGAAAATGAGGACATTCAACTAGATGATCTCCATGTTCCCTGGCAGATCTAAATGTCAAAATTATTGAACTCATCATCTTTTCCCCTTAAATCTACTCATTCTCTGTCCCTGAGAGAGGTTCTTTCCTTGATAACTATTTAATATTTTGATATATTAAATTGTTTCAATTTTCAGTCTCTCTCGATGTCTCTCTGTGTCTCTCTTGAGACCATAAGGTAGTCCAGATGCAGGGCCTCTGCACGACTCCAGAAACCATTCATACAATAGGACTCTATGTGAGTAGCACCCCAGGAATTGTGCCCTGCAGCAGCCCTCAGTCCTGGATGGATTCCCTTCACAGTGTAGTTTAGTGATGTCTGCGGAGCACGCAGAGGAACAGTCTCCAGCTTTCCTTGGGTCCAGCAAAAAAGAATCTGCATCTAAGAGTGAACAATCGTGGGACCAGATGGAGCATCACATTCATGGCCTTTCCTTTCCTGTTCTGCCACAGACTTTGCAAATGGGCATCAAACACTTCTCTGGACTCTTCGTGCTGCTGTGCATTGGATTTGGTCTCTCCATCTTGACCACCATTGGTGAGCACATAGTGTACAGGCTGCTGCTCCCACGCATCAGGAACAAATCTAGGCTGCAATACTGGCTCCACACCAGTCAGGTGAGTGGCACAGGCGTCTTCCTCCAATATTCCTAAACGTCAGAATTCCCAGTAAAGGGAGAATCCAGGGCCCCAAGACAGACTGACAAATGACAAATGACAGAGAACCAGGGTTGTGTAGACACTCTCAATGTACAAGATGGAGTTCCCTCTATCCCATTAATTCACTTGCCCCTTAAATTAAGCTATCCCATAATGCTCGTGCCTTTCATGTAACTCTCCACTGTTGCTCACAGTGGAAGCAATAGCATCGCTTTTAACCTGGCTTCTCTTAGTGACAGTCTGAAGAGATGGTGTGAAAGATTTGTTTCCTGTAGACTCTTTCTTGCCAAAATTGAAACCCATTAAATGAGCTTGAAGTCCATTTCCCTTTAGATGAACCAGCAGCCCCTGTTCTCACTGCATTTCAATGGTCCAGAGCTTTGAAGTCCACTGGTGCCAAGGCCAAGCTCATAGGATCAAAGTTCCTTCATGTAATCCAGACACCTACACACTCACTTACAGAGAGAACTGAAAATGTCAGGCAGACCACCATTCAAGCGTATTCCTTTGTACATCTCACCCTGATGGAAACTGGCACTGAGAGCCAAAATGTACTCCAAAGGCTTCTTACTGATGAAGGAGCTCTAGCAAAGGCAGCAGTTCCCCGCCCCCCAGCGCAGTGTCGAGCGAGGCCGAAGGAGCCATCCTGACCTCCCGACGACTCCCTCCTACTTCCCAGGGCACTATCTCAGCCTCTCAGTAGTGAGGCTGCCAGTTCTGCCACCTTTGCCCCCTGCATTGTTATGTGGACTCGCTGCTTTATTAACACAGTACTTTTTTTCTAGATAGGTCACTATCATTGGTTTGGTTACATGTGAACCTTGTTGTTCCTACTTTCATCCTAGGACCTATTTGGTCTCCTAAGGAGGACTCTGCAGACAACTGATCCTCTCCATTGTATGTTAGCATGATTAATTTAATTAATCAGGAGTTCTTACCTTCTTTGTTTTGGCTGTTAAGAAGTCAGACTTAAGTTTTTGACTCACCTTTAGCAATAGTGCCAGACCCTCTGCCACGTGTTGGTTATGATAACTCTTCTTTATATCACATACCATTTTACAACTCAGAGTATTTCTAAGCTTCCCATAAAATTACTTTTCTTTCCTCCAGGTAGAATAATAACTTATAATTAGAATTTTTGCTCTCTTGAGATTTGGGACTGAATATTGATCTTTTTTCCGGCATCATTGTTAAGTTGTTTAAAGAGGCCTAGGTTTGTAGTGAAGAGATTAAATCTCAGGGGGTACTTTGTCCCCTGGTTGTGTGTTTCTAACAGTCTCTGTGTGTGCATCTGTTCTTTCTGCCAGAGATTACATAGAGCACTAAACACATCATTCATAGAGGAAAAGCGGCAGCGTTTCAAGACTAAGCGTGTGGAAAAGAGGTAAGAAGAGGCCGGTTCCAGGTGTCATTTACGTTTGTTAAAAGTTTAGAGATGTAACTGAGACTTCATGCTCAAAAGGGAAATTATGTATAATGAATCAAATCAGGACCAAGTTGTTGATAAACACCATCAGTAAAAATACGTGGTCTCAAATAGAAGTAGAACAGACAAAATAAAAAACATATCTGTACATAGATGGACACTGAAATGCAGTAGAGGCAATATATGTTGTGGTTTAAGTGCTGGTGTGATCTCTAAGGTCAAGCATCTGGATCCAAATACTGACTCTGACACTTACAATATGTGTGGTCTTGGGCAAGTCCTTTATTTAACCTCACTATGCCCCAATTTCCTTACTTGTGAAAATTAGATAGAGTACCTACTTTCTAGAGATGCTATAAGAATTCAATGAGATAACACATCTAAAGCCCTGAAAACAAAGCTATTTTAGCTATTATTGTGTACAAAATACAAGTTAGACTTAATTCATAAGTACCACAGGCAGTTTCACGCAATATTGCCCTTTTGGCATGTTTCCACTCCCCACTCCTTTCCAGCACTTCTAGGAATATTTGAAATATGCAACAGACGTGTTCTGTTTAACCCATTTCCTGGCACTGTTACTACAAACTCCCCAGAAAAGAGCATCTCATTAATAGGAAGTAACAAGCATTAAATGCATAGTTGACATTTGAAAATTGAAACTCTGCATCTTCCCCACATCCAGCCTGTGGAAGACTGTTGCCTCATTCATGGTGGCTAAAGATGTTAGAAGTATTTGGATCTAGTACCTGGCTGGCCTCTGTTTCATGCTGCCTAAGACAGTCTCCTGGTTCTTTCTTATGTCCAGAGGCCTCGGTTTACAGCATTTCCTCCAAGCAACTCTGTCATCTATGGCAGATCCTCAGCTCCAAGCTTGGCTTTCTGGGTAATTTTAAAACCTGACACTCACACTTCTTATTCACAATAGAGGACAAGGAAAAGGGGGTGGAAAACATGATTCTTTTTCATTGTTTTTACCTCCTTGGGGACTGCTGCAGTCCCCTTCTCTGCAATTTGCATCAAGCTTGTCAGAATCATTTCCGTTATCTCTTAAAGCCTCTATTTCCAGGCAGTGAGCACACCCCGCTCTCCCTCAGGGTCTGTGGAGCTCCTGTATCACACTGCGGCCCCATCAGCAACAAGCTGCAGACTAATCAGGTCACAGCCGTTCTATGTCGTGTTACATATATTTTTTTCTATAATTATTATTATTTTTTTTTTTTGCTGTATGCGGGCCTCTCACTGCTGTGGCCTCTCCCGCTGCGGAGCACAGACTCCGGACGCGCAGGCCCAGCGGCCATGGCCCACGGGCCCAGCCGCTCCGCGGCACGCGGGATCCTCCCAGACCGGGGCACGAACCCGTGTCCCCTGCATCGGCAGGCGGACTCTCAACCACTGCGCCACCAGGGAAGCCCTATAATTATTTTTAACATAAATTTTTAACGAGAGAGGAACACAAGAAGACATAGCAGCAAAGACACCATCTCATAATAACAAAGCATTTGTTTTCCAGCCATAATAGAAACAGGGAGCTGCCAGTGATCACATTTCCAACTGTGAGATGACTCCTATTAGCATTTCTCTCACCTAAATTCAGAACCAAATGCATCTTTCACTCAGCTTATCCATTTTTGTTGGCAGATTCCCTTCTGAAATCCCTTATTTTGAGAAGGAGCTAAGGCAACACACCCTCATGGCTTATTGGGCCCATGTTTCCTGTGGTACCTCCCTACAACCCAACACACCTATAACCTTTCAAACACAGTGAGTGTTTGAGGGCTCACAGCTGTCACATCTCTTCTGAATGGTCTAGTGGAGTATTGAACCTCAGCATTACAAAATTGTCCTGTGAAAGCTTTTTAGTGTTAAATTCAGTTAACTCACTGGTCACCTTACACTCTAAGGCTGAGGAAAGCTTGCAAACCACAATCAAAACACTGTAGAGGCCAACAATATAACACGCTCATTTCTTCCAATTAGACACCATATCTGGCATTCAGCACCTATCACCTTGCATTCATAGGTGGCTCAGAGCCACATGTCAATCATCAGAGCACTTGTGATGCTACCACCTAGAGTATGTCATGGTAGCCAGCTTTTGCTTATTCTTCTATATTATATTCCCAGATATATGTACAAAGCTCTGGAGAAAACCAGATTGGCTATTTCTATTTGCCTGATTTCTGAGGTTGCCTGGACATTCCAGGAAAATGTGTTGATGCCTAACTCCCAGGTTTTCCGCACTATGAATCATTCCATGATCCTAGAGTTAGGTCCGTTGGCTCAAAAACTCTCTCCCTCTTTTTTCTTTGGAAGAATATCTATGCAAATAGATATTTATCTGCCGCAACTTGACATCCCTCCCCTAAGTTTCTTATTTATTGAGTGAATAAAATAATAGATAAATGAATGAATTACTAACATATGGGTTTGAGGAAAGGTCTGGGGAAATTATGGGCCATGGTATGAAAAGATTTTGCTCCTTTTTTATTTAAAGCAGAGGGAAAAGGTAGATATTGCAAAAGACTATATATATAGTCCTTAGTTTATTCAACATGTGATTTCATGTAAATTTTGGTCTGTCCTTCACTCCACTGGGTTTCCAATATACCTCCTCTTTTCTCTTTCCTCTAACCTGAAGATATACAAAACTTGTAAACCATATATATATATATATATATATATATATATACACATACAAATAACACATGCCACAAACAAGATTATTTTGAAATTATTCAAACTCAATAGTAAAAGATTTGAAGGAAGAATTAAAGGGAACTGTAAGGCTAGAAGGAAAATTATAACCACACCTTTGACCCAGTGTAAAGACAGTGGATCTGTAAGTGAACTCATTATAGAACTTTTACCCATCCCAGGGCACAGGAAAGCTGGGCTGTGGTACTCTCTGCTCATTTATATGGGCCTTAAACCATGAGAAATGTTAAAGAACTGCAGAGTGGTTTGGAATGTGTTTGTGTGCTTTAACGGCTCGGAGCACGTATCAATCAGTTTTTGCTGTGTGAGAAATCATCTCAGTTCATAATGTTTTAAACAACAGCGAGTTGCTTATGAATCTATGTGTCAGCTGTGCAGGCTACTGATTTGGGCCAAACTTGGCTGATTGTGGTCACATTTGCTCCTGTGTCTACAGTCAGCTTGGGGAACGGAGGGAGAAGCAGAGTGCTGGCTGGTCTAGGATGGCCTCAGCTGGTCAACCGGGAAGACCGGGGACTCTCTCCGATGGTCTGTTATCAACCACCAGACTAGTCTGGACTGGTTCCACTGTAGCAGCAGGGGTCTGAGACAGGCAGGGGAAGTGGGCAAGACTTGGGACCACCACCTGCCACTTCTGCCACTTTCTATTGGCCAGAACAAGTCAGGAGACCAGGCCCAATTCAAGGGTTACGGAAAGAAGACTTTCCCCTGGAATCCCCCTGATAAGGGTGAGTTGCTAAGTCACACTGCAGAGGGATACAGATGAAAGGAAGAACGAAGGATTAGGACCACTTTTGCAATCTACCACAGGGCAAAATGAAACAGGATCACCCTAGTTAAGTCCTTGTGTTTTTGTTCTTATCCATGTAACTGAATCAACACTTAATTATCTCTCCCTTGCCCCCTCCCCTGCAGGTCCTTCCCTTCTCCTCCTGGTTAGTAAGAGTCCAGGAATAAAGCCTTGATTCAGTTACATGGATGGGAACAAAAACACAAGGACTTAATAGAGTGTTTCTATTTTGTTTTGCCCTGTGGTAGATTGCAAAAGTGGTCCTAATCCTCTGCCTCCTCTTCCTCCTTCTCCTTCAACGAGGCTAGAAGAAATTAGCAGCCATGTGCTTAGGGCTCTAATCTGTTCTTATAGCAAGAAGCTCTTCTCATTGCATCTGTCAAAGTGTATTTCAGAAACCAGACCCCCTCTTCCTGTGCCTGGTCAGCAATAACTCTTTTGCTGTCTATAGCCATCTCAAGGATGGTGGTAGATGCCTCGACACGAGCCTGAAAGAGGATCCTGAAAGAGGATCTATTTCAATTTGACTTTCATTATTCCAGCAAGAACTTGAGGCTTTTTTGGGTCTTTTTTTTTTAAGCTTCAGACCTCAGCTGTCATTCTCAACTCACAAAGTCATCCCTGTAATGGGACACTTTGGGCTGAAACCTGCAGCTTGTATGCTTTTATTCTCCTCAAACTCAACTAGTAAACATCAGGGTTGTCCTGCGGGGCTAAGGATGAGTCATATTATCCTTGGACCACGCTTAGAGTCCAACAGCTGAATAAACAGAATCTCATTTCTACCAAAGCATCATCTTCATAGCCATGGACTGTTTCAAGTCAGTGTGGCTTTCTGAGCCTCACTGGCAGGAAGAGAATAGAAAAGCATCTAAGGTTCTTCATAAAAGAATGTGCCATACCCTGGTCCATCAGCCCTCCAGGTGAAACACCCATTCCAGTTTCAGGACAGCATGAGACTTGATGAATCACTGAACTTCAGTTGAAAAGAATAGCATTGGCTCCTTTTATTCCCCTGACACTCCAGCAGGCAGTCTGTCCATGGTTTTGTGACTCCATCTCTATCTGCGTACCCAGTTCCATATTACTCACAAGGAAGTAGCTAAAAGATGGGGAGAGCTGCAGAGTAGAAAGTCAATCTGAAGTGTCTCTTGGTTTCCTAGGTCCAATGTGGGACCCTGTCAGCTCACTGTGTGGAATACGTCCAATCTGAGTCATGACAATCGACGAAAATACATCTTCAGTGATGAGGGGGGACAAAACCAGCTGAGCCTCCGGACCCACCAAGACATCCCGCTCCCACCAAGAAGAAGAGAGCTTCCTGCCTCGCTGACCACCAATGGGAAAGCAGACTCCCTAAATGGGGCTCGGAACTCAGTGATGCAGGAGCTCTCAGAGCTGGAGAAGCAGATTCAGGTGATCCGGCAAGAGCTGCAGCTGGCTGTGAGCAGGAAAACGGAGCTGGAAGAGTACCAAAGGACAAATCGGACTTGTGAGCCCTAAGTGGCCACGCTGCTCTCTTTTCTCAGTTCCTGGCCTTCTTCTGAGCCCTTAAGACACTTTGTAATGCTCTTTTGTAACTACTGACCAAGGTTGGGGGAAGCTGAGGTCTGGGTGGGTCTTCTTAGAGGTCAAGTCTGCTCTCCCTAGCCTGCAAAGCAGCAGCCAGTCTTCTCAAGCTCATTCCTAGGTCTCCAGGGTAGGAGTCTTCCTCAGACCAGGAATCTTACATTAGTCAGAAGTAAACACCGTGTGAGGGATCTGTGAATAACCAGACAACCCCAGCTCCTGTTAACCTTTTCACCTGGTGCCACAGTAACGTTTCTGGTTTTTAGCCCTTTCTCTGCACTATCAACAAGAGATAAAATTGTTACTCATACCTGTGTCTTACTGGGTTGTTGGTTTTAATCTTAGTATAGAGCGGGATTATTCAGGGTTGTGACTTTTGCTATAACTCCCCAGTGTAGATTTGTTCCTAGTCTGAATGGGGAGCCAGGGAAGAGCTAGAGAAACTTAGGACAGGAAGGTGGGTACTTAGAAAAATTAACTGAACTCATTCACATCATAGCAGACCAAGGATTGATTGGATCAGGCAAGAGCCATGTTTTTGAAAGGGTCCTGGATCTCCAACATCATCCTAACATTTAGTAGGAACATGTTTACACGCCACTATGAAAGGGAACAGGGATGTGGTGAGCGGAAAGAGCACAGGCAGAAGAGGCATTAAAATGTATACTGTGCTTTTCAAACAAAAGCTCTGGGCCAGAAAAGCAATTTGGCTAAGGAATGAATAGCCCCATACTTCTAATCTAATTAAGCATCTCCACTATAGTGTGTGCCTTTCAGAAAGGAAAGTGAGAAAAGCAAGGCAAGGATGTGTCCTTAGGATGAAACTGGAATATTCCTGCTAATTGCCTGCACAGGACATGTGAGCTGGCACTGTGAGTTAAGAAGTTCTGCAAGCCATATATTTGGCTATTTTCAGGTCAGCAGTCACCTGTGTCTTAGCTATAGGAACCCCAGAAGTGAACTTCAGGCCTGTGAACACAAGCTTAAACATTCAGGAATGTGCCCTGTGCTTTTCATATCTATATGGATCACTAGCAAGTCAGTCTTGCAGCCTCACACCCCCTCATCTGTGAGAAACTGTGAACAGGCACTGGTCCCTCTGATTCTCCCCCAAACCCCATCTAATGCCCCCAAGAGATTGATATGAGTAAGCTGTTTCCCCTCTGCCTAGGCATCCCTTTTCCAGTGTGTAAAGGCTTGGACACGCAGAAAGGGAAAGGAATACGTTAACTATAGAACTTCAGTTCTCAGTCACCTAGGAACTCATTAGGATGCTGACTGCTAGGGCTCTTCTCCCAAAGGATGAGATGGGAAAGGGGGTGGATGTGGGCTCAGAAACCTGTTACCAACACTCCCAGCTGACTGACATGTAGTCTAAAAATTACTCTTCAAGAAACATCGTTCTAGAAATTTGGCTGCTCCAGGCATGGGGAGAATTGAGAGGAGTCTTTTTGAGAGTTTCTCAAAAGGCTTCAGCACATACCTGATGATTCACTGTCCACATAACCACGCCCACCCCAGGACACCAGGTAGGACTAGACTTCCTTGTCTATCAGTTAATTGCTTTATCTTCTCAGTTGCTTATCATCTTTGCTCCGCCCCAATCAGTTTGAAGGCCTACAAAGAGTTCTCAGCACTGTGCCAAGCACCGTGTGCTGTAAGCTGCAGATCATTGGGAAGGCTCCTCAATCACAAAATTTCTTCCGCTACTTTTGGATGCAGTCCCTCCATTTCCAGCAAGAGCTGCCCAGTCCCCCAAGGAAAGATAACACTTTAAGCTGCAATTAGATAAGACTCCAGCAATTAGCTGTCTGAGAAAACCCTGGGGTGGATATAGGCTTAGAGATTCTGATGAGGGAGGTGGACGGGTTCTAAAGTTAGACTTCATCAACCTCACAGATGAAACAGTTCAACAATGAGGGAACAGTGATCCCTGGAAACAGAAAGGACAGCTCTGCTTTGAAATGCCCATCCTCCCATGTTCTCACCCCAGACACAAAAGTAGGTTTGCAACTGCCTTTGGAAGATTATGCCCCTTAGCCATCCCCACCCATCTGCAACAGCTAGGGATGCTCTAGAGACTCTGCCATCATGCTCTGCACCCCTAACCTCTGTGCAGCCTGGAAGGCTGACGTATAGGTGTACCTCAACTCACGTAACAGCCATGCTCCTAATGTTGTACCTGGACAATTTTTATAACTCAGCTCAGATTCTGACTGTACTTGAGAAGTTGGCTATTTAAAGGAACCCAGAGGTGAATTCTTTTGTAAAGAATCCTTTTGTAATGCAATTAATTATCCCTTAATGTATTTGTTTTGTAAGTTTGGATTTTTGTATATCAGGTTTACCTTAAGTTTCTCTACTGAGGCATTCTGAGCAGTGGTGGTAACATGCCAGATCACCCTGCCTATCCACAAAAATGTAGATGACCAGGGCATGGCTCCTCGAATATCTTCTGAGGAACTACTTGGCCAAAACTGTGGCCAGGATGTGGCCAGAAGCAGCAGGAGCTGAAAGCAGGCTTACTGCCATCAGCATTATTTGAAATGCCTCCATGTTCTGGACAAAGAAAAACAAAGCATAATCGCTTGTGTTGAAATGATGCAGTCTTCATGTTAAGTAGGAATGGTAATTGAACAGTGTTTTGCAATTTGTGAAACAGTGTGTTGTGTTTTGTAAAAAGATTTCATGAAATGGTGGGTCCTTTGAAAACCTTCCTTCCTGTTCTGCTCCACCTCTGTTCTCTCAACTCCCCTCAGGCTCAAGAAACACAAGGATCAGAAGTCTTCAGGTGGAGGGTGGTTTTCTGGTAAAGGAGATAAGGGATGCTACCTTGCCTCCTATTGTGGGCTTTTCTTCCATGAGATCAGGAAGACGTCCATTTTTTTTTTTTTTAATTTTTATTTTTGGCTGTGTTGGGTCTTCATTGCTGTGCGTGGGCTTTATCTAGTTGCGGCGAGCGGGAGCTACTCTTCGTTGTGGTGCACCGGTTTGCCATTGTGGTGACTTCTCTTGTGGAGCACGGGCTCTAGGCGCACGGACTTCAGTAGTTGTGGCTCATGGGCTCAGTATTTGTGGCTCGTGGGCTCTAGAGCGCAGACTCAGTAGTTGTGGCGCACGGGCTAAGTTGCTCCGTGGCACGTGGGATCTTCGCGGACCAGGGCTCAAACCCATGTCCCCTGTATTGGCAGGCAGATTCTTAACCCCTGAGCCACCAGGGAAGCCCAAGACCTCCATTTTTTTCCAAGCTCTGATGCTAGGAAATCAGGTGCACGACAAGTCCACTATCACACCCCCCAACCCTGCTTTCCAAAGGGGAATTCCTGGCACAGGAAGCATATAATAAAGTAGGACTGGGCAAGTTGGAAGAGATAGGGCTATTGGTTCATGTAAATAATGAAAATAAGGGCCCCAGAGTGTGGATGCCCAAGGTGGAGGAGCAGGGGGATCCCTCCAACAATTGAAGACAAGTTGGAAGAATGACTGGGACAGACAAGTGAGGCAGCCACAGGGACCCAATCATTCGAGGTCTTTAAGGTGCCTGGAGGTGACTCTCCATTATCCATGGATCTTGCTGTTGCACAAACCTTATATGGGAGCTGCTGCTTCTGTGCCAACCAGATAAGCGGTAAGTGGAGCAGCTGCTGAGCAGGACAGAGCTATGTCATCTGGGCAACAGACTTCGCAGTGATGGTGCTGGGTCTGTTAGAGCCTTGGAGCTAGTGACCACTTCCTCGGTATGGATAAAGACTTAAGGGGAAAGAGACTACTAGCCTCTCTTCCTCCCAACTCATATATTTGATAGGCAAACCAGAATATCCATCCAGTCTTCAGAAGGAACTGCCTTCTAGTCATCAAAACCACTTCACTCTGCACTGTTCACTTATTCCTTTCTTCACCCACCCACACCCATCTAATCCAGGATTCCCTCATTCTTTCAGTTCCTAATCATTTTGTGAAAATAACGTACCTATAACTATTTTCTTAAGGTTTATAAAGAGTGTTTGCATTGTGTCTTCACTTTAATGTGTTTGCAATCGCTCCATTCCAGGAAGAACTGAAATGCTGTCTTGTGAGCATGAGGTGAACAGGCTGTTTTGCTCCAGCCACTTTTCTTGTACAACCATGTGGATGGACTAGATGTCCTCAGGCCTTTTCCATTTTCAGTTTCTATGACTGTGGAATAAATGTTGAGATAAAAACTTCACTTCCAGATGTACTGCTGGCATTGTCTTTGGGGACTCAAATGTTGACATGATACCAGCCCCTTCCTAACAGGAGACCTAGTGATGCTGTGACTTATGCTTATTTCTTTGGTATAGTCCAAAGCGACACAAAACGTGCTGAGCAAACTCAGAGCCCTGGCATCATGCAGTTAAACTGAAATATCTTCGTCTGAGACATTCTAGGAAAAGCCACACTATTAAGAGATCTCTAAAAAACTCTGCTCCAACCACCCTCATTTAGTAATTCAACAAACATTTGTTAAAGAATTTATATTTATGTGCCAAGTGCTGGAGACCATCATAAGATGGGCATGGTCTTTAACCTCAAGGACCTTCTCGTCTGTCCTTTTCACAACCTGTAAACTGATAATACTATATATAATAGCTGACACTTATTGAGCACCTATTTTAGTAACTGTGATCTCATTTAATCTCCATTAAAATTCCGTGAGATTGGTACTCTAGACCTAGTCTAGAGTAGATAAGCTGGACCTCTAGTTTATAGATGGAAAGACTAAGGGTCAGGGAATTATGTGAGCTGCCCACAGTCCCACAGCTAATAATAGTAGTGGCAGAGATTCATACGCAAGCAGTGCAATTCCAGAACAACCATACTATGTTGTCAGAATAACTGATTATTTCCTTACAACTTCCCCTTCTTCCTCTAACCCTCCCCCTCTCTAGTCTTTCTGCCATACTGCCTCCTGCCCATGCCTCAGCCTGGTCCCCAGCTCTATAGAAAGCTCACGTGGTAACTGCACCTGCCATGGTCCACTGAACTCCACACTGCAGCCCTTGAGTAGCACAGAAATACTGTTTCAGGCATCTTTTTGCTTTCTAGTCCAACCAAGAACTGGTGCAAACACAGCTGCAAATCACTCAGCAGTCCTACAGTCTCAGGCATTTTGCGATTAGCTGCTGTAAAACTTGCTGTCATGAATCTGCTAGCTGGACGGATGCATTCTTCCCACATAATCTTTTGGCATATACCCAAATCAAATCCTACAAAAATACAGACCTACTACATAACCTAGTTCAACCACCAACTTACCCAAGTCTGTTGAGCATCATTAAGTCATTCATTTTTTAGATGCTTATTCTGAGCCAGGCATTGGGCTGGCTGCTGGAGATAGAAAGACATAAGGCAGATTCTGATCCCATGGAGCTCAGTCTAGTGGGGAGACACAAACTGGGAAAAAAATGTGGCGTGTACTCTGATAAAGAAATGCACATCAGGTACTACGGGAGCAAAGAAGACACTTTTTCCCTTTTTCCTAGTGTGTGTGTGTGTGTGTGTGTGTGTGTGTGTGTGTGTGTGTGTGTGTGTGTGTGTGTGTGTGTGTGTGTGTAGTGTGCAGTGGAGAAATCGAGTGGAGGGTAATAGGCATCCCAGTTTAAAAAAACAAACAAAACCAGGACGTGCACTTCTGGAGTTGGGAAACTATGGCAATCAAGGCACTTAGGAACATCAAATAGTACAATATGACAGAAACGTAAAGCACAAGGTGGGTAGCAAGCTATCAGGCCTGGAAAGAGAAAAGCAGAGGCAAGATCACTGTGCTAAATTGGATTTGTATCCCAAAGACTATAGAAACCATTCAAGGATTTTAAGCTGAAAACGGATTTGTGAAAAGATCGGGATCCTCACCACTAGGTGGACCTGGCTGTCATTCACATGCATTTGTTTGTAGGGCAGTGAGCAAATGAAGTTAACCTTTTGATGTTCTGGAATGACTTGGCCATGGCATCATTTAACAGGGACAGGTGGACTGAGAGACAGACAGACACAGATAAACACACATGGCCTAGATTCCAAAGAAAATGTCAGTCTTGTTTTTCCTAGAAACAGAAAGAAAATGTAGAAGAAAGAAAAATTGACCTCTCAATTTCTTTATTTGCAAAATGCTGTCTTGAGCATTTACTAGGTGCAAGCACTGGGCTAAATGTTTTGTATATATTGCCTTATTTCATCCTCAAAACAATCCTACAAAGTAGTTATTATTTTATAGATGAAGAATCTGAAACAGAGAGAGCTGAAGTAACTTGCTAAGCAGCTGGGCCATACTCACCAAGTCTGATTTCGTGAGAAATAGGTTTAGCATAGTGCCTGGAATCATAATAAGCTCTCCACAAATGCATAAACGGGTTGGGTGAGCAAGGAGAAATCTAAGATGCTTTTGGTTCAATTCTATGCTAGAACAAAATGCTATGGGAACTCTCATTAAACAAGGGAATAAAACATAGTCCTAGGGACTTCCCTGGTGGTGCAGTGGATAAGACTCCATGCTCCCAATGCAGGGGACCCGGGTTTGATTCCTGGTCAGGGAACTAGATCCCACATGTATGCCACAACCAAGAACCCTCATGCCACAACTAAGACCCAACACAGCCAAATAAATAATTTTTTTTAAAAGAACAAACCAAGAAATCCCACTGTAAATTCATATGAGAATGCAATTGCTAGCAGAAACAGCCAAAGACCTTTGAAAAAGATCCCTAGAGTAGGTAAGAAGGTAAGAGCCAAGCCATGCAGTTAAGATATATGCCTTAGAGCACATCAACCCTGATTTTGGTCCAAATGGCCAAGATAATTTCCAAGGTAACAACTAAAGAAAAAAGAATAAGAGACCATCTCTATAAGACCTGAAATGTTTTAAAAAAAAGAAAGAGAGACTCTAGTACTTCTACAATAATCTTTGAAACTGGCATTTATAGGCATTACTTTAAAGAAATCCTCAAGAAAATCTCTTATAGATCTAGGGCAGTGATTCTTAACTTTATGGGTATTTGTTAAGTTTCAAAATTCCTTTAAGAAATTTTGATTCTTTAAGGATCTGAGAAAAGCTATGACTAATGTACACACACACAAACAAAATTTCATGTACCATTTGTGGGTATTCCTGAAGCCCATTCATTGACCTCTTCTCTAACGAGAAGCCGGAGTGCACCAAGTCACCACCGTTTTTGTCGTTATCTGAAAATGACTTTAAGAGCTCCTCCTGTATTGCCTGGACCTGAAGCTAGTTGGGACTAGGGGCTCCCTGCTCTCTCCAGCTAGAGGAACTTCCCCTAAATCCAGCTTCCCATTGGACTCCTGGTTTCTTCCACAACATTCCACAGGCTCCAGGGTCCCCTGATGCTGGGCAGCTGGCTTTCCTAGCCAAGTGTCATAAACAATTAATATCCAAACCCAAACCACTAGCTGCCCAAATAGTCTGTTTGCCCTCACAAGTTTCCTTATAAGACGAGAACAGTAAGGGGAAAGTGCCCTATTAATGAATGCAAAGGCACCGTGTATCCTGAAGCAGGGCCAGACCCCCCCCTTATGGCTGTGTGTGTGTGTTGGGTAGGGGGGTGGGGGGATCGAGAGGCCCGTGACCTCTTTGATGACACTGTAAGGTTTCTCAGTTAGACTCATTTATTAACCCATTCCACATGACTCTGTAGAACCCATCGCAAGTCCTTCTAATTACAGGTAGTGACCACAAAAGGACACGCAATTTGTCCTTACCCATCTTCTAAGACAGGTAGTGATCAAGAAGGGATCCATTTTACACAACCCCTTACCAGAGATAGAGAAAACCTCTGGTTTTCTGGTTACTATAAATCTTATACTTCAAGAACTCTCAAACTAAAGTGCCAGGCAGTCTGATACCCTCTAGAAAACAAATCACAATCTCTTACCCCCATAGCGAACTATGAGAGAGAACTAAATAGTCAAGTAAACCATTATATTTTAGGCATAATCTCTCCCCAGAATAGATTCAATAAAACAACTGGGAGAAAAGTGCTTCAATTAGTCAGAGAAATAAATACTTTAAACAGAGCTAGCCCCTTAATCTAAGTTGATTATTTCTGTTCAAGAGAATTCAATTCTAAAACAGCAGGTATAAAATCAACTAATACTGACAAATAGAAAAATTTCAAAGGAAAACATGAACACAAAAGCAAACTGAATCCTGCTTTAATTGAAGCTTGTGGAGTATAAAGTCCTACAGAAACATTACAGAGAATCTTTTGGAAAACAGGAGTGACGACAACCCCTGTGGAGAGGCAGATGAGAGTAATTCATAGTTCACCAAGGCCTCCCTGTATCGAGAGCCCAGGGTACCCAGAAGATCTCTTCACCATCGCAGCCCTGTGCCCCATCCTCTCCAATCTTGATTTCATTATAAGATAAAAGGGGCTATAGTATTTGAAATTATTCTGGCCTCGACAAATTTAAAGGCATCAATGAGTAGAACATTCAAAACTTAAGTAACTGTAACAAGGAGGCCAGCTGACCTTAACAAATTACTTAGCTAGTGAACAGGAAATGGATTGAATCATCCCGGACATAAATTTCATTAAGGCTTCAAACTATCCAGGAATAAGTAGCATGATGATACCATTTTATAATCCAAGTTTACAAAAAGTTTACTGCCCACATCAAGTACTGTTTATGCCTGCAGACAGCTTATTTCTAAAAGATCACCGCCCACTGCAAGTAGCCATGTGTCTCTACTCTTGTTTCTTTCTCTGTGTCAAAAATACCAGTTTGGCTTCTTCAGGAGGAATGGACAATCCAAGATTATACAGTAAAAGCCTGAAGATGTTGAAAAGTCTAAAGGCAGGAAATACACAAAGCTGGTAGGGAAGACAAAGAAAAGTTGTTTCTAATTCATTCTAAAACCCAAGACTTGCATTACCAGTCCTTTCCTCCCGAAGTCACCTAGGTATTAGTGAGGAGAACCCAGACGTGAAGTCTGTGAAGGAAAGGGAGTTGACGGACAAGCTGCCCTGTGCGTGACAGTCAAGGAGAGAAGAGGTAGAGGTTTGGTGGTTAATGACTAAGTGCCTGTCCAGCCTGTCCCTCTTCTTCTCTTGGCTTGGATCAACCAATGTAGATGCGATGGAAATCATTGGCACCAAAAGCAGCATTACACTTGGGACATTTGCGCTGGCGGGTGTCATAGCGGGTCTTCACACACTCAAAGCAGAAAACATGAAAACACTTGGTAAGTACAGCATCCTTTTTACGCATGTTGCAACACGGACAGGTCAGGCGTGCCTAGAAAAAAAGAAATCAGAGTCAGAGCAACCATAAAGGTTTATGACCCAAATGGCTCTTATATATAAGCAAAAAATCCACTAAGCACTAAGACAGTAATAGCACTGCACGCCCCCCACCACACACACACATAATAAAGCATTCTCTGTTACCTTCAAGTAAAGAGGTTCAGTATTTATTATCCTAATCTGTTAGTAGGCCACTGTAGGCCAAAACAAAAAAACACACACAAATCACTGACGCAGTTTTTCTAACCTTGTAATCCTTAATCTCCTCCATCAGAATCTCATCACATTTGGGTACATTGTCTGGTTTCTTTGTGGTCTCCAGCTTCCTTCGAAGTCTAGAGATGTCCTCCTGTGGTGGGATAGCGTACCCATTACACACTCCCCCAGATCTGTCATTTTTGAGAAAAATTAATTGCTCCAACCTGAACTTTCTGTTGCAGAAAGAAAGGACTTTCTGTCCTTTCATGCCTAACTATATTTTAGGAATGTAGAGAATTGCAAATGACAAGCTATTTTCTTTTTTTTCGGAACACGCAACCACAACCATATCACCAAACTTCAGTTGCATCTAACTACTGTCAGTTCAGTTCTGTGAAACTCCAGTCTAAGTTTAGAGGGATTACATTTTAAAAAAAGAAAAAAAGATGAAAACTTGATAGGCCACCTTATTTTAAGGCAATTAGTTTTTAGGCTGAAGATAGATTGGATCAGAATTTACAGATTTACAGATAAGTATAGAAAGGCATCATGAGAAACAGTTGGCATGCAAAAAATAGAAGAAATTATAGAAGAATTTAAAGAAGAACTTTAAAATTCTCTAGTGTTTTTTTTGCTGCTACTTCTTTACGATTTCACTAACTCATTCATTTAAATAAATAAGTATTTATTTCATGCCCATTAGGTGGCAGGCACCATGATAGGCTTTGGGGATAGTTTTCAGTGAAGAAAGCAGACTCCATCTCTTCACTCAAGGAACTTACAGTTAAATAGGAAATGACATATTGATACAATAGACCAATGACTCTTTTGTAACATAGGTCATCTTGGAGCTCAGAAAATACCTAAAAGGCAAAAAGTGAAGAAAAAACAACTGACCTGGGCCCGTTTGAAATTGAACATATCTTTTTCTTTGGTGACACTGTTCTCCACAATCTCATCCTGAAAATCATGTAGCTTCTTTTGAGCCAACTCCAACTGTGCTTTGAGGTCATCTGCAAGCTGGGCTGCCTCCATTGCCTATGAGGGATGTATGAACAACATTATCTTATCACCACTTATTTCCAGTGAGACAAAATGTTACCAAGCCCAAGGAATAAATTGAACCTGTAATTTCATCAGTGTTAAACTTATTTGTTCCTCTGAAGACTAACTGTCACTTTAGAGCACAGAGTAATCGATCATACCTTGCGTTTATTCATCTCTAAGGCTTGGGTCCTAAGACCCAGCTCCTTCTCCCCTGTGCCAATGTTGCTTTGTAACAGATGCTCCTTCTCTTCCAGTTTCCTCACTACCTGTAACTGGGCATCAACCTTAGGAAAAGAAAATCACATTTTAACACAAACAGGAAGGAAAAAAACAAAAAATCGACTAGGCTCTGTTAATCCACAGGCCCACAAAAGAGAATCTGTTAGAAAACACGAACTATTACTGATTTTATCCATGAACCCTTCAAATCACGTGCAAGACTATGGTAATTCTCTCATCCCAACGTTCAGACGTGATCAGGTAACCACTCTTACAGCTCCTCATAAAGCCTTCCAGAAATTTTTAAGATACACAGCACGTGCACACAAAGACATACACATTCTCAACACAAAAGGGATGAATAGATGAATCTCTTAATGATATATTTAAATATTTTTCCTTATTAGCAGATCCACTTTTGTTTAAACAGCTGCACTGTACTCCTCTGTAGGGATGTATCATTTATTTACCAGTACCCTAATCATGTACGTTAATTTTGGGGAGTTTTTCCTATTACAAAAAATGCCACAATAGTCATTTTTTTACTTGTGTCTTCGTGTAGAAAGCACCCTATTTCAAAAGGATTCTGGAAAGCTTTTTGCATTCTAGTTACCTGAGTCTTCAGAGTCAAAACCTGGTCTGCCAGCTCCTCCTTCTCTTCTTTCAGCAGCTTATGGATCTGATTGGACTTGATACGTTCTGACATGAGCTTGAAATTTGCATCATCCTTCTCCCTCAACTGCTGCATCAAACGGATATTTTGCTCCTGCATGTCTTCAAAGGCCTGGCCTGTGACGTCCATCTCAGAGAGCAGAGCTTCTTCCTCCTAAAATAAGAAAGAAGAACCTTCATTTTAATAGAATCTTCTAACTCCAAAGAAATGCACACAGGAAACTAAACTTTTCTACTGTTGTTATGGAAATAACCTAGTGACAGAGAAGACAGTTTTAAGAAGCTTAGTTTTGTCACTAGGTTATAGCCCTAGGAATCTGAAGCCATTGGCATTGATTGTTGGTCTGATGCTCATTAATTGATCCGTATTTGAGGTCAGCTGAAGCAGACTAAAATTATACACACCATTATCTAGCAAACTGATCAAGTAGGAGTTGGTTAAGAAAATTTCTATCATAAAACCTCACATTTTCTCATACTTTTCCACAATTATAATACTGACTTGAATCTACAGACTTTTCAACTCTGAAAACATCTGTTTCATAACAATCTGATAGGTGAAAAACTGAATGTAAAAATAGTTTTAATTTACATTTGTCTTATTATAAATTACACTGAGCATCTTTTCATACGTTTGAGAGCGATTTGTTTTTCTATGAATTATTAATATCTTTTGTCTGTTCTTCTATTGGGCTTTTGGGTTTCCTTCCCTATCATTTTTTGGGGATTTTTAAATATATATTAGAAAGATAAGCCCTTTCATGATAAGAGTTAGAAATTTTTTTCCAGGTTTCTCATTTACCCTTTGGCTTTGCTGCCATGTAGAAGTTTTATGTGGTTTTTTTCATAAGTCAAAATTATCAATCTTATCTTTCATATTTTTTAGACTTTTACTAAGAGTTAGAAAGGTCTTCTCCACTTCAAATTTTAAAAGAAATTTATCTGTTTTCTTCTGGTTCGTTTATGGATTTCTTTAACATTATAAATATGTTCCATTTGGAAATTATATTAGTGTAGAGTGTTCAAATATATCTCCAACTTTTTTCCAAAATTATTTTGTTTTTGCCCACCACATTTAATCGTCTTCCTTTTCCTTGCTGATTTAAAACTGTATCTTTTACACATATTAAATCACCATGTGTACTTTGGTTTATTTATGTACCTATATGGTTTTTCCAACCATTTTTGGTATCTTTATTATCGAAAGTTAATAAAATCCATTGGGACTTAAAAATAAAGAAATATATGTTCCTTATGAGAAGGGGACAAGTCTCTATAGTTCTATGATCCAGAAACCACTACAGTTGACATATTGGTTATTTATTTGTAACCTATTTGGGGAGCATGTTTTTCTTGGTTTCATGTATTTATAATCATAATGTGTATAAAATTTTGTATCTTTTTATAAAATTTTATATTCATTACACCCCTGATTGCAGATCAGCAGAGAAACGATACATCCCTAAAGAAACAGTTTTTGAATAACTGGCTATCCATTTGAAAACAGAAGTAAATTTCCTTCCTCACAAATACACAAAACAAAGTAACTGAAGGATGAGAGACTTCAATGTAAAAACAAACATATAGGAGAAAAAAATATTAACCAAAAAAAAAGACTGGAATGACAGGGCAAATTTCACTGTCAATAACTTACTTAACAAGTAAAATTTACTTAAAAAGCTCATTAAATAAAGAAAGTACGCCCACCTGCTTGGCCATGGCCAGCTTCTTCTGCAGGTATTCTATCTGCTCCTCTACTGCCCGGATCTTCCTCAGAGCATCTTCATCAGCCATTTTCTTGTTCTCTTTTTTCTCCTTATCCTCCAGATCTTTAAGTCTTTGCCTTAAATCTTCCAACTATAGGAGGAAAGAAATCACACAACAAGAAAAACAAAAAAGCTATAATACAATTTCAAAAATCAATTGATACTGTGCACAGATGGAGGGCCCATAACACCAAAAGAACCTTTATAGGATTATGGAAGGAGACAAATGATACACTAGGGCACTACATCACAACCCTGCTTTAACATCACGCCATTCCAACATCACACGCTTCTGCAAGCGGCATTTTTCTTTTTTTTTCTTTTTTTTTTTGCAGTACGTGGGCCTCTCACTGCTGTGGCCTCTCCCGTTGCGGAGCACAGGCTCCGGACGCGCAGGCTCAGCGGCCATGGCTCACGGGCCTAGCCGCTCTGTGGCATGTGGGATCTTCCCGGACTGGGGCACGAACCCGTTTCCCCTGCATTGGCAGGCAGACTCTCAACCACTGCACCACCACGGAAGCCCTGCAGGCGGCATTTTTGAGGAGTGCAAATGTACTTTTCTTTAGAATAGTTCTCACCCTTTTTTTTCCTAGGCTCCCAATTTTAAAAGAATAAGGCATTCTTCCCAAAAGTAACCAGAAAAAGAAAATCAGTATGACAATGATTTATATGGCACAAAGGGGAACAAAAAGTTTGAAAAGGTTACTCCTATTCCCCGTAATTCTGATATACCTTATCACCTAGTGGAAAATCTGGAAGTCTCTATATTAGATGGTCTTTGAAAGGGAAGAAAATGTTGCTAAGTCTTAAATGCTAACTTTAAAGAAACTACAGCCTTCACAAGTGTGAAGGAAAATCCCACAAATGCAAGATTTTGACCAGAATGACAGGTAATGGCAGATTAGATTACCTCTCCCTTAGACTTCTTTTCAGCTGCCATTAGCTGAACCTTGTCTCTCTGTTCCTTTGGGGCAGAGCGGTACATATCTAGTAATAGTTTCATCTCCTTTTGGCTCTCCTGTGCCTTCCTATGATGAGGGTGGTAGAGGGGAATGGTGTAATGAGAAAACAAAGGGCATCAGAGCAAGGGAATTTTGAATTATGCAAAATATTTTACAACAGTTCTATTTTACACTTTATATAACACATCTAAAAGACAAAACTTTTGCACAGACTATCAAGAGATTTCTGGATACACTCAGAAAGTATAGAAAAGTTTGTATAAAAGACTCATTTCTCCCATCAGATCAAGTTCTCCAACATAGTTATAAAATAAACACTTTTGGCACTTGTTAAATAGGCAAAGTTCTGGGGCGCCACACTTAGAAACTGAGACTCTGTAGGTCTGGGATGGAGTCCAGGAATGTGTTTTAAGTAAGTCACCCAAATAATTCTGATACCGCACTTGGAGGAAAAAAAATTGCCTTAAAGAGAGCAAGAGGAAGAGAGAAAAAAAGGGAGAAAATGCAAAGTTTAAAATATACTGCTATTCCTAGATTTGACATTTGAGTGATTAACCATCGGCTAAAGGCTAAAACTTTATCTTACTAAATTTTCGAACCTCTTAACTATCCTTTTATATACCAAAGAAGTTCAAATGTTTTGAGCTCAGTGGTCCCTTAAATCCAAACATCAATAAAGTCTCAACCATGACCAATGGGGAGCAAGAAGGAACCGGTTCTATCAGAAAAGGTACGGCTGAGCAGGATGAGAAGTGGCGATATGTGAGATTACGGCAGTGTTTCTTGACTTAAAGGTCTGTCTTACCGTTTCAATGCCTGTAGGAGTAAACCTCCTAGAAATCTCTTAAAATGATCTGATATACACACAGACTACTTAACTGTCAGGCAAAGAGATCAATACTGTTCAAGTTATAGCGACACATATTCTACCTACTATAATTTAAATTATAATTAATGCCAACAATTTGCCCAAATCTAGTAAACAGCAGTCTTTACTTCCAATAATTCTCATGAGTGTTACCTCAATCATGACATCCTTTTCCTTAATTTGGATTCATGAAGAATAAGGCTACAACAATGGGGTTTACTGAGACCTGATCACTGAACCAGAGTATACAATAGCCACACAGGCCACTGAAGTTGTACACTTGATCAAGAATTGAGACCACATTAATTGTACATTTAGTTACACCTGATACATTACAATTATTGAATAAGCCATGCCATCATTCAAACATTTCATGCACTATGTCCTAACCTTAGCTTTTGAGTCAGAAACAGTTACTCTGAACATTGCTCTTACTTGAGTTCAATCTTCAATTGTTTGATAATTTCTGCTTCCTTCTTCCTTCCATCATCATGTTTCCCTTTCTCTTTATCCTTAGCAGAATCTCTCTCTTTTTCTGACTCTTTTAGTTTCTGTTTCTCTCGTTCCCTCTCCTTTTCTTTCTCCCGCTCTCTTTCTCGCTCCCTCTCTTTCTCCCTCCTTTCTCGTTCTCGCTCTTCCTCGTCGCGTTTGGACTTAATTTCGTTGACTTCCTCCTGAGATGCCTTCGATGCGATGGACTGGGCAGACAAGTCCTCAGGATCTTGTTTCAGCTCTGCAGGCTCGTCCTTAGGGTCCTCAGTACTGGACTGAGACTGCAGGAGGGCACTCCCACTGCGCAGCCGTGTCTGGGAGGGCAGAGAAAGGAAAGCAGCACCCACACTTACTTAGTGGTCACTTGGTGGTGACCACACCACTCTCCTCACCCCAAGACAGCTTTGCAAACTTAACAGAAAATAATACTTATTCTCCTCCTCCTGGTTACCTTGTTCAGGTCAGACTGGGCTTCTCTCAGTTTCCGCTTATACCTTAGGACCTCCCCTTTCAGCTGGTGATTGTGATTCTGGAGACTACTGATGAGGTGGCGCATCTCCCGGTTTATGGGGCCTTAAATACAGCAATAGCAATGTCAGGAAGAAGTATGACAAGGGCAAAGGCACAAGGAGAGAAAGTGTAGAACACATGAGGGACCTCTGAGAAACAGGGAGAATTGACAAAAGGAAGATTCCTTCTCAGAAGATGAAAACAAAACTGGCCAATCTGAGTTAAAAAACAAGCACCCAGGCTGTAAACCAAAATGAATGACAGGATTTGAATTAAGGTTCTTTAGGACTTCTGAGCTCCATAACAAACCCTGGTGACCACGCTGTGTCTTTCAAGGAAGGCATGTGCAGCAGACGAACTACAGGGTGGAGCCAGAGTAACTGTACCTGCTTGTTCATTGGCAGCAAGGGTCTGCTCAAATTCTATCCTCAGCATTTCATACTCCTTGCGGACCTGGGCCAGTGTATCTTCTAGCTGGATCACTTCGGTCCTCAGCTTCTTATGAAGACTAACCTCATCTCGCTACACACAGAAAAAGGAACCAATCAAAAATTCTTATCAAAATGTGGACATGTCATCATATTCTATTACTGTTTCCTAAATTTGACCTATAAGGATCAAGATCCTTATCTACGTATACAGATCCTGGACCTATAAGGATCTAAGAAGAAAAAGAGAAAACATCAAGAAAAGAGGGATTACTCTGAAAAGTTCCAATTCAATCAATACTTAATGAGCACCAGACAGCTACAAAACACTGATCTGAGAACTAGCAAGAGACTCAAGAAATATAGGAAATGGCTCCTAACTGAGAATATTACAATCTGGCTGGAGAACTATAGAAGAAAACAGTATATAAACAGTAAAGTAAGATATACTCAACTCCTTGGCAGACACACAGTAAAAGACAAACTACTATAAACATAACCTTAAAGGCAATGGAAAATACAGAAGTGAACACAAGAATGAAAGTTTCTGCCTTAAAAAAATTATTTACATATGCCACTGTATGATATAATGGCTTGTAAGCAGTGATACAGCTTCTATACGCTATTCTCCCCAATGCACATAAGACTCCAGGCATACTAAACTATTTTTTTTACATCTGCTGTTCTCACTGCTGGGAATGCCCTTCTCCTATTTTTAGCTATCAGTAAACTTGTATTTATCCTTAAGAGTCATACTGAACTTTGGCAAGTGGAATCAGGACGGCTCCACAGTCAAATCAGATGTTCTGTGCCCTTTATCACTGCACCTTTTGGATATACTCTATTGCAAAACACTGCATTCTACTGGATACTGTTCTCCCCACTAGACTCTAAGATCTCTGATGGCAGGATGCCCACCATCTAGCAGAGTAAAGACCTACGGCCACTCCATAAATGTTTTCTGAATGAATAAAAGATTGAGCATAAGAGTAAAATTATAAAATTTATGAGGGAGGAAGCTTATATATGGAAGACAAAGCTAGGCTGTTACCTCAATGAGCTCAACTTGGCGTTGGTGGGTACCCCTGGTGCCATGAAGCAGGGTCCGAGCCTCATCCAAGTGGGCTTTCAACTGCAGGCTCTCGTTGTACAGGACAGAGAACTGTGACTGCATGCAGCGATATTCTGGTGTCTCCTTGACAACTTCCTCCACAGCACTCCGCAATTCCACCTTAGGAGGGCCCAAAGAAAAGAAAAGTCAGAAGCAGAATCTAGGATGCTAGCCTGGAAATAAAATCTTAAACTCTCTGACGTCTTGTGCAACTGAGACAAACTTTATGAAATCTATCTACCTATTCTTCTAGTTATATAAAATCTATCCTAACTTAAATTAGACCCTCCAAGAGGTGGGACCTGGCACCTGTATTCTTCCACCCAAGGATTGTTTTAATTGATCCATGTTTTACATTATGTGTCAACCCAGATCCAAGGACACTAGAAAAGCCCTATGAAATCTGTCAGATCTAGGGACAGAGAAGAGCACTGTGAAATTTGTCAGGATACTTATTTTAAGAACATAGTTGAGGACCCTAGCCACTAATTTGTTCTCTTTATTGACAGTCACAGAGAAAAATATTTTTGTTATTGTATCAAAAATACTTATGGGGCTTCCCTGATGGCGCAGTCCGCCTGCCGATGCACGGGACACGGGTTCGTGCCCCGGTCCGGGAAGATCCCACATGCCGCGGAGCGGCTGGGCCCGTGAGCCATGGCCGCTGAGCCTGCGCATCCAGAGCCTGTGCTCCGCAACGGGAGAGGCCACAACAGTGAGAAGACCGCATACCACAAAAAAAAAAAAACAAAAAAACTTATGCTTCTCCTAAGTAACTGTTTACTTTAATTACCCAAACACTTCAACTGATTCAACTCAGGTTGTTTTTGTTCTTTTTTTTTTTTTTCAGTTCAAACATCTTTATTCATATATTTACCTAGAAACAAATCAAATTATAAAAGATGGGTAGTTGTGACTGAAAGAGGGGTGGGAAGACTTTCGGAATCTACTTTCTTCCCCCCCCAGAACCAGGGAGAGAAAATTCTAATGGGCAGGTTTGAAATCCAACAGGATCACTGACCATGTTTCTTTCTCTGCTTTGGCAGTTAGAAACTGCAGCAGCACATTCTGTGGCCCACATTTGGCAATTACTGACATGGGAGTGGCCTACGTACTGTAGCTACATGCTTCTTGCATGTATCTTGTATACAAGCCCCATTTTTAAAACCCACTTTGGATCCTCACCCTAGTTCACCCTACTCCTCATTTTTTCTCAACAATTCTTAAGTTAGTGCACTTTGATTCAGCCAACGTATTTTTGTAGATTGCTTTAAATCCTTTTCAGAAAAGGCAGGGTACCAATATTAAGTATATATATAACTAAATAAATGGATATAGCAACAAAACTTACATTTTTCTTTTCCATAATAAATTATGACGGTTCACAACACATATGTGAGTTGATCAGCAAAAAGTTTCATTTTACTGCCCCTCAGAGTTGTGTCTCCTACCTTCAGCTTTTCATTTTGTGTAGTGACCTCCTCAAAATCTTGCCGAAGTTTCTCCAGCTCACAGTGACGGTTCTGAGCCAACTCTTTGTTCTCCTCAAGCTCCGCGTTCATTTCCTCAAACTGGAGAAAAGGAGGAAATAGCAAAATGAGAGTAAAGAAAAGGAATTTCTAAATCATTCCCATTCCTAAGCTTCCAGCTCCACTGATCCACTCTTCTAGCAAAACCCCACGTTGTCACTTGTGAACTTGTGAACACAATCCTAAGTACCTAACACAATACCTGACACCAGGTCAAAAAAACACACCCTTGGGGAGTCATGATTTTACCTTCCGGGCATTGATAGTGATTGTGCCGCCGTAGAGACTGCTCCCTGCACCGTATACTTTATAACCTTTTGAATTCACCTATGGAGAAGACAAAGATTCTTTAGTGAGAGGCCCTAAAATTTTAGTCTGATAACCAAAGTACTTTCAAAGAAGTCCATTTTTTCTCCAAGTACTACTACCCAAGTCCATCCTTTCTGAGTAGACTCCTTAAAATGATTCTAGTCTTCAAATTATGAATAAAACAGCACTTGCCCGTTCTAGGACTTCTACTAAGTGTCGATTGAGTCGTTGTTCCCTCTTTCGAATTTTGTCAATATCCCACTGCAGGTCGTCAATCATGGACTCCAGGACAGATACTCGTGACTCAGCTGTCTCCACTTTACTCTGCAACTTGGCGAACTACATCCCAAACACAGGGGTTCAGAAAAATACAGCAAAAAAAAGGCCAAGTTAGAAAAGGAATGCCTTATATCCCAAATCCCACAAAATTAACCCTTGCTTATGTGTCATTAAAGAAAAGGTTTAAGTAAAAGCTACTTCACCCTCTTCCCAACACATGAGTATAAAACTGAAATCACAGGTTTAACAGTTCTGGGTAAGTCACCATCATGAAAACTGTACAAGTCTATAAGAACTCTCACAAAGAAAAGACTACTTAAGATTCAATAATTTTTCTACCTCTGAGAAGCACCATTTCCCTATATAGACCACAAACCCATCAGAAAATATGTTTTTTAAGAGACAAAAGATAACATCCTTGATTTTACCAGACAAATATTTTAGGAGATAAAAATTCAAATATTTACTTAGAAAAGACAGCTATCTTTACCCTCTACTTTCCCTTCCCACATTCCAACAAATGATAATCCAAAGAGAATGGAAGGAAAACTTCCATTCTCTTTTTCAAGCTGAGCCCAGGGCAATCTAGAATCAGATGATATAAAGATACAAAAATCTATGTTGTTCTCTGCTTATTTAGGAGATATACACAGCTAATGCTATTTAATACTTTAATTATAAAACTGTTACATGTCCACATTAATCTACAAGTATCTTTTGTGTTGGTTTTAAAATATGGCCCCCAAATTCTTTGACAGTGCTCCCAACAAAAGGTGAGGTCACTGTCCCCTCCTCTTAAATCTGGGTCAACTTTGGTGACCCAGTGGAAATGATGCTACATAACTTCAAGGCTATGTCTGAAAGGCCATGCAGGTTCTGCCTGATATTCTTGAAACACTCATTCTCTGGAAGAAGTCAGCTGCCATGTAAGAAGTCCAACTGCCCTGAAACTTCCATGTTGGAGAGGCGACACTCCAGTGGACAACTAAGATGAGCTCTTAGCTGACAGGCAGCATCAACAGCCACCCATGAGTCGGGAGTTCCCTAGTGGCCCAGTGGTTAGGATTCAGTGCTTTCACTGCCGTGGCCCAGGTTCAATCCCTGGTCAAGGAACTGAGATCCCACAAGCCACGTGCCATGGCCAAAAAACCCCAAAAAACAAGAGAAAACAAAACAAAGAAACAACCAGCCGTGAGAGCCATCTTGGATATCAGCTCAGCTGAGCAGAGCAATATGTGTCTCCAACTTAGTAATGCTAAATGAGATTTGGGAAAGGGCTGGTAAAGGAAGACCTTTTCATCTTGGTAGCACCTAGCTTATGCCTTAAAACATGACAGAAAGTTATACTGATTTTTTTACTACACTCCAATTTCTTTATAAGCACCACTATACTCTAACCCCTTTGAAGGTTGATGAGAAGTATTAATAAACTTCCCAAATGATTCCCAGGCAACCAGCCCAGCATGCACCTTGGCACTGGAGTTTAGGAAAGAGGACATAATGAAGAACATAGGCTTTGAAGTTAAACAGACCTACATCCAAATCACAGTTCAATCACTTTCTGGCTGCATGCCCTCAGACCAGTCACCAGTTTCTTTGAATTTGTTTCCTTAGCAGTAAAATGAGAGTTATTTGACCATGAGAGATAATATTCGTAAAGTACTTAAGTGCTAGGCACTAAGTAAATGGTTAACTATTAACTTACCAATAAGCATAAGAGTTGGGTGGCCAAGCTAAGGTAGGTCAAATTTCAGCAGAAGGCTTATCACCACATTGTCTCAATCATTTTATACAATAAACAAACACCCAAATCTTGACATAGTTTGGTCGTGGCACTATGTGTGTCCAAGTTTGGATTGAAAACCCACATTCCTCAAGTTCATAGGTCATCATAAATGCAGTATTTCCTACTGCTCCATTCTCAGATAAATTTCTACCAACCTATTCCTCAGTAACACTGTACATGGTCTTTTATATTTGGAGTAATTTAATATTGGGGGGTTTGGTGTGTTGTTTTGCAAATCTCCATGATGGTAATTCTTCCTAAAAACTAAGATCCTAAAATGTCCACTTAAACAGAGGCAGAGTCAAGGAGAAACGTTCAATTATTTCCTTCCCTTAACCTTTACTCGGATTTTGATTTCTCAGAGCTGGTTGCTTTAACCTGCCCTGCACGCTCTTCAGTATAAAAACAGGCTTTCTAGAGTAAGATGCTGTTTGAAGCACTTAGTATTCTGAGTCAATGTCTGCCACAGGCCACTGGAAACTGCCATCTCCTTTCTGGTCAAGTACCTCCTGAGACATGGTGCAATGCTTCTCCTGAAGGAGGTCTGTCAATTCTTGTAGCCTCATGTCCTCTTGTGCAAGGAAGGAATTCAGCTCCTGCACTGCTTCCTCCACTATCAGATTATCTGAGGGAGAAGAACTGTACTTTAGTTTAGCATCTATAGTGTCAGATTTAACAACTGTGTATCCCACCAAAGCATTAACGTGCTATCTCACTTTATTTTCCTGAAAATTTCAAGAAGTAGGCTGGTTTTTATTATCTTCACATGACAGATTAAGAACCCAGGCTTGCGTAGAGGACTTAGTCCTCCGTTAAAGCACTTGCTTAAGGAAATAAGTAAACTTTGTGCTTCTGTAGAGGTAGACACAGAGGCAAGGTCACCTAACGCCCATCCCTTTCTATAAAATTAAAATGCCTTGAGAAAAGAAAAGGAGAGGTCCTATAACTTTATTCAGATAAGGCACAATCACCCCAAAAAACTGCATTTTAGAATTGTAGACAAGACAGAAGTATCTCCAATCAATGTCGGACTTAATAGCAATAAAATTCTATTTTCTAAGGCTGTCACAAATTCCTATTATTCACTAACACCAACATGAAGCATCTCTCTGTTGGGAGAGAAGGGAAGGGCAGGGCAGGGAGCAGTAATTTCCTTGTTCAAATGAGCACCTATAAAATCATGAAGAATAAAGACAAGAGCATAGAATTACTTATCATATTCTGGTATACTATGCCAGAGGCACTCCTGAGGCTCAAAAACCAAAGTGTGAAAAATAAAATAATGGTCATGAAGAACCTAGGGGCAAGACGGGAATAAAGACACAGACCTACTAGAGAATGGACTTGAGGATATGGGGAGGGGGAAGGGTAAGCTGGGAAAGAGCGAGAGAGTGGCATGGACATAAATACACTACCAAATGTAAAGTAGATAGCTAGCAGGAAGCAGCCACATAGCACAGGGAGATCAGCTCGGTGCTTTGTGACCACCTAGAGGGGTGGGATAGGGAGGGAGGGAGGGAGATGCAAGAGGGAAGAGATATGGGGACATATGTATATGTATAACTGATTCGCTTTGTTATAAAGCAGAAACTAACACACCATTGTAAAGCAACTATACTCCAATAAAGATGTTAAAAAAACAAAACAAAAACAAACAAACAAAAAAACCCAAAGTGTGCAGTACTATTTACAAAGAAGGTAGTAAATCTACAGAACTTACCATACCAAATTAGTGTGTTTAAAATCAGTCACAGATACTATAGCTGAAATCCAAATGTTAGTAAATGAAACCACATACTCTCGGGTTATATACTGCCCCTAGAGACAGTTATCAGGAAGTAAAATTGGCACCACTCTTAGAAACATAATACAGGTTGGTCATGCGGTGGCATTCATGGTTTTCAACCAAGATTACCCATCAGAATCACTTGTGGAACCTCTAAAATTAGATACCTAGGACCCATCCTATACTTACTAAATAAGAATAAACATGGGCAGGGCCAAAAAAGAGTATGCTCCGAAAACTCTCAAAGTGATTCTGATTCATAACCCAAGCTAAGAACTAGGGGCTGAATTTTAGTCCTCTTAATATCTTAAAATGTTGAGAACAAGGCCCAGAATACAATAAGAGCTCAATAAATATTTAGTGAATTAATAAACAAGCTGATAAATGTAATTCTTTTGAATCAAGGACCAAATAAACATGAGGAAAAAAATGAACCGCCAAAAGTTACAGTTGATGCTACAATTCATACTTTATACACCTTTATCTCTTAGAACGTTCAGCTTATCAATGGCAATTGCCTCCTATGTTATAAATAATAGCTTAGCAGTTTGTAACTTGTAATGAATGTTTTTGTTTTTTAACTTAAAGCCTACCTTAAAATGCATGCCAACAGAAAGAAAAAGTACTGTTTAATGTGCTACTCATTTTCGTTCCTTTTTAAATACAGCAATTCCTTTACTTGATGTTCATTTATAAAATCAAGTTTCATAACGACATAGCCTCTGCATATAGCATATTATCTGGTATACCATGCATACTGTATAAACCATAATGCATATGGTATATCCGTGTGGCATATTACTAATGTTTAATAATACCTTCTAACTATTCAAGTGGAGCCAAGGGAGAAAGGAGTAACATACAGCTCGGTTTACATTAGGTGACAGGGAAGATTTATAGCCATTCATTCACCATTATGTAAGCACCCACTAGACACCAGAAACAGTACTAGAAAATGGAGAAACAAAGAAGAGTGAGGCAAGGCACTGCACCAAGAGACATAGCTGAGCTGGGAACACACAAGTAGATGTAATATATGAACACAAAAGTCTGGGAGGACACGAATAATATTGTTTACAATGGCTGTCTTTGGAAAGTAAGATGGAAGGACTTGTGTAGTATACTTTATGTGATTTCTGATTTGTATATCTTAAAACAAGTATCTGTTATCCAAATAATAAAATACAGAAATACACAAACACCCTATTGGAAAAGCAAAGGAAACCTTTGCCCACAAAATATTCACAGGTCTTTAATAAGCCCAAGTATCTTAAAAAACAAAAGTACAGAGTAAGAAAATTCTTATTTTCCCAGCCAATGGTTCAACCTCCATTGCATTTGACATATTTCTTTCAGAAATGAAAGGCTAAACATCTTAATGACAATCAGAGAAATTAATATATTACAACTAGACCAGGATTGTTATTTAAAGCATGAAATCAGGGCACTTAAGAAGATGCAACCTGGACTTCCCTGGTGGTGCAATGGTTAAGAATCTGCCTGCCAATGCAGGGGACGCGGGTTCGAGCCCTGGTCCGGGAAGATCCCACGTGCCATGGAGCAACTAAGCCCGTGCACCACAACAACTGAGCCTGCACTCTAGAGCCCACGCGTCACAACTACTGAGCCTGCGTGCCACAACTACTAAAGCCCATGCATCCAGAGCTTGGGCTCCACAACAAGAGAAGCCACTGCAATGAGAGGTCCGCGTACCGCAATGAAGAGCAGCCCCCACTCGCCACAACTAGAGAAAGCCCGCGCGCAGCAACGAAGACCCAACACAACCAAAAATAAATAAATTCAAAAAAGAAGATGCAACCTAACTACACAAATACTTAACTACAATGAACAAATATAAATTTTTGCATTAAATCTAATTAGTTAACATAAAATAATACTTTTATTTCAAATAGACACTTTTCCATCCCTATAATATTTTGTTTTATCTTTTTAAACACTAAAATCTAACAATTCTAAAGCCTGAGTCAACTTTTTTTGAAAATATTAGAGATAACAGAAAAACAAACAACAAGGACATATTAAAACTGACTCCAAGAAATTTAATTAAAAATAAATATGTAAGTCTGAAAACTACAAACTAGCATACAAAGGTGAGTTCCTATTTCTCCCCCTCTGCTTCCAGTCTCCTGGTTTTTGCCTCACCTCCACTGTTCAGCTTCCGTGATAAGAGCTCCACTTTTTCTTGCAGTTTATCATAGACAGTCACAATCTGTGACACAGCTCGGCGGGAGGACTCCACGCGCTCCTGCAGCTGAGATTCCATCTCTTCACTGGAACTGCTGGCCAAAGTAGCAAGGAAAGAGAAAGCTGGCTCTTGCCCTTCCCCTGAGGACACAGGGGGAAAAAAGAAGCCCCTAATATTATAAAACTGGAAATATCAAAATCTATTTTTTCCCCTCCAGTGGAGAGCCTCAAAGCGAAGATGTACTTCAAACACCCAGAAAGCATGAAGTGGCAAATCCGCCACCAGCACTCACCTCTCTCTCGGTCATCTTTCCGTTCCTGATTGCTATCAGAGTCTGGTTCCGGCTCAGGCACAACAAGGGCTTTTCTTTCTGTGAGTAGGTCTCCCAAACCCTGCTCCAGATCATAACGTTTAAGGATGATACGGATGTTTTCATCAAACTGGAGGAGGGAAGGTACAGTTACGAAAATACACAAGGAAACAACTTTGGAAATAAAGAGTCTGCTAAGGAGAACTACAATGCTCAGATAAAAACAAGCTAGCTACCTGACTCCAGTACCGGTTGACGATCAATAGTGAGGCATCATCGGTGGCCTGTCTTCGTTCCAGTTTTTCAATGTGCTCACGGAGTTCATCTTCAATGGCTTGCCGTTGATCCAGCATTTCTGCCAGTTTGCGATTTTTGGCTTGCAGTGTTCGAATGTCTAACTCCTCCTGCCCCAGGAAACCAGTCTTATTAATCTCCATAAAGAAATTAGACAAGTCAGTGGCTAAACTCAACAGGGGCTAATATGTGCATTACTTAGTTCCTATGAAAAAAGCTATTTATTAACAAAAACTTACAGCAAATAATGGGATAAGAAGTAGAAGCAGAAGAAATAAATAAAGGTAAAGGTCTGTGATGATGGGAGGAAAGAATGACACACACAAATACACTAGAACCTTGACTTCACTCAGCTCACTGTTCTAGTCACATGTACATCCACAAAATACTGCTACTGTGAGGCTCCACCATCCAGCTAGATCACCCTCTACCCCAATCAATCAGCTATCTCCTAATCACTGCCCGTCATTTATTCAAGGCTTTGAAACCAGGTCCTTCTGTATCCCGGTCCCCGTCAATACATCTGGTGACTTCAATATACATGTGGATATGTACCTGTGTGGACAAACCATCCAATCCTCTAGCATCTACACTGTCAGCATTTTGAATTCCTTAACTCCAATGATTACTTCCTTCACTGTGCTTCAGCCAGACATTTCAAAAGCCACATCCTAGGCTTTTGTCATTATCTGGAACTGTGTCACATCTGAAATCTTAAATTCCAACTTTCCATTCTCTGAATAAAACCATCTTTCCAGATAGCTCATGCTCTTATCTCAATATACCAGTCTTCATCTGGATCTCCAAAATTTTGAATTTTCTCCTTTCTCCTCTGTCTCCACTATCTTCCATACCTTGACTATACCCTATAATACATTCCTTCAAACTCCTGCCTATCAGGTTCCTCAAGTTCTCTGCCTTTAATCTTTTTATTCTATCTCTGCGAACAAACCCCACTCTGAATTAATCCACGTATTAGACTATTCCATTCCTATACCCAGTATGCTGAGACTTCTAGATAAGGTCATTAAACCAGGGAGACTGGTGCCTTTATAAAATGAATTCTAACCTGAGCAGATCTTATCATTTGTCCGGAAATGTTTCTTTCTGGATCAAGTGATCTAGCTCCTGTTCTACACTGAGGCAACGTCAAACTACCAAACCCTGTCTCCTCTCACATCACACTAAACAGGTGACTTGGCCTCCGTTTTAAAGAGAAAACAGAAACCATCAGATGGAAAGTTCTTCAATTTCCCATCTCCTAAACCCATCCACACAACTTACCAACTTATGCCCATATTCTTAAAACCTCAACTTGTGCTGAGGATCCCATTCTCTTCTGTTTCTGCAAAAACGTCACTCCATCAGTAATTGTGTACCCCTCTCAGTATCTTTAACCTTTCTCTAAGAAAAGCTGGTGGGGGATGGGGGGGAGGGAGAACTTCAGACAAAGAAACAGCATGTCGAAATGATTACATTTTTACTTTACTGAGAAATTAATGAATATTTTAAAGTAAGAACCGTTTATTAGAGCACCAATTTCTTGTTTCACTTTTTACTTTCCTCTTCCATTTGGTTAAACAGTCTTGATACACCAAAACAGTCAACAGCTTCCCAACTGTACCAGTTTATGAATACTATTAATAAACTATATCTTTAACCTCTTTTCTGAGCATCACCTTTGCTCCACCTGAAACCTGGATAAGAACACTGTTTCCCTGCAGGCTTCTCCAGTGATGGCTGTTTCTCTCCCACACGCTTTGAAGCCCTGTGCCTGGAGGCAGGTGGGTGTCCTCCTTGCTCTCCACTGCCACTAAGCCATTATCCACTTTGCTCCCTAAAACCTCCTAGCTTTGCAGCTCATGCCATTGGTCTGGACCACCTGCCACCCTGCCTTGCTGCACTCACCTATAAATGCCCAGTTCACTTCCCCACATTTCCTGAAGATTTAGCACCTGGCTTGTCATCACTCTCTCCTATACCACTCATGTTGTACTTCTTACTGATTTCAATTCCCATATAGATGATCGTTCCTGTATCTCAGATCCTGTATCCTGACCTCCTCTCCTCCAATGATCTTGTCCTTTACCTCCCTCAGTCACCAAACTCCCAGTTATTCCTATTCTTGGTCTTAGCTGTACCTGGATGTTCTCTATAAACTCAATTTCAAACAACCCATTCTCTACAATTACCACCTGCTTTTCCAGCTCACTCTCTCTAGTTTATCAACTCCAACAATTCTTCAACTCCTCCAGGATCTATTATGCAATGCACTGGTCCTATACCTTCGTCCTGTACCTATGTCTTTCACTCCTCTCACTTCCTCGCTTCCTTAACAAACTTAAATTCCACGATCAATCACACTGTTTTATAAGCTTCTCCTCCCTTGCTCCATATCTGCCTGCTAAAAAACCCAATCCTGGTAACATTCAACTCTCCACCTACATCCATGAAGCTAAATGTGACTAGAAAAAATAAAGCACCATGCTGACTGGTCTCACTTTAAACTCATGCTCACAGACTCAGGTAGGTCCTCAGTGCTGCCCAGCAGCCCTACTCCCTCTCTCTAGTCCATTCTCTCTTCAAGATGACTACTTCCTACCTTCTCCTGTCTCTTCGTACCTACTGAAAAAAAACAGAAGCAATCAGAAGAGCATGTCCACATCCGTCTCCCACAACCCTCACTACTGCCCTGCTTACATCTGAACCCACATCCCTTGCCTTCCTTCTTGTCGATAAACCATCCCTCTCCTAGTTAAGGCCCATTCTCCCACTTGTGCGTCGTATTACATTCTTTCTTCTATTCAAGGACATCACACCAGTAACTGTCTTCTTTTTCTGCTACGTCATCAACTTTATCCTCTCTGGCAAATCATTTCATCAATAAATAAAAATGCTGTAATATCTCCTACTTTAAAAAACAAATTAAGAAAACCTTCCCTCAACCCCACATTTCCCTCTGGCTAAGGCCCCATTTTCTTGGTTCTACTTTACATCAATACTCCTCCAAAGCAACATCTCTGCCCTCTTTTCCCTTCTCTCATATTCTCTTAAGTTCACTGCAGTCAGGCTGCCATTGCCGCCACTCCACCAACACAGTTCTTGTCAAGTCTCCAGGGAAATTTCTAAGGCTAAATCTAAGTCTCAGTCCTCCCCTCGCTCAACCCATCAGGAGCATCTGATCAACTCCTTCCTGAAACACTTTCTTCTTTTGACTTCTCGGACCCTACTCTCTCTTATTCTCTGCCTACTTCAATGGCCCCTCTTCAATTAGTCTCTTCTCATCTCCTTGACGTGAAGGGTTGCAGTGCTACAGGGCCCTGTTCTCAGACTTCTTTATCTATGCTCATTCCTTATGGGAGAGCCTATAGTCTCATGGATTTAAATACCATTAAAAAAAAATAATGATTATCAAATGTACAGCTTTAGCCCAGATCTCTCCACAGACTGCAGATCACTTCATCCAACTACCTATCCACTCACAGGTCTAATAAATACTTCATACTTATATGTCCAGTTTCAAACTCATGATTCATCCCCCACAGCTCCCAGAAATCTGCTCCTCTCATACCCTTCCCTAGCTCAGTTAGTGAAAACTGCATACTTCCAAAATCCGGGGGTCATCGTGCCTCCTTCCTCTCATATACTTCACCCAATCCACGAGCAAATCTTGTCAACACTACCTCCACAGTGGCCCAAGCCATCATGATCCCTCAAGATTACGGCAACAGCCTCCTACATGTAGCAGACACTTGTGCGCCCCATGCCACGACCTGTCAGCCTTCCAGACTTCAGCACACCTACGGTGGACAGCTCCAGTCACCCTACCAGTGTCCCACTTCAAGCATACCTTGCAGTCTCAAAGTTTTTTCCTCCACAATCTCAGTTTGTTTACTACAGCAACCTCAAAGTGTAAAGGAGGAGTTACTGCCTTCAAGGGCAACCTTCAACCAACTGGGGCAGGATCAGTGGATACATGCCCCCAGCTCCCCACCCTTAGAGAGGGAGAGTGGGAGGGAGGAGAGGGAGAAGGAATGAGGAAACAATTTTGCTAACTTAACTCCTGCTTACAGCCCTTGCTCCCCTACAGTCTATTCTCCAAACCTAAGTCAGAGCATGTTACTCCCCTGCTTAAAACCTTCCAGGAGCTCCTCACGGCCTTCTGGATAAAGTCCAAAATGGGACGTGTGTTCGGTGCTTCCCTTAGCACATGTGGTTATCCCTGTGAAGAGCACGTTTCCCACTCTATTATGACAGTCTGTTCCCTTCTCAGTGCCAACCTACAAGCTGAAGCCCAGGGGCTGTCCTTAGGGTAAAGCACAGTGTCTGGCAAATAACAGATTCTCAACAAATATTTATTATTGAATGAATAAATGTCCTTGGGATGCATGACGTGAGACAGTGCCAAGACAAAAATCACCTCCTGGCAACAGGAGGCCGATGAACCCCAGACAACTTCAGAAATGATACTTATCAACAATTTACTCTGAATGTTCCTATTATTCTCTCTGATCCTCAATTTCAAAGAGTAGATGTGGTTTTGTAGGCTATACAAATGTTAAGCATTTTTACACCATATCACCATGGCTGAGCTCCAAAATACAGACTCCTGACCTATTATAGTGAGCTTCTGATGTCTAACGGACATATAACATTACTATAAGCTGTTGGTGTATAACAGTCTAATAAAACTGTCAACTCCATAACAGCAAGGACAATATCTATTTTATTCACCATTATAGCCACAATGTCTAGCCCAATAAAAACTATTAATAGTACATTACCATGTTAAAGGTAATATTCCTTAACAGGAACTCTTTTATTTCATCCTCTCAAAAACCCAGTGAGTTAGGTACTATAATTACATTTTACAGACAAGGAAATAAGAAGACACTCTCTCGGTGGTTTTGCTACATTGCTTCTTAGTACCTGGCACCTAAGTTTTCAGTGAATGAAAAATCAGTGTATAGCTCCCTCACTAAATACCTATAATGCTAAATACCTCAATGCTGTATCAGGGACCAGACTCTTCAGAGAACATAAACATACCTTTAAAAATAAAGATCAAATGTCAATATATTTCTTCTTCAGAAATGAGCAATGCATCATTTCATCTACTTCTGGCTGTTTTATTTCCCTCTTCTTTTCAAATCAATTTCCCTTACTCCAGAAGGCTTCCATAAATTATTACTTTCAGGTTGCCACTGACAGAAGAAAAACACACTCTCACAGCATTGTTTCCACATACCGTTGAAGAGACACCCCCAAGCTTAATTGTTTCCACCGTGGTCCCTGAGTCTTCAACAGCTGTCTTCTTCTCAGGAGGCACAGATGTGCCAGGCTCTCCAGCTGCTCTTTTATTTCCAATTCCTGACATCTTGGCACAAGATGATAGCTGCTTTCCTGGAGAGAAAAAAAAAGACAGAAACTTAGGTAAGTTTTGCAAAGAGAACTAAAGAGGGTCCACCTATGATGTAAAAACTAGCAGTTTTCCTGGCCAGTCCTTTAATCTGGATCCATTAATTCCACACTCAGCAACATGATCCTTAAGTTCCTCTTGGAAAGAGAAAAATTGTGGAGTAAGAGTCACAGCTGAATTTACAGAACTACAAATTTCTAAATAGGATGCCGCTAAGAAATAAGACAATGGGCAAAGGGTGAAGAGACCAAAAAAAATTTCAGGAATCTCATTTCCTGAAATGTCAACATCTGAAAAGTTCAGTTTGATTAGAAAAGAAGTTAATTCTATAGTGTTGGGAGAATCAGAGAGCTGAAAGAGACCTGGGAGATGTCTACTAAATTATTAATACTGGACAAGTCATTTATCATCTCTGAGCCTCAAGTTCCTAAACCAGAAATAACAACAATATAAGCTTCCTCTGCTCCTTATAAGGAATAAATAAGTACAGAAAGAACTCAGCATAATGCCTAGCATGAAGTATGCACTCAGAAATGCCAGCTCTCCTTCATATATTTGCAGTTTCTTCTCTATTTCCAAACACTCTCCCCACGAATTTGTGCAACCCTGTGGAAGCTAGACCTGGGTGTGAATCCCAGTTCTAACTTTTAGGGAGCCATGCTGCCTTGGAAGAGTGAGTTCTCCATACGCACAATGCAAGAGAACAGATATTCTGTCTGCCCTACTTGCCCCCCAAGGTTTTGGAGCTCATAGGAGGTGGAATAGATGCTAAAGCACTTTACTACTTTAGGAAATAGTCCTGCCATCATCGAGACTACACACTACTCTGCTTCCAATTCAAGCTCCAGGAGAAGGGTATCGGTGGCAGCAACCTGAGTGGGACCTCGCCTGGAGAGAGAGGAGCAGGACAAGGGCCTCAGTCCTACTCGAGGGGCCAAGGACCCCAGCCTCCGGATGGGCCAACTGCAGGCCCCGGAGAGGGAGGCCTGGGAGCGGGAGAGGGTGAAGATCCCATTGACTGCAGAGTCCCGTCCCACCCTTGTCAGAGATCTAACCTGAGTTCTTCCAACTTGTGCCGCCCGGGAGCGGAACTCTGGGCAGTTATTCACCAAGGTCCGCGCAGCACTCCCACCTTCCACCCCTTACCCGCAAGCGAAGACCAAGCGAGGCTTCCGGGAGGCGGGGCCAGGGAGAGGAAGAAGGGAAAGAAAAGAGGAAGTCGCTTCAACCTGGTGCAGTGGACCACAAGACCCAACCGGGCGGAAGTGACGCGTTTCCCGGGCGCCCCGGTACAGAAGTAAGAGCCGTCTCTCTAGCAACGCTTGGGGACCCGGGGGCAGCTCAGATCTCCGGGTGTCCCGAGGCCTCACTGACGCCGGAGAGGGTGCCCCTTCTTTTTTCCGCTTGTTGGCCATTGCTACTAAGACCTGCTTTTTCTACTGAGACGAAGTGTCTTTACTTAAAGTGCTTATTTTTTTGTTGCCTGTTATTGGTTCTACCGAGACTCAATTGCTTCTCCTTAGACTGCCGATTGGCTGATGGCCCCGTCAATCTCCAGGGAACAGAACTAGTTTTCAGACACCTGGGGAAAGTATTACTTCTAGCCCCTTCTTGCTGAAATGAAGGGTTCTGGAGAAAACCCAAGAGATTAGGTAGGTTTCGGAGCTTGTAGACTTTTCTTACAGGGAAATGTATAAAAGCTCTGTCTACACATTAGAGTCACTTGCGGAGTTCTGTTCCCTCTAGGGTAGGGCCTGAGCATCCACACTTTTTTAAAAAGCATTTCCCCAACCCTCCCGCACCCGCACGAGATTCTAATGTGCAAACGGGATTGACAGTTGCTTTTGTGCTTCTTTTGAAGCAGAAATTGAGCAGGGAAAAGATAAACGTAAATCAATAAGTAGTTTCTGATCTCAACACTAGCCTATTTTAAGCTAATTAAGCATTGATTTTTATAGTTAATAACAAACTGCTATTTCCCTCTCAATTTAACTAAATGTGTTTTAATGATAGGAAGGTAATCAATCTAATGTATCGATAAAAAGCTGTATGCCTCGCAGAAAAACTACCTAATAACGTCAGAACGTAAACAATGGGATACAAGTGTTCACTGTTCCTGGTACTATCACACTTTGCCTAGCCTAGAAAGAAGTAACTGGCTCCAAATGGACTTTACGTTTTGTTAGGTGAAGCAGAACCCTGAGAACCGTGTTTGGGGACCCACCACGGAAAAGCATTGTATGAAATAATGACAGTCTCTGACTTCCCTCCTTTGGCTGCTCTGCTCTGCTCTCGGCAGGCCTTGCATCCACAGAGCCACTGAATGGCAAGCAATGATTCTAGCCCAACGTTTGTAAACTTGAGGTTCACAGGCTGTATGTGGCCAACAGGTATGCTTTGCTTATTTTGGACGGTATCGGCTGCCTTTTATGGTTAAAAACAAAAACTGACTTAGTTGCCAACATTTAAAATATTTTACATAAAAATCCAGATTACCAACTTCTCTTGAAAATGTTGAAGATCTAGTAACACTGGGTTTATATTCTTGCATGGCCACATTGCCTAGAATTGGGTTGTTCTTTTATTCCTGTTTGCTGTGATCACCACTATTCATTATCGATTCCCTGACACTAGTTGAATTTCATTTGAACATTATCACCTGTGTGTTGTGTTGTGCTAAGTCAATCCCTGATACTAAGTGAATGTTGTTGATTGCCTACTCAGCATCCATTTCCCCTCTCACCTTCTTAATAGAACACAACTAGGATTTTATTCATATGATTATCCATTTAGACCCCTTCATTCTATATGTCTTGAAAGAAGCTGACTTCACTTCCATCTCCAAGGATTGTCTTAATTTAAATAGTAAGTCCCATTCCCCAAGCCAAAGTCCTAGTCTAAACAGTGGATCGTTTAACCAGGGTGAATTGCTTGGAATACTAGGACTGAAGCAGTTTACTTATCTTCTGAATTTCTTGTGAGGCCTGCTGTTGGAGCCTTCTTGCTACCCGGCTTGATAATGAAACCAACACAGAGATGAGAGAGAATCTCAGGGATGTTAAATAACAAAACTCTGAGTAAATATTAAAGATCTAATTAGCTTATTGAACGATTCATGAATTGGGCAGCATCCCACTTAGCAAGTAGAGGGGAGCTCTGAAAGGCTATAGAAAGGGAGAGGTTTTTAAAGGTAAGACAGAGAAGTCAAAAACAAAACAAAACATAAAGATTATTTCAGGCTTAGATAATCTATCTATATGGGATGAAGGGAATCTATGTGCCAGGTTACCTCATCTTCCTTTTGGAGGATGGAAAGGATTACCTCATTGGTGCTGACCGGAAAATTCCACACTGACCAGTTAGGATTACATTCTTGGAGAAGGTTGTAACTGCAGTAAGGTCAGGTATTAAGTCTTCCTTTTAGCACAGGTGACTCCATTTTGGGCCTGTTATTTCTTTTTTAACAGGGAATAGGCACCAGAACAACTCAGCTAGGACACCCCTACTCCACCCACCCTTCAGAGTGCTGGAGAAGATATTGAGAAGAAAGCAGACCTTTATAGAACCTTTCAGTTCTTACCATGTAGATAACCAGATTCTCCAGCTACTGGTGAGATCTATCTTTTCCAAAAGCCACAGTCATCTGACACCTTCCCAATAGCCTGTCCTGATCCAAAGAGATAGCCTAACCCTAGAGATTTGGGAAAATGGAATAGATGAAATGGAGGATGGCAGAGACCTCTTTCATTGACCACGTTTCCAGTTTCTGATCAGCTACCACGTGTTCACGATCGTAATCAAGAGAAAAAAAGAATAACCCTGGAAAAATAAATTTGGCCCTCACTACTAAATGGCAGAATGTTTGCTGTGCTATAAGAATACTTGCTATTTTATACCACTTGTCTTCGAAAGTTCTAATTGCTTGTATCAACAACATTATAATTTAAGTAATATGGTAATAGTCCTTTTTTTAAAGGAGCAAACAGAGTCATAAAGATTGCAAGTGATTTTTTCTAGTTGATGAATATTTCTCAAAGGACCCAAGTCTTAGACTTGCTACCTGTCTTCGTTAAATATACAGTTCTGCACCAGGTGGCAGCAGGCAGCATGCTTCCACCCCCAGTTCCTCTTGTAAAACTTTGCTTGCAGAGAGTACTGTACTTACATCGGGGTGGGGGTACAGAGCATAATTACAAAGGTGAGTTTTGGAATTTTCATTTCCAGCAGCACAGTATTTGTCACACTGGGCAAATATGAACTTAGGTTTTCATGGCCTGGAAGGGCAAGGTGGGGCAGGAGACAAAGCCCAGGAACTATAAAGGTTGGGTGCCTATTACAGGCCCCTCCCCAAAAGAGTAAACTAGATATAACTCTTCTAACAGCCAAGGGACTGAAAGAAAATTGTCTGTCTCAAACCTTCATATAAAGATTTTTGCTGATTGATCAGGAATTCTAGAAGGCACTCAGGAAGAATTTCAAAGAATGCAGAGGGGTGAAGGAAGGACACATAAAGGCCATGGGCAAAGCCAAATAGGAACAGGAGATTGTTCCTTATCGGAGTTTTCAGGAAATAGACTCTGAGATGGAGATTTGTGTGTGCAAGAGGTTTAATACCTAAGGGAAGTAAAGGAAGCAGGACTGGGGAGAAGGAGAAGTTGGACTGTGTTGCTGTCACAACAAAGGCCTCTACTGGTAGGATGGGTAGCTCTAGAACTGGGAAAGCCTTTCAGAGTTGCCCTGAATTGAGGCAAGGAGGCCAGGGTTTTATACCCCTACATCAGTCAGTCATTGGATGTGGATATTGGGTGGCCTGGGGAAGGGGGCAGGAGCTTGAACGAGGTGGCTTCCTTCAGCCAAGGGCAAACTCTGGAGGGGAACTCAACTCACTGCTGTCAACGTCCAACATTCCCAGCAGCTGGGGAAAATGAGTTCTTGAGTTCTAAAGAGGGGTGGGGAAGATGTTGGCAGCACACCATGGCATCCACTGGTTGAGCAAAGGATAGGGGTAATCAGTGCTGGAGGTCCTAGAGCTATGAGAGTTGAAAGAATGTCACTTTAGTCTTCTAAGAGACACAGAGGTTGGGGGCTCCCACTTGACTTCTGCAAAAGAAAGTGTGGTGTCTTTGCTGAAAAGTGGTCTAACTCCTAGCATATAGGTACTTCCTTGATCCCAGCAGATGATGGTTTGTATGGAGATTATTATATTTTACTCTGAAATTATGGCTCTGTTTTTATTCCTGCAGAGATAAAAATGGAAGAAGAGCGCATTTCCCAACACTTCCAATAACCCAGTGCTATGGACTGAATTGTGCACCCTTCAAACTCCCAGTGTGATGGTATGTGTCCCCCAGTGTGATGGTATTTGGAGATGGGGCCTAAGGCAGGAGCAGGGAATCAAAACCATCTGTAAACTTTGCAAACAAAATTCCATTGAGATTTTGATATAATGCATTACATTTATAGACTAATTTAGGGAGAAATGAACATTTTCTAGTATTTATTCTTCTCAACCAGGAACGTATCATATCTCTCCATTTTCTCAAGTCTTCCTTTATGTTTCAGTAAAATTTCATGGTTTTCTTCTTATAACTCTTTCACATTACTTATTAGGTTTATATCTAGGTAGTCCATAGGTTTTGCTACTATTGAGAATAAGACTTTTTAAATTATATTTTCCAATTGTTTATAAGTGCTGTGTAGGACAGTGCTATGTTATATATACGTGTGTGTGCGTATGCATATATATATATATATATATATATATATACACACACACACATATATATACATATATATAGCTTTTGACTTATTATCTTACAAAACTCTCTTGTTGATTCTCTTGGATTCCTTTTCCTTTTTTTGGGTGGAGAACAGCCATATAATCTGCAAATAATAATAGTTGTCTTACTTCCTTTTCAGTATATATACTCCTTTTATCCCTTTTTTTATCTCATTATGTTGTGAAGAGAATGATGATACTGAAGATTCCCTTCCTCATGTTTTTTTTCCCCACCACATGTATTTTCCCACCATGTTTGTTTTCAGTCCATGCCAATCACCTTACATACTGTCTTTCAGAAGTTGACAGCTGAATTTGCTTGTGTGATGTGACCCTCATTTATTAATCAACATGCCCCATCTGGGTCACCCATCTAAATCATATCTGTCTTTTAAGGCCCAATTCAAATCTCTATTCCTTTGATTAAGACTTTCCAGATCATGTCCCAGACTCTTGCTGCCAAAACTCACCAACTCTGACAATGAAGGTAGTGTTAAAACTTGAAATGCAATGCAAGAAGGAGGCATCCCCTAAGGAAGGCTGGCTGGTTAGCATAAAGATATCTCTCCAGGTGGTATGTAGGTGAAGTCACCTTATTTCCTATTCTGGGGCAAACACAAAACTGATTAGTGTTTTAGGACCCCCAAAGGTGATCAGGGAGTAAAGAAAACACTCATTATCCAAACTTCTATGTAATGTTCTAACAAAAATGCCCTTTTGTTAATTATTTCAACAAGACAAGAATTTTCATTCTCTGGCTATTAATTTCTCTTCTTGTAGCTGGTGTGTGCTTGAAGCCACATTTATAGATAATCAGAAGGCTACTTTGTGAACCTGGAATGAAAACAAGCAGGATTAGATGTATTATTTTTACAGTACATATCAAGAATGGCTGGCTAAATAATGATACAGCTTCACAATGGAAAACATATCTAAATTTATAGTGCTAATATGAAACACCATGACAATATGAATAGTATGCTCTCATTTTCATGAAAAAAAATTAAACCATATTTATAATTAAAATTTACTAAAAGAGTAGAACTTAAATGTTCTCACCACCCCCAAAAAAATTTTTTTTATAATGCAATAATCATTATCCCAGCCCAGGGTAATTGTGCTTGCTTGTTCAGTTCAACCCCTCTAAGCACAAATTTGGGGCAGTCAGGTTTCCAGGCACAACTCCCCGTCCCCGCCCTTGGAGTTTATAGGAGGCTCAAGAGAATCCACATAGAGAGGTCAGGCGTCTTCCCCAATGCGCAGTTAAGAGTTATGAGATGGATCATTGAACTCCAAAGACTCTATATCATACCGTATTCACATTTTGGGTAGGCTCTTAATTTCAGCAAAACAACATCAAGTGTCACATCAAATGTTGCTCAGGTGAAGCTTATTTGACTTTATTTATATTGAATTTGTAAACATGTTTTGGTTTTATAGCTTAAGCATAAGGCATTTATACCAAGATTACGTTGATATATTTTTACCAAACATTATAATAAAAATAATTTACATAAGCACTAGGTGGTCCATGAGAAGTTTATTTTCCTTTAGACAGGAATCTGTACATCACTTAAATTTGAAAAATACTATTTATTATTTAATTGTATATATACGTCTTATGTGGTTCATGATTATTACTTATTTCTAGTCTTTTTCATTCTCTATCTTTTAAATTATTCTGAGATCAATAAAGGAGAATTGATATCAATATAACTGGCATAGTATATCAATTTAAATATTCGTTGATTCTAACAAACTACATGTATTAAGATGTTACTCACATTCATTTGGATATATTCAGCTACAAATTTCTGGGGCTTGAAGTCATGTGGCCAGACTTAGCTGAAAGGAGATCTTGTAGTAGTAGTATCAATATATGGCCAGGACCCAATGGATGTTTAGAATCTTGCCTTATTGGCACTCCTTCTCCACCTCAGAGGAAGAATAAGGCTGACAACACTGATGACTAACTCCGTTACAGTTACTGCAGAGTTGTGAAGTCAGCCAAGACTCCCTGCAGCATCCCAGCTCTTGTAAAGTCCTCAAAGCTGTGTTCCTACTCCCGTCACCTCCGTGATACCTCAGCCAACTCTCTTCTCTCTTCTCCTTCTCAGAACATCAGGAAACACTCTGACCTTGCACATGCACATACCGACTATAGTGAATTTAAGCTGATGTGTTACCTGTCACAAGTGACTCATTCACATTTGCAGTTTGCTTGATCTTTACTGTGGGATGATGATAATATTTCCTGTTGGAGACATTTATAAAGCAGGAGACACATGATCTTATTTGGAGCAGGTGGGAGAGAGTTCAGATGACATCCCTTCCCTATTCTTCCTCCCAAGCATAGTCTGGTAGGTAACCTTTCCCCTTCATATGGATTAAGCTGGTATGCCTTACTTATTGAACTAAAACCTCTGTGAACAGAGAAAGAACAAAGGATGTCAATTATCATCCAGTTATACAAAGGGTTAAGTCAAAACCCACTGCAGTTGCCCAACAACAGTGCACCCTGAAGGGAATCAAGATGGAAAAACAGGATGAAGCATTTTGTGCTTTGGAATGGGTCCCTAGATAGTTAAGATATGTATTTGAGGAAGAATTTCAAGGATCCCAGGTTCTTGCATCTTCCCATACACAGAAAAGTACTAAATTCATTAACTTGAGCTATCTTTTCTTTGTGATTAGCAGTAATCTTTTACAAAGATATGTGCTTGACTACATGTATTTCCTAGCCCCCAAAATTTATATATATGCTGGCTCCTCCCCGACCTCTTTGGAGCTGTTCCTCAGAGCTGCTGCCCAGCCTCTCATCCTCAGTAAATTCCCTCAGTAAAACTGAAACAACTTTTAGATTGTCTATTTTTCTTTCAGTGGACAGTTTGGGTGACCATGAAGGGAACTGAGCAGATTCTCTCCTTCATCTGAGCTCTATGAGGATCCAGAGCCTTGGTACCAGCAAGGGCCCCTTGTACCCATCTATCTCCTCAGGGAGTCCAGACACCTGGGTATATCTCTCCTGGGTCTCAGACCTCCCATATTGGTTGATAATTCTGAGTTTTATCTGGTGGTTGATAAACTCCTTGCTGTAAGGAGTGGGGTTTCCTTGAACTTTAGGCTGTTCAGGAAAGAGTTAGCCTCTTTGGTTTGTTGACCAGTGAGAGAATTCTCTTTGGTCTCTGCCATCTGAAAGGTATGCATGTGGTGTACATTTGGCAGCCAGTCAAATACACTGGGATTCCAGACAGTCTCTTTGACCATGCCAGCTCTCAGGAAAATTTGTCATAAGGGGTCCCAGTCCACAAGGGACCCTTTGTCATTTCAATCTTCATTGCATCCACCTGTACAACAAAGACCTTTTACTTTCCAGACTTTTTTTGAAGGGGAGTAAACTTTCTAGATCTTGTAAGGGCTACATCCTTTGCACTGTCTTGTGGGGACACCTCTTGTGTGTTGTTGATTTGAGTTGCTATTAAGATCCTCTAGATGAGGGACGCTTTAAATTGTAATAAACTTCTAAACTGGAAAATTTTTAAAGAGCTCTCATCATAAATAACTCTTTATTGGTACCTATGTTAAGACCAAATTAAAAGGTGGATACAAAGACAAAATGGCTAACCTTAGGAACTCCCTTATTTTAAACAAACAAAATGGTTTGGGAAGACTTGTTGAAATTGTGATCTCACCTTCCCCTCAATGGGTCTTACATATGTTAATAAAAATATTAAGTTAATGCTAATTAGGTTAGTTAGCAAGGGAATAAAAAGCTGAGAGGAAAGTCAAGAGACTCTTCCCAACAAGGTGGAAAATTTTAAAAGGACTTGTCCCAGAAGAATGGAAGTCTTTAGATGGCCATTAAGAAGTCGAATAGATAAAACACATTGATGGGATTAAAACAAAGGTTGGAATACAGCACTGCCTAAAGTTGGATGAGCCAAAAGGACCCCCTTTGGTCCTCCAACATTAAAGGGCCCCAAACAATTGATGAAATAAAATTCTTATTTTCTGGCAAGACAAGAAAAAATTAAACATAGAATTTTTCTTTGCCCATTTGGGCCTCCTCCTTCCCCTTTAGTGTGTGTTGTGCATCTGCTTTAACCAGACTTCCTGAGGAGATAACATTTCTTCTTAATTTCATCTAGGCTCACAACTCTTTAGGAGATAATTTTCCTTCTTAATCTTGTAAAGGGCTTGATGACCCATGACCCACTCCTTGCTTTGTACTTTCTTTAGATCTGGATTGTGTACATTTAATGTACAACCCTCTGTCTCAAACACTTATGTAACTGTGCTTTGAGCTTTCTGAGAACTGTTCTCAGGTCATAATCACCAATTTGGCTTGAATAAAATTTTCCATTTATTTTCTTAGATCAACTGATTAATTTTGTCGTTGTTGTTGATACAAGTCTACTCTTTCACTTTAGAAAAATTTAAAAGGCTGGAAGATAAAATTACACTGAGAAACCTGACCAGCAATTGCTTGGGGCAACAGTTAGGCCAATTAATCAAGTTAAAGATTGACATGTAGGCCTGGGTCCCTTGGCTCCACCCCTCACCAGAGACCCCAGAGCCTTTACACGCAGGCCCAGCGGCCATGGCTCACGGGCGCAGCCGCTCCGCGGCATGTGGGATCTTCCCAGACCGGGGCACGAACCCGTGTCCCCTGCATCGGCAGGTGGACCCTCAACCACTGCGCCACCAGGGAAGCCCCCCAGAGCCTTTTTATACAGGAATGGATAAAATTGCCAGGGGATGAAAAAGTTTCCGGGGCTCCCTGTGAGACCAAGACTTTGTCAATGGGGTCCTAATGGATGCTAAGGTTAAGGGGGTAAGAGTTAATAGAATTGAGATGAAGTTTATAAGAAAGTTGGTTTATTTGAATGGTTTTATATAAGACGGGTGCATCTCTTTTGGTTGATTGTATTGTGGAGATAGACATTATGTCTCAACTGTTGAATGCTTTCCCCACCTGCTATGATAAAACAGGGCATATAAATCTGCCCCCGCCAGGCAATGTTAATTTAACATAATAAAGGGGAACCAGTAGGGTTACTGGAGCCCACACAGTATGAGGTAAAAACTGGGGCTAATATTCAGGGGCTAATAAAAACAGTAATGGAGACTTTTTTGCCTCTAGGATTAATTGGTCTGGGTTTGCCTCTAGGATTAATTGGTCTGGGTCTTGGAAGAGGGTCTTTGTTGAATGCCTTGTGCAAACTTTTGAAAGCATGGTACATTGAACCTTAGAGTTCCAAAACATGGAACTCTTTTGATTTCCAGTTGAGTGGGAAATCTTCTCATGGATATAAGGAAGCAAAAAATTTTTAAATATAATTGTGTAATAGGGAAGAACCTTTGTAATCTATTACAAGTTAATCACTAAAGGGATGTTGCCTATAAGTTAAATTATACATAATGGAACATCTCTGGGAACCCTGCTTCCCAGGTAATGAGCATTAAGTTAAAATACGTTTGTTTAGTTCACAGGAAACATCCTGACCAGGCCCACCTGTGAATGACTGCAGGAAGGAAGAAATTAACATATCCCCTCTGGAAGCTGACCAGAAGCAGGAAATGTTTGACTTTACTCCCTCCCCTTTTTGTGTAAAAGAAGCCTGAATTCTAATTATGGCAAGATGGTTCTTTGGGGCATGAGTCTACCATCTTCTTAGTCTACCAGTTTTCCAAATAATGTTGCTATTCTTTGCCCCAACATCTCATCTCTCAACTGATTGGTCTGTCATGTGGTGAGCAGTATGAGCTTGGACTCGGTAAGATTTGGGTAAGTCAATCTTTTGATATCGTTTAGGCAGCACCCCAGTTCTTTGGGAAATTGAAAGCAACTGTCTTTGTCTTGCAAGTATTTGCAAGATCAGAAATATAAACACAGCCCAAAATGGCCTGAGACTGAGCCTAGTTAACTCAATCAGGTAGAACCTGAAATCTAAAGGGAGAAAAAAAAGAGGGAAAGAAGCCTTTTTAAAAGTAAAAACTGCTGGCACCCAGACATATTATAATTATTCCACTTATATGAAATATCCAGAATAGGCATATCCATAGAAAGCTCATTAGTGGTTGCCAGGGACTGAGTGGGAAATGGAAAGCAATTGCTAATGGATACAGGGTTTCTTCTTGGGGTGATAGAACTAGTGGTGATGATTGTACACCTCTGTGAAAAAACCACTGAAATGTACACTTTAAAAGGGTGAATTTTATGGCATGTGAGTTATATCTCAATAAAAATTACAGCATTCATGAGAAAAAAAGATGTTTTGTATATATATGTGTGTATATATATATATATTTACAATGGAGTACTACTCAGCTATAAAAAGATGAGATCTTGCCATTTGCTATGACATGGATAGACCTTGAGGATATTAGGCTAAGTGAAATAAATCAGACAGAGAACAACAAATACCGTATGATTTCACTCATATGTGGAATATTTAAAAAGTAAAATAAAACCAAACCAAACAAAAACAAACTCATAGATAACGAGGCCAAAGTACTGGTTACCAGAGGGAGAGTGAAATGGGTAAAGGGGACCAACTGCATGGTGATGGGTGGAAACCAAACTTTTGGTGGTAGGTACACTGTAAGTAACTTTTATACAAAAGTTGAAACATAATGTTGTACACATAAAACTTCTATTATGTTGTAAACCAATGTTACTTCAATTTTAAAAAATCTTTCTGAGGTCTTTAAAAAAAGAAATTATATTTTATGATATGTCTATTTAAATTTTCTCCAAATCTTTTTGGTAATTTAAAACTTTAGAGTTTTTCTAAAGTAAGCTAAATGATGGAAGTTTATTGACTATCCAGATCATTTCCAAATAAGATAAAATAATGAAACATTAATTGTTGAGCATGTCTAACTACTTTCATCTTCTTATAAGGTTAAGAAGCCAAAGATGTTTGGGTCTATCCCATACATCTTGTACCACATTAAGGAGAGAAATTATGCTATGAGAAAATCTGTGTTTCTAGAGGTTGTGGAGTATGTTCATAAGTTTTCCAATCAGGAAATGCTACTATGACAGTTCACAATTGCTTGCTTCTTGGTTTTCTCTAGAGATTAGGGGTTTTAAGAATACAATTAATACATATAATTGGGACTACTAAAATTAATAAGGAAAACATCTTCATGTGCAACAGAAAAAAGAGTTTAAGGATTGTAAATGCATTTTGTTAAGGGAAAAGAAAGTAATTTTGTCCTAAGAGAGGTTAAAAAATAGAGAAAAGGGGAAAGCATGAGACAAAATCTGAAGGTAAAAAAGGAAGTTACAGGTTTGTGGAACAGAATCCCTGAGAAAAGAGTTTTGTATGTGATCAGGACTGGCTAACACTGAAATAAATTTAATTGAGTGAATAAGTTTTAATATTAAAAGTAAGCTGGTACAAAAGTAGAGTCTGGTTTTCTCTCTGTTAATAGGACAAAGTTTTCTTGGAATATTGATCTGCTTTTGATAATAGATTGTAAAGTTTCTTTACCTTTTAAGTTCCCTTTCATAACTTTCTGTAGTTTACCTTTGAAATCTTTTAGTGTCACTTTGGTTAAATAATTAACTGAGTATTGTTTCACAGTGACTGTGATTCTGTTTGACCAAGTGTTTCCAAGTGTTTTAAAACCTTTTGATATCTTTGACAAACCCCCCAAATCCATTCTGAATGAAGTCCTTTTGACCTCTAGCTAACTTTGGGGTGTTTCAGAGGTTCCCTGAAACATCTCAAAGAGAGGTATTAAACTAATGAGGCTTCTTTTGGTATGTTGAATTATGTTGGAAGCATTGTCAAATGAGTGATGATAAATTTTCTTAGATTATATTGTATGGGCAAATATTATTAATATAAATGTTCTAGAAGTTATATGAAATTCCTAAAATTCAGATATGTGTTGGTATGTTGTCAGTCATAATTCTGGTTATTATCTTAAAATTTTGTATGTCACAGAAATATCAAAATTTCCTTTTCAATTGCGTTGTAGTCATGTCTTTAACCATGCCATTCAAAGTCTTTTGTCATTTACAGACAGTTATTGTTTTACTCTGATGTCTTTACAAAGATGAAACTCTTCAAGAAGATTAATAAAAAGGACTTTTTGACAAGTGCAGGTTTCTGATAACTTTTAGATAATACCACTGAACTGGGTAAGAAATTCCAGAACACTAATGGAAAAACTTTATGACTTCATAAACTGTTAACGGAAATCATGATCAACAAGAATTAGTTACAAAGGGCTGAATGATCATTTTTATGACTTTCTGTCTGAAATATTACTGTCTTTTAATCTTCCTTTTCCAGATATAAGGAAAATTTCCCGCTTAAGCTAACTATAACTTGGAGCAGTTTGGTTAAGTTACACCTTAACCAACGGTGTAAGCAGAATTGAAACATTTGTCTTTTTCTCTGTAACATCTCTCCAGAATTTGAAATTCTTAGTGAGTATTCTTATTTTTATGGCAGTATAGTTATTTGCATAAGTTCAATAAAAATATGTTCTCCTTATAACAGGACACAAATGGGAACATTGGTTATATTACCAAGGCTTTGACTGGAATGTCATGTTTGAGAATTACATAAATCAGATATAACCAGACAGCTTTAAAGAACTAAGATGGACTTTATGGAGCCATTTCCTTAGAAAAAAACGTCTGATACCTTGCTTACAGAGTTCCCAGCAACCTTACCAGGTGACTAAGAAAGGTCACTTCCTGGCAGGTGTAAGAAACTAAAGATATTTTGGGGGCCTTGAGAAGAAAGGAATTCACCCAACTCTATAGGTATTACAGTCAAATCTCACGGTGGGTCCTTGGAATGACGTTCCTGGCTTCAGGAGTCTTTCAACAGTCAATCTGAGATTCCTTATAAAAAGTTCTATGGAAGTAAATTTACAGAAGCCTACATGATCAATTGCCATTCTTGTTACACTTATGTAAATAATCAGGTCAAACTTACTGAAACCAAACTTATTTTGCAAATAAATTAGTCTTAATTTGTCTATGTTTGGTGGAAATTAAAGTAATTTTAGAGAAAAAAATATGTTTTACTGGATATTAAGTTCTAGTGCTGCTAATTGTATTTCAGGTTAGGTAATTACAGCCTAAACTCACTTCCTAGATGGCTCCTTATTGCTGTATTACATTATAGCAAAATTTAACTGAATTATTAAAAGGACATTATAAGTCTGTTTCTGAAGTTTATCAAAGAGAGAAATATATCTTTGGATGAAGATCAGATACTCCATAACCTACAACCAGGAGATTATATATACTGGAAAAGACATCATTTAAAGGACTCTCTCCGGCATAGATGGGAAGGCCCTTATCATGTATTCTTTTTTTTTTTTTTTTTTTTTTTTTTTTGCGGTTTGCGGGCCTCTCACTGTTGTGGCCTCTCCCGTTGCGGAGCACCGGCTCTGGACGCACAGGCTCAGCGGCCATGACTCACGGGCCCAGCTGCTCCACGGCATGTGGGATCTTCCCGGACCGGGGCACGAACCCATGTCCTCTGCATCGGCAGGCGGACTCTCAACCACTGTGCCACCGGGGAAGCCCTCCCCTTCTCTTTTCATCTGTGAATGTGAAGGAAATGCCTTGGGCATCCTAGTCCATTAATAGGGGTACCATAGAAGACCAATTGGGTACTATAGCCAACTAGACCCTGTTGCCAGAGAACTCCCTCTTTGTTTATGAGCTTTCTCTGCTACTGCCCTCCAACTCAAAGGAACCAAAGAAATTGCCATGGGTTCCCCTTTAAGAATCTACATGCCACATTCAGTAGAAGTACTTTTTAAAATATTGAAGTATAGTTGATTTACAATATTGTGTTAGTTAAAGGTGTACAGCAAAGTGATTCAGTTATATATATATATATTTTTTTCAGATTATTTTCCATTGTAGGTTATTACAAGATACTGAATAAATTTCCCTGTGCTACACATTAAATCCTTGCCACTTATCTATGTTATGTACAGTCAGTAGAAACACTTTTAAAGTTTCACACACTCAACTTTCTGCTAGTAGATGCACATCTTAGGAGATTTTGTTACTGACCCCTTTGAGTCAGGTCCCAACAGGTGTTCTCCGGCTGGCAGTTGAACAAGACCAAGGAAAGCTTGAATCTCATCAAAGAATGGAGGGTGTGAGCTTGTGCTCTAGAGCACACACTCTCCCCCATCTCCACAAGCCATGGACAGAGCTGCTTTACTGGGTTCCCAACAGCGGGGCGGAAGTGGAGTCCTCACCTGTCCGGTGAAGCTGCTCTGCTCACGCTCCACTTTACAGCACGAGGAGCATCTCTGCACACAACCCGCCGCCGCCATCTTGAGTTGAGTGTCGTGCGCAGCTGCTGCACATGGTCCTGAGCTGAAGTGTTGGGCAGCCATTTCTCACTAGGAACTGTGGTGTGAAGTGCTGGGTGTGAGGCCTCTACATGCAGCACCTTATGAGCAAATGAAACTAGACTAAGCACAAAGGAAAAGAAAAAAAAGGTTAGATTTTATTTAATTACCCAGATTCTATTTTTACTTCCTGGGAATTGTTAATGGGCTTTGCTGATGACAAATCCTGCCTCCATCGCTAGTTCCGCTCCTCATTCTTGAGGGGCGCTGAGAGGCGCAGGTCTGTCTTCTGTAACTGCTTCCTGTTGAATTGGGATGTAGTTATAACCCCGGGGAGAGGAGCAGAACTTTTACCCACCCACCTTTAGATGTGTTTGATTGTCGCCAGCGCTCAGCCCTAAGCATTCGTATCCCTGAGCAACCCCCTTTTGTCTAACCTTTTAGAGACAAAGAACACCAGACAATTTAAGATATATGGCCCAAATATTAGCAAGAGAATAATCGTCACATGTCATATTTTCCTAAACATGAAGGTATCTAGGTCTTTTGCCTGTAGGCAAAAGTGTGCCCTAATGTGCAGGCTCACTGCTGTGGCCTGAATCTCTCTGGTTACACTTTTGTAGTTTTTTGAAAGAGAAGCTTCAGGTCAGAGAGGTTCACTCTCAAATAGTCAAGGGGGTCTGTTGCTCCAGGTTGTCTCTCTGGAGGTTGGGGCTCTGGGACCCTCTACACTTGAGTGTAATGTCCCCACAGAGTGATTCTCTGCTACTTCAGGACAGAGTGGATGTTTAGGATCACCAGGGGGGGTCCATTCCCCTTAGGAGTGAACTGACCTTGCAAGCTACCGGTTTTTCAGGTTTTTAGGTGCACCCAGTCTCCTGGCTTCAGCAGGTAGAGGGCCAATTCGGTGGGTGTGGGCAGCGTTTGGTTACCATGTTCCATGACAGCTTTCATGGTTTCTCCTATCTGGAGGGCATGCTTGAGTTGTTCCATTTCAAGAGGGTTAAGGTGTCCCTTCTCTCAGTCTTGGGTCTACCATACATGAGTTCAAATGAACTTAACTTTAACTTATTCCTTGGGGCTGGCTGCATGCCGAGCAGGGCAATTGGAAGCAACTTAATCCAATTTTCTTAAGTTTCCTAACATAGCTTGGCTAAGGCCCATTTCAAGGTCTGATTGGATCTCTCGACTTTCCCTGGTGATTGGGGTCTCCAGGCTGAATGCAAGATCCATTTTATGCCCAGGGCACTTGTCATCCCCTTTGTCACTTGAGACACAAATGCTGGACCATTATCACTTTGTAGGGATCCTAGGAGCCCAAACCTGGGGATTATTTCTTTTAGTAATGCCTTAACCACCTCAGCTGTGGTTCCAGTTCTAGCAGAGAATGCTTCTTTCCACCCGGAAAATGTGTCTTGCTAGCACCAAAAGATAGCTGAAGTTGCCTGGTACTCTTGGCATGACAGTGAAATAAATCTGCCAGTCTTCTCCAGGATATGTCCCTCTGGTCTGAATTGGCCTTATCTAGGGGTCTCTGGGAGGTCTGGTTTTGGGATTGTTCATTGTGCAGGTGAGGCATGTCTCAACTATCTGCCCGATTGTATTTTTCATGCCAGTAGTTATCATGACCCCAACTAACCAATTATATAGGAATTCCCTTCCATAGTGAGTTTCTTGATGATCCTCCCTGATGGCTTGACAAGCTGCAGTTTGGGGAAAGAGGTATTGCCCATGGTCATTAACCCAGGGCCTCCTAGATCTCTACTGAAGCCCCATTTGGGGGCTGTGTCTAATTCTTCCTTTGTATAGACTGGGGAGTAATTGGATGGATCTGGCCTCTTAGGTATGAGGGGTAATTGCCAAGTTAGTAGTTCTAGGGCCATCCTTTTGGCAGTTGCCTCTGCCTACTGTTTCCCTTTATTACCTCTGCATCCCCTTTTGGTGACTCCTACAGTGAATTACTGTCACTTTTTTAGGAAGCTGCACTGCTCCTAGGAGTCTCAATATGTTTAAGCCATGTTTCACCTGCTTATTCTCCACAATAAGCATAATTCTTTCCTTCCAAACAGCCCCAGGTGTGTGTAGGATGGCATACACATACCAAGAGTCTGTGTAAACTATTTAAAGTATTCTCTGTCCTGAGCTCTAAGGCTTGGGTGAGGGCTATCAGCTCTGCCTTTTGGACAGAAGTCCCTGGGGGTAGGCTTCTTGCTTCTATGACTTAGGTGTGGGAGGTCACTGCATATCCCGCCAGCCCTTTTCCCTCCCTCATAAAACTGCTCCCATCTGAACCATTCCTCTCTGGCATCTGGGAGAGGCTCACTTCCTAGGTCGGGATAAATGGAAAAGATAATCTCTATGATTTCTATACAGTCATGCTCCAGGGGCCCCATCTCTGTGCATAGCAGGGTGGAAGCATTTAGTGAGTGACAGATTTTTATGGTAGCCACTGGCTTGTCTAAAAACATGGCCTGAACTTGAATCGACCTTCTGGGAGATAGGTATTTTGTTTCCTTCAACTTACTAAACCCTGAAACTGGTATGAAGTCCATATGGTGTTTGGCTGACCAAATGTTAATTTTTCAACCGCCTTTAGCAAGGCTGTAGTAGCTGCTACTGCCTGTAGGCAAGGAGGCCATCCCTTAACACTTTGATCTAATTGTTTAGAGAAATAAGCAACCACCCGAATAAGGGGTCCCAGTTTTTGAGCTAATACCCCAAGACCAATTCCCCTTCTCTCATTAATGTAGAGGTCAAAAGGTTTAGCTAAATCTGAAAGGGACGTAAGGGCCTGAAGTAATTGCTTTTTCAATTCTTGAAAGACTCCTTTGCGTTCTGAATTCCATTCAAAAAGATCATCATTCTTTCCTTTCAACTTTTCATGTAGAGGCCTAACTATTAGACCATAGTTAGGGATCCAGATGCAGCAAAACCTGACCATCCCCAGGAAAAACCCCTAAGCTGTCTTCTAGTTTTAGAAAGGGTGAGGCTTCAAGTGGCTTCTTTCCTTTCTTGGCGTAGGCTTCTCTGACCTTCTGTGAGAAAGAAGCCTAGGGGCGCCACCCTAGTTTGTGATATTTGAGCCTTTTTTGGGGGGCACTTTACATCCTTTATTGGCTAGGTGGTTCAGAGTGGTTACAGTATTTTTGTCAGAGGCCTCCTTAGTAGGGCTGGCATTGAGAATGTTGTCTACATACTGGAGGAGGGTAGGGAAGAGATCAAGAAGGTCCTCAGGGGGAGGGTCAAGAACTGGTATTACCTCAGTGGAGAAGAGCCCACATCCCCTTTGAAGGCCTTTGTTCTGATATGAGACTATTTAAAAACTGGACATAGGGAATTTCATCCCATTCTCCTTTTTTCATTTTTTTGGCCACACCGCATGGCATGCAGAGCTTCCCAGACCAGGGATCAAACCCATGCCTACTGCAGTGGAAGCATGGAGGCTTAACCGACGGACCACCAGGGAAGTCCATCCCATTTCTTTTGTCTCTGGCATAGCAGGTGCAACTGTAAAATGGTGTTGTAATATAGAGACCCATTGACGGGCCAACTTTCCCCATCTCCCAGCCGATATTGGGACCAGGCTGTATTACATAGGAAGATTAAATGTTTTGGGGTCAGGGGGTGATACCCAAAAAACTTCCAGTTCTGTGGGGTACACCATAACGGGCTATGGTTTAGTATGGTGGATGTTTTGTTCCTTATACCGTAGATGTTCTGTTTTGGATTTGTTTCCAACTACCCACGGGGTTGGGGGGGGTTGGGGGGGCGGTTGGAGTGATTTGTTGGCAGACAAATACCAACATATTTGACCCAAATAAGGTTTATGGTTCAGGAAACTTGGAACCAGTACCAAACTGTTCATGGATTCCTCAAAAGACCAAAACAGGAGGTGTCAAATTGGCATGGATTCTGATATAACTGAGGGTCCCCCTTGAATTTATAATGATCCATGCTTGAGATAGTAAGTCCCTCCTCAGTTGGAATATCTCACAGGAGGTAAGACTGCCTGTGGGCCAGAGCAGCTTAGCCACCTTATTTCCTGACCAGCTTGGTCTGTTAGGGAGTGGCACAGCTGTCTGAGGCGGAGGTTTCTTTCCTCTTCAGCTGAAAAAGGAGGAGTTTTTGGACTTCCGAGTGAGGGCTAAAAGCAGGAGAGATTCTCACGGGGAATCTCTGGGGCAACTGGCATTCTGTGCTGGTACTGGGAGGAGAGCCCTAGAGTCTTGGTTGATAAGGAATCCAAGTTTCGCTTCACAAGCAGTTGGGGGAAGAGAGGTTGGGTGGTGGGTGTTTCCTTTCTCGCCAGCAGCTCACAGGGCATCCAGATAGTGGGGTTTCTGGTCTTGCAAACAGCTTACAGGAGAAACTGGTACTGACCAGAAGAGGTCAAGTCACTGGTTGAGTACCTACCATAATACCTTTTCCCACTCGGGCATCCCTGGTGTCCTTTCCTGAATTCGGATTGAGCATCCTCTTTCTGTTCTGTCAGGTGGTCCTCATTATCTGGGTCTTTTCCTGGTCTTGCCTCTTGGCACATGGGGCTGACCACTTTCCTTTACCAAACTGAAAGTGACTATGGAGAATGCTACTGTTGACCCCAGGAGGTCAGTGAGGAGGGCAGAAAGCCCTGGTGCAGCCGATACTGCCTAGTATAGGGGTCAAGAGGACAGCACTACTGGCAAGACAGCAGCCAAGACTGCGGTGGTTCCTTCTCATCCACAGGTCCCCTCTGTCCCTGTGTTACCAAACCAAACTTGGATCCGCTCACTCACATGAAGTAAAGCCAATCTACTGACACCAGGTTGTGGTGAAGGAAAGTGCAGCAATTTTTGTAGACACCATACAAGGGGTCCAGGGCAGCCAATACTCAAATAAACCTGAACTCCCTGATGGGTTTCAGGTAAGCATTTTTAAAGGCAAGGTGAAGGAGGGAAGTCACAGGGTGTGTGATCAGTTCGTGCAAAATTCTCTGATTGATTGATGGTGAAGTAACAGGGCAGTGTCACAGGGGTTAACATTATCATTCCTCAGGCTCCAGTAGGTCTGGGAGCTATGTGCTCATGGTCATCAAGTAGTTAACTTCCTCCATTTGGTGGAGGTTTTAACATCTGTAAAACAACTCAGAAAATGTGCATCAGATACTGTTATCTAGGTACTTCAGGGAGGAACTAAAGACTGCCATATGACTGATTAACTGTTTACATTCTTACTAGTTCTCCTAGCTCAACTGCTATTTTTGTCACTACATGTTCACATCCTTTCAATCATTAATTCTCCTAAATAGCTCCTATGTTATTGCCTTTCTAGATGCCATCTTACTGCCAAAACAATTAGCAATTATTAAGGTGCCTGGTCATTTAAAGTTTGATATTGCTGAAGGTCATAGGAACCATCAGACCCATGAGGCAGCTAAAAGAGCTGCTCTCCCAAACTCTTCTTGTTTACTTATGATTTCCCCCATTGTGAATGACACTAGAGATTTGAAGGAGGTAATTAGATATGGGAACAGCATGCTACTGCTAAAGAAAAGCAAAAATGGAAAGATGCTAAATGCATCTATAATCCTAAATTATGGGATAGGCTAGATGTCGTCTGGCCCTATCCAATGTCACACAAGAAACAAATAATATTAAAATTGACACATGAAATGATACATTGAGGTACAGACAAAATGTTAGATTGGGGATGACAATATTTTTGGAACCCTTCTCCCAGAGTTGCCTCTGAGTTATTTCAAAGGTGTCTTGTTTGCCCAAAACATAATCCAGGCAAGCTTGTACACACATCAGTGGGCCATTTCCCTTTACCCAAAGGCTCTTTCAAGTTATGGCAATTAGATTTTACTCAATTACCTCCTTCACAAGGTTGTAACTGTTTTGGTAATGGTTTGTATGTATTCTCATTGGGTGGAAGCTTTTCTTGTCAAAGGGCTAGTGCTCTTGCCATGGCCAAAATTCTATTGGAAAAAATAATTCCCACGTGAAGAATTCCACTGGAATTACCTAGTGATAGAGGAACCCATTTCACTGGTCAAATTCTAGTGCAGTCTGTGATACTTGGCCAATTCTACAACATTTCAGTTGTGCTTATCACCCTCTGTTCTGGGTTGGTTGAGAGGACAAATGGTATTATTAAAACACAACGCTAAATATGTAGAAATTTTTAGCCTCTCTAGATCACAATTTCTGTCCATTGTTTTAATGAATTTGAAATCTATCTCAAGTATCTATGTGCTGCTAAACATAAGGGTGTTGACCCATGTTTCTCATTTAAAGAAGGCTCCTGTACCCCAGTGGACAGTGGAACCAACTGGAAGTTTTAAACTCAAGTTGACCTGGAATTGAAGAAGATGACATCTGAATGAATAGCTTTCCCAAGACTGGACCAGGTCTGTATTTTTTTCCAGAACAATTTGTTGATTTGCTGTTGCCTTTCTAATTATTCTACTAGGAGAATTTTCTATATATTATAAACACGTTACCATTTATAACCTGTATTCTTGTATTCTTTCTTATGGACCTCCTTGCACATAGTGAAGGCTTATGCTTGATATTTAATTTAAAGAGCATCTCACAAATTCTTTGGAAAACTGGACATGAAGAATTGTTGGATTGAAGTATTTGGACTGCTGTTTATCTTAATAGGTATTCTAATGGTTTTTGCCTTACTACACACAATAGGAATTCTCAGTTGGTGGTAAAAACCCATGAAATCGGGGGAACTTGCTACCTTTATATTGCCCTGCAGTTTGAATGCCTTGCTTGTTGACTGTTTTTTCCTGGTACTCATATACTGGCCAACATACTGAACCACCCCTCTTTAGATTCTCCTTATAATGACTTTTGTTATTAGGAATAATTTTAACTCTTGGTTTGGTCTTTTATCTTCTCTCGTGATCCTCATTGCTGATAAGGATGCCTTACTGCACTCTTTTGTTTCTACCCTGCAGAAACTTTCTGGTTTTGCAAATTTTATTGACTGTTGGATTTGTGCTAGAGCAAACCACACTCATGATGCTCCAGAATTAGTGGATTGACCTCTGTCCTCAGGGGAATGGAAGGCCCTAACGAACAAAAATGTAGGGTTCTGTTTTGGTATCTTTGAAAGCAAGCACTCATCACCTTCCCTCTGGGAGACATGTCCCAGATATTACTACTTTCCATTGGGTTTCCCCTGCTCATAAAGGAATACTTCTTACTCGAATCTGGATGTTGACTCATAATACTTCCCTATGTTTTGAAAATATAAATGGTACTGGTAAAACATTATATTACCTTCCATTGCATGTCTGTGACTATACACTCATATGATTCAGATGATCCTGAGTTCACTCCTCCTTGGAGTCTACATGACTACAATGTAACTTCTCACAATGAATCCCTGTGGTAGGGCAATGAAATCTATAACAGAACTGGATATTGGGACACTGAGGTCCTTCCCCTTAATAGGACAATGTGGGGAATTTATCAGAAATCTGTAAAATTGTGGGAATTTAATTCCACCTACCTCTTCTCTGGAGACTCCTCAAATCTTGGGCAAAATTTTGATCCATAATAAACTCATTTATTACTTCAGGCATATAGAAATATAAGATGTTCTTACAGCCACTTACACAATTCCAGTCAACCAGATTATCGTGTACTCAGTGAAGATGAATTTTTTTGACCATGAAATTTCTTCTTTTGAAACTGATAAAAGAATTTCAGTTCAAGAACCTACTTATTCTTTGTCCCTAGAAGGTTCTGGGCATTTTGTGTGTGTAGCACAAATATTTACTCAACTTTTCCTACTAAATGGAAAGCGTGTTGCAGAATCATTGCTCTTGCCCTTGATGTCACTGTTAGAAAGACTCTTCCCTCTACTGCTCACATACCAAACTTAAGGTCTTTCTCACATCAGTTAAAAAGATCTCAGAGAAGCTGAGAAGGTTATAATTTTGAATATATGCCAACTAATAACCCAATTGTAGACAGAAAGGGTTTGGTCATGCTATTGCCAGGGCCTTCCTCCCTTGGTTTGTGGTAGAAAAAGCAATACACAATTATCCAAAGTTATGACCTACCCCTTCAATGCTTCTGTCTAAGCATTTGAATATCATGAAACTCAAACTGATAGCCTGGCAGAAGTTGTTCTACGAAATAGAAGGGCACTTAATATCTTGACAGTTCAACAGGAGGCACCTGTGCATTACTAGGGGAAGAATGTTGCTTTATATCAGTCAGTCTGGCAAAGTAACACAAGAACTAAAGGTAATAAAAGGTAATATCAATCTGCTGGCTGAAATAGGACACACACCAAAACCTGAGGATTATCTAGATCTCTCTAGTTGGTTACCATCAGGAATAGGGTCATGGTTAAGAACAGTATTACAAACTGGATTATTATTGTTTATCTTAATAATATGCATTGTTATATTAACCAAATGCTTGCTAAAAATTATAACCTCTGTTGTAACTTGCACAGATGACTATGTTAGATGTTCTTCATTGAGACAGACTTTATGAATCAGAAGATTTGGAAGAAATTATTGATAATGCCTTCACAAGACCCTCCCCCCCACAACTGAGGAACTAGATGGAACCGGAGCAGGTAATCAAACCACTCTGGCCGTGAGCGACTAATGGTGCTCTGTTGACATTTTGTCGGGAAAAATCATGAGCCAAAGGGGGAAATGTGGAAGGAGTTGTCAGTAATAACTCCACTTTGTACTTTAGGACTCCATTTTGTTAGACGGTGAATTGTGTTTACCCTGCTGGGAAAAAAATTATTTGCTCAGAAAGGAATCCCTAAGAATTGTGCAAAAATGTGCCTTAACTAATAACAAATGAGACATCATTGACAAGCCAATAAATTGTAACAGAAAAATATATGTATACATTCCAGTCATATCTCTTGGCAAACGAATTATGTAAAACAAATACACTTTCCCATTTTCCTTTAAAAATCCTTGCTTTTTGTTCCCCAGATGGGACACTGTTCTGGTTACTGCTGGAATCTGTGCTACCCAAATTATGATCCTAAGATCCCTGAAACACAGGTTTCTTTGTTTTATAGCCTGCCTCTTTTTTCTCAGATGACACTAACAAACATTCTTCACTCAACAAAACTTTAGTCAGGCTCTTAAATCTTCTCCTAGGTCCATCTGTGCACTTCCCCTTTGGGGAGGAGGGGAGGATATTCTGCAGTGCTCATTTGGATATGGAGTTGGCTTGAGACCTCACTGCTCTCTTAAGAAGTGCCTAGATTTTTGGTCATTTCATTCACAATATGTGAATGAAATAAAAGTTACAAATTATGATAGATCACATCTTCAACTACCATTTAAATTAGCATTTATAATTTACTTAGTGAATACTTAATGCCTTCACAGTAAACACTAAGTTATCTTGCTCAGCTATCACCTAGTTATGTATAGGATCTTTTATTAAACCACTGTGGCCAATGAAGTAAATGATTTTTGAGAGGTGAAGCTCAGCAATGATCTCTCTCAATGCATGAAAGCCCTTCATCAGTAATTACAGACACTTTTCAGATATTTCCTTTATGATTCTCTTCTACTTTTGCACAGTTTTCTCTCCTAGATGTTCTGTGCAATATGTTAGAATTAAAGGGTAGAACCAGGAGTTCATAATCATTCATTTGTCATTCATTGTGGAGAATAATTAAGGGAGGAATACAAGGGATGGGAGTGCTGGGGTGGGAATAGGGATATGCGAGATGATCAAGGACAGCAAGGGAGCAAGCCACATGGAAATCTAGAGGAAGAATATTCTAAGCAGGGGGAACAGCAAGTGCAAAGGCCCTAAGGTGAGAGTGTGTTTGATGCATTGGAGGAACAGCAGGGCCAGTGTAACTAGAGTAGAGGGCAGAAGGGGAGGGTGGTTGGATAGGAAGCCAGACAGGAGCAAGCAGCCACATCCTGCAGGACCTTGCTGGCCATTGTAAGAACTTTGGCTTTTGTTATGAGTGAAATATACCCAACTCTGATCTGCCTCTAGAAATTATGTCTGGTGCTCGTCAGGAAAAGCATCAGAATCCATAATAGTACAGCCTGGGCCCTATACACAGAAAGCCAGCCACTGACTAACAAATACTTCAGTTTATTAAGTGCTGTGCACGTCATCCAGAAGATGCCTTGGCAAATGAGCTCAGTACTAGGCTAGATGCTGTTACTATGTCCTGAGCCTCTGGATAAAAGTTAGGTACTCCACTCCTCTCTGGAAAAATCTAAAAGTAATGGAAGGAGCAAGAAGCTGCATAGTGTAGAGGAAGAATGGTTTTGGAGACTTGAAGCATCCGTAGACAAAAAGACCTAGATTTAAATCCAAACTCTGCCACTTACTAGCTGTGTAACTTATACAAACTCATAATCCCTCTGAGCCTCAGTTTTCTTCACTCGGAATGAAAGTAGTAGCTTCCTTATAAGAGTGTTGTGAGCACTAAAATAATGTGAAATATGTGCTTTGCACAGTGCCAGCAAATAACCACTTCATTATTAAGTATTAAGCTAGGCTGACCAGCTCTGTCACTTGAACAAGATCATTCCTTTGGCCAAACCTCAATTTTTCCATCTGTAAGATGAGTATGACTATCTATCTGCCAAAATTAAGTGTTGAGGGTGCTTTGGACTCAGATGAACCCCCAAAGCCACTTCTGGGAGAGACTGACAGGTGAGTGGAAAGAGCCACAGACCTAATTCCCATGCATGTCTAGGTAATTTGATTAGAGCAAACCTTTCTGTTTGTTTGTTTTTAAATTCTGGCTTTTGGAGTATTGCACTTGGCAAATTACCTTCTCAAATATGTTTTCCTCATTTACAAATTGGGGATGACAGTCTCTACAGAAGTAAAGTGAGAGGAATTTTCATACGGTATCTGGCATAACGCGGGGTACAGTGGGGATTAGGGGTGGAAGTGGTGTCCGCTGTTATTTTTATTATTGGCAAAAACAAATCTCCTAATGGACCTGAGGACACGGGGAGGCGGAAGGGTTAGCTGGGATGAAGTGAGAGAGTAGCACTGACATATATACACTACCAAGTGTAAAATAGCTAGCTAGTGGGAAGCAGCCTCATAGCACAGGGAGATCAGCTCGGTGCTTTGTGACCACCTAAAGGGGTGGGATAGGGAGGGTGGGAGGCAGACACAGAGGGAGGAGATATGGGGATATATGTAAATGTAGAGCTGATTCACTTTGTTATAAAGCAGAGACTAACACAACATTGTAAAGCAATTACACTCCAATAAAGATGTTAAATAAATACTAAAAAAATAAGAATGCACATTTAAAAAAAAAAACCAAATCTCCTCCCACGGTTAAGAGAACACGCTTGATGGCCAGCTGGGGCTGTGAACCCTGCAGATACCTAATCCTTCCAGCATTTCAAGTTCCTTTACCCTGAGCCTGCTTTTCCCTTTCTGCCCATCAGTTGGCGCCTTTCGCCGTCCTTTTTTCCCCAAGCTGGGTTCTAGGGGCTGCAGTCGCTCCCCAGCTCTCAGGTCACATGGCCTGCCAGAGCGAGGGGACTCCGCGCAGGAGCTGTGCCGCAGGAGGTGAGGTTTCCGCGCGCACCCGGCTGCGCCCGCTCCTCTGAGGCCTCAGGGTCCGGCGATGGCTCCTCCATGGGCACGGGCCAGATAGCCGAGGCGACACCAGCAGCGGCCTTCAGCGTGCGCAGGGGACGGAGCTGACCGCCCCCACCGGATAGGTTTCCGCTGCGCACGATCTGCTCAGCCCCCTTGGCATCATGACTGGAGCGCCCACCCCGGAGACGTCTCCAGAGCGAGGGGAAAAGAATTAGGGTTGCTGCAGCTAGCACGCGGACAGCAATTGCAGGGTCTGGCGCAGCCTGGGAGGGCCTGCGACCCCGGCGATGTTCTCTGGGCTGGCGGGCTTCGCTGCGGCCCCGCTCGTGGCGGTGGCTGCTTCCTGCCGGAGGACTGCGGGGACCCCAAAAGGGCGTACCCCGCGCGGCCAGGGCTGGGATCTGCGCAGGGATGACTGAGTGTCGCAGCGAGCTTGCCTCCCTACCCCTCGTTCGCTTCCGTGGCGCCGCGAGGCCGACAGAAAGGCTGGAGCCGGGCGTGTGCGAGTCCAGGTAAGACCCAGCTCCTGCCCAGCGTGGTCCGGCCAAGCAGCCTAAGGGAGGATCGCCTAATGGCCGCCCGCTCGTGGCTGCCTCTGCCGCGCGTCGGCCCCTCGGGCCAGCCCCGCGCACCGACACACACGCTGCTGTGGCGTTGGGTTTCTGCGGGCGACCTCGCAGCCCCTAGACCGAGGAAGGGCAACCGGGCAGAGGAAGGCGTCCTTCCCAGCTCCCGGAAAGACCGGACCGAGGGAGTCAACCCGGCGATCGAGACTGTTAGTTTCTTTCTACGGGTGGGGAAACAGACCCGAGCGCGGTGGGGACTCCCCAAGGTCAGTGGCAGACACTGGATCCACTCTGGTCCTCCGCTGCCATTCTCTTTCCATGAGGGATAGTTAGGACCACCCTGGCTCGTCTCGCCCTCTTCCTGGCCTCTGGGTGCGGGCATTGCCAGTGCCGCACTGCGCCCGCAGTATTGGAGAGTGGGTGTAACCCCGGCATCCCCTGCTTGTCCCTTTTTCTCCCCTAGGTGAGGGGACACAAGGGCGGATCCAATGATGATCTCACTATGCCGATCATTAGCAAAACCTGCGGGTGTGTGTGTGTGTGTGTGTGTGTGTGCGCGCGCGCGCGTGTGTGTACGCGTTTCCCCTAGAGAACTAAAAACCTCGTAAGGCGGATTGGCTTTTAGGGATGCATTTCTAGAGTGCACTGCACCAGGTATTTTAGGAGGTGAGAAGAGAAAACCATGTTTGTCCAACATTATTAAAATTAGAATTTTTTAAAAGGATAAGCTTATTACAAAACATTAAGGAAACAAAAATGTAAAGGAGAAACTAAAGATAACTTAAAACTTCATCTCCTAGATTGTTGAGATTTCCTAGATATATTAAAAATTTCTCTGCATACACATTTAAACCAGTAACGAAGGCAAAACATATTGTTTCAGTTTGTACATCTGATTACTCAGGGGGAATCAACTCTTCTTCCTCTGTGTATTGGCCTTCTGCATTTGTGTGTGTGAATTGACTATTAATACTTTTGCCCCTTTTTCAGTTGGAGTGTCTTTCTGTTCCTGATTTTTAAGCGCTCTTTATATATTACACATTAAGTTAGTAATTCTGTCATCTATGTTGCACAGTCTTTCCCAATTTACTTAATGTTTTTGTCAGTTTTCCATCTTTGGCCGTTCAGCTCTATTCTTCTTTTTTCTTTATGGTTTCTGCTCGAGTATTTTGCTGAGAAAGGCCTTTCCTAACCCAAGTTTGTATAAATATTCTCCTGTATTTCCTTCAGGTACTTTTAAGCTTTGGTTTAAAAATTTTAATGTGTAATTTATTCTAGTTTAAGTTGTAAAGTGGAGAGCTAATTACTTTTCCTAAATGGTTAGCCAGTTGTTACAAAGCTATTAAGTTCATTTTTTACCCCTGATTTAGACTGCTACAATTATGGTATACTAAATTATTATATATTTATATCTGTTTGTAGATTTTTGCACGTGTCTATCAGTATATTTTGGTGCCAGTGCCATGTTATTTTAATTACTGAAGTTTTATAACAAGTTTAATATCATATTACCCAGTATCACCTTCCTGGCTTTTTAAAAAATCAGTTTTATTAAGGTATAGTTTCCATGCAGTAAAATGCACCATTTAAATGTATATTTTGATGAATTTTGTCAAATATAACGACCATCACAATAAAAAATTATGGAGCACTACATAAACTTGATGTCATCCTTGCACAGGGGCATGCTAATCTTCAATATATCATTCCAGTTTTAGTATATGTCCCAGCAAAGCAAGCATTTCCTAGCAGTTTTTATTAGTACTAATTCCAGGTTATCTTTAGAATACTTTGGTCAAATTAACCAGCCTCCTCCTGTTCCACCAAAAGAAACAAATCATGTTTGGATTTCTATTGGATTTTTGATAATTAAGGTCCTGAGAGTAGGACCCCTGAGTGTCATGTTCACTATTCCAGTGCCTGGTACAAGACTCAGTATTTGTTGAATTAAACTTTTAACAATGATCATAAAAGTAATATATGCTTTTTGAGAAGTGTAGAGGGCAAAACAGGAAACCTCCATCCTGCATACCTTCATCTCTCCTTCACCAAATTATACTCCACGTTAAAAATAAAATGATCATACTATGTACACTTTTCTACAATTTGCATTGACATAGTTTGCATTTTTCCTTAGAGACTTTTTCAAACTGCCTGGTTCAATGTAACGAATTACCATAAACTGGGTGCCTTAATCAGCAGAAACATTTATTTCTCACAGTTCTGGAGTCTGGAAGGCTGCGATCAGGGTACCAGCACAGTTGGGTTCTGATAAGGGGCCCTCTTCCTGGTTTATGGATGGCCACCTTCTTGATATGTTCTCACTGGCAGAGGAGAGAGAGGAAGCAAGCTCTCTCCTGTCCCTTATAAGGGCAGTAATCCCAGCAAAAGAGTTCCACAAACATGACCTAAATATCTCCTAAATACCCCATCTCCAAATATCATCACATTGGGGATTCAGATTTTGATATATGAATTTGGGGGGAACACAAACATTCAGTCCACAGCAGAGGTTTAGCTAAGACTTTTTAAATGTCAGTATGTTTAAACCTTTCATTTTCTTTTTAATGTCTCCACATTATCCCCATGTGTGATTATCTAAACATCTGTTCCCTGTTGCTGGCCATTTCCTTTCCCTGTAGTTTGTCTATCCTTCTCCCTGCCCTGTCCTCTATTCCTCTCCGCCTCTTTCTGCCTCTCTTTCTTACTTACAAACAAAATTGCTGTGAACATTCCTTGTCTATGTTTGGTAGCATGTGTTGGCACTTCTGCAGGGTGATTCCTAGAAGTAGAATTTCTGTGTCAAAGGAGATGCACATATAAAATTTTTGTAGATACCATCCCAACTTTCCCTCCAAAGGTTCCACCAATTTATATGAAAGCGCCCATTTACTGTACTGGCCCACTCCCTCTTGAAGTAAATTGGATTGACATTATGTTAAATATAGAGATTAATTTTGGATAAAGAGACCTCCATCTCTTCTTTCATTAGTGAGACTTCTCAGCTGGGAAAATGTTATTTTTATCCATTTATTACACTTTTAGAATGTCCTTCAGTAGAATTTTATAGGTGTGTATATTCTGCATATTTTAAAAATTTATTGTAGATATTTTTGGTTTCTTTTTTTTTCATTTTGACTGAGATATTTTATCCCATTGATTAATTTAGTAATTGTCTGATTAGCTGAAGGCAATCAATGTATATATGTAGTGTGTGTATAATATTATATATTATTTTTGCATATTAATTCTGTTACTGAACACATTCTGAAAGTCTGTTACCATTTCTAATGGTTTTTCAACTGATTTTCTTGCGTTCCCAATCCATGCAGAGACAATATTGCATATTGGTTGAGAACATGAGTTCTGGAAACAGTCTGCCTGGGTTTCAAGTTTTGCTACCCATTTAAAGCTTTTTTAACATAGGGTACAAGTTAATTGTGCCTTAATTTTTTTCAGGTATAAAATGGACTTAATAATAGTACTTCTCATAGGCTTCTTATAAGGATGAATGAGATGCTTAGAACAGTGCCCAGCACATAATAAGTGCTCAGCAAGCACTTCCAAGTAAGTTGATCTCTGCACATTAAATTGGGAGTCTTTGATACTCCCAATTTTATAGCTGAGGAATTGAGACCCATAGAGATCATTTATTTGCTTAACAAATATGAAACCTTTTCTATGTATAGAATACTGTGCTGTGTCTGTGAGGGGTATCAAAGATAAATTAGACTGAATCCACTAATGAGGGATTTATAAGGCCAATTGGGTTGTAAATCAAGGGCCATGAAAAAAGCCATGTAAGGCAGCAGGTATCATGAAAATAGCATAGGCTTTGAAATTTTTCCTGTGTTTGAATTTCCTGCTTTCAACTTGGTAGCTTTTTTTTTTTTTCATTTAAATGAGATTAATTCCATTACTATTTGAGTTGCTCATTTGGTCAGAAGAAATATACATGAGTCCAGTACAGAACTTGGTTATGTAGTAGGAGCTTAATAAGTGGTAACTATAAATAGATACAGTCTAAAGCAGAAAGTGGCAAATGAATGTCTTTGGATGAAAGTTCATGTAAAGAGCCTTAGCACTTGAGGAAAAAGAGACATTATTTCTGGTTGGGAGTGTTTACCTAAAACAAATAGACTGGCAATTATTCCTCCAACAAAGATGGGTTTATTTGGGATAGCAGAGAAGTGCAATTCAGGGTCTGCAACCTTGGTGAGTCATGTGCAAGTCCCTGCACAGCAAGGGAAGGCGAGTGCTTTTATGGAGGGGAAAAGAAAGTTGGAGGGCAATAGTAAATAAACAGCCATGGCTTTTTGTTGGCTGAGTCCTTGCCAGGAAAGAAGAATCTTTTTCTTCTTCTTGGGCTCTGAAGTCATCACAGGACAAGAGAGCTCCCCTTTCTGGTCTCCACACTCTATTTAATTGAATTTTCTGTTTAATAATTTTTTACATTTCCTCCTTTTGATGAAGATCTTTCTCTGAAAGCATTGCTGATCAAGTGTCAGGTTTTCTACTTTCAGAGGCTTTTTGTCCCTCAATGTCAGGAAATACCTTTCCTGGGTACAGTGTCTCATGTCGGAGGGAATAGATTAGGAATCTATTGAGGTCACATGTAAGTAACAAGGAGGGGTAGGAGGAAGAACTCTCAGGCACTTTTCATAAAAAGTCTATATGTTATCAAGATCATAGACATTAGAGTTTACTTGAAGTGTTGTCATTTTCAGTGATTTGGTAACAAACTTCCAACAGGCCTGGTCTGGATATCTTGAGAAAGCTGTCTCATCAGATGCTTCAATTCTGGGAAATCTTTACTTTCAGGTCACCAGATGATGTGCAGGTCCATTCAGGGTTTTATGCTTTCTTTAGGTGTGTCACATGTATCCAAGAGTCTATTCCTTGGAGTTTGGCAGCACAAGGGTTGGTTTACCTGATAGGGACATTTCCAGTGAGGTTGAAGAGAGAGTCTTTCTGGAGGTGACTTTTTCAATAGACAAAATCTCCAGGTTGCAAGACATGATGCTTAAGGTTTTCATCTCCCTAGAGTGCACTGTGAAAAGATTGCTTTACTGCACATGGATATTTTTAATAGGAGCAATAGGCCTCTACACTATTGCAGTATCTCTCCTTTTATCAGTTGTACGTTAAAAGAAGCAGAAGCCAAGTTCATTGGGTGTCCTGGGACTATCTCAAAGTGTAAGAGTTTTTGAGTTATAAAAGAAGTGGCTCTTACCCACTGGACCACCAGGGAGGTCCCTCCAATTGAATCTTAATGACATTAGTGCATCTGAATAAACCAGAGGATTGAGGGTGGTGAGCACAGTGAAAGTGTAAAACTGGCCAAACAGTGCAGAATTGTCAGAGTACCTGACCAGTAAAATAGGTTCCTCAATCATGAAGTTCAAGAGGAGTTCCCTAAGTAGGGATAATCTTTTCCCAAAGGAGGTTAGCCAGAGAAGAGGCAGCAGCCTGTCTGCAAGGGAAGGCTTCAATTCAGTATGAAAATATACAGACCATGTCTCAAACATATTTATATCCACAAAATAGAGGAAGTTGTGTGAAATCCATTTGCTAGACATCTAATCATCTGTTAGTTTAAACTGTCCGGGAGCATATATTACGAACAGACTTCCTCGTCCTTCCCACTTGTACTTCAACAAGTGGTACCGTGAGGTGTAGGCACTTTTTGTAGCCTTGTTAATGTTTCCCCACCAATACTGATTCATGAATGGTATCATTTTGTCAGTAGACCTATGGCTTAATGCATGTCCAGTAGTGAGGAGTGGGAATTTCAGTGTCTCTGGTAGGATTGGATTATTCTTTGGTCCTAACCAGAGATTTCTCTTTGTATCAGATCAACAGTTGTTGAATTTCTAAACTTGTTTTTCCTTTTCAGAAGCCAGTTTTTGGGCTTCTCTAGCCAGTTTTTCTAAGTTACCATTTGGGGAGCCTTTGGACCATGATAGAGGTTTGGCTGCTGAGGGTTTCTTTAAGGGCAGCCTTTTTTTGCAGAAATGTCAGCAAGGTGATTTCCCTTAGCTTCCAGAGAGTCAAGTTTAGAACACCTCAGAATCCTAATAGCTAACGTGCCAGGTAAACGTATTGCACCCAATAATTTCTAAACATAGGAGCCATTTTAAATTTTATTTCTGCTTGAAGTAAGGAAGCCACGTTTCTTCCACAGCATTGCAAAATCATGAACTACTCTGAAAGTCTATCTGCCATCAGTATAAATCTTTGGCAGCTTTGTTCTTGGCTAGAAGTACAAGCCCTTGTAAGAGTATACAATTCAGTTTGTTGGACTGAAGTAGCCATAGGTAAAGATGCTGCCTCAACAACATCAAAAGGAGTTGCAATAGCATACACAGCACAATATTTGCCATTGTCACTTTTTAAATAAGAACCATCAGTGAACCACGAGACGTCAATGTTACAAAAAGGCTTTTCCTGCAGATCATCATCAGGGGTCAGGAGGTGATTTGTCAGTGGTAAGCAGTCGTGAGGGACTTCATCATTGATGTTGGGGGAGAAGAGTAGCAGGGTTAAGGTTATTACAACGTAAGAGTTTTGTGAGGGGCAGTTAACAAAAGGACTTCATAGGAGGTGGGGCAGCTAACTGAGAAATGTTGAGAGTGAGCACCAAGATTGTGGCTCCATTGGCAGTTAGGACTGGAAGAGATTCATCCCCAATCTGGAGAAATGTTTCTCCAATTCTATTAAGTGGGAAGATTGGGAAGAGCCCCTGTAGTTCCCCCAAGCCCCATTGTTGAGAATTCAGAGGACATTGGAAAGACTGGTTAGAGGGCAGAGGTACTGAAAATGCTTAAATTTGTAACAATCTCTTTTCTGATGTCCTCACTGTTTGCAACTAAGCCAGGCCCTCAGGGAGTGGCTTGTAAAGTATTCAGTCAAACCCCTACCCGGGATGGGTGGGTTTTGCCTTTTCCCTCAGCACTGAGCCCTGGGGGTTCAGCAATGGAGAGTGCTCACGTACCCATTAAGAACAGCTTCCTTGCTAGTCCAGTTGGTCTTATGGATGTATTGCCGCATTGGCTTTCAGAGTTACGTGTTTGGGGGCCTGTCCCTCAGGTGGGAGTCTTAAAAGTTGGGGCTCTGGGTATGTGGTCCAAACCCTTCACTCCTCAGGGAGCAGCTGGTTGTTGGGAGGTTGTTCCCAATTGTCTGGCACTGTGCCAGGGGTGGGGTTTATGGAAAGAGCCTGTCTTAGCCTTTCCTGACTATTTTGACATGGGTATTTTCTCATTTGCCTGATGTCACTCAGCTAGTTTCTGGATTTCTCTCAGAAGGAATTTCTCCTCATGTACATTCGATGTGTCCATGGGAGGAAGGAAGATAAGGAGGCTTCAATGTCGCCATCTTGGTCTCTCCCTGAGTTTGCTTACTCTGCGTGTGTGTGTGTGTGTGTGTGTGTGTGTGTGTGTGTGTGTATCATCTTGCCGCATATTCATACTTGCTGTGGAATAGGAAATAAACATTCAGTAAAAACATATAGGCAAAATACATTTTAACCATGCAACTGTTAACCTACAATCACTATGTATTGGGTTGACCAAAAAGTGCCTTCAGTTTTTAAGTAAAAATAAAAGACACATTTTTTGTTTTCACCAAGAACGTTACTGAACAACGTGTTAACTCTTTTGTTCCACTACCTTCTACCATTTGTCAGGCAACTTCATAATTCCATCTTCCCAAAACCTTTTATCTTTTTGAGCAAAGAACTGTTCTAGGTACCTTTTACAGTCTTCCAGGTAATTGAAATTTTTTCTCTTAAGAGAATTTTGTAGAGACCTAAATAAATGGAAATCTGAAGGTGCAATGTCTGATGAATACGGTGGATGAAACAGAACTTCCCAGCCAAGCTGTAACTGTTTTTGTCTAGTCTTCAAAGAAACATGCAGTCTTGCATTATCCTGATGGAAGATTATGTGTTTTCTGTTGACTAATTCTGGACACTTTTTGTCGAGTGCTGCTTTCAGTTTGTCTAACTGGGAGCAGTACTTGTTGGAATTAATCGTTTGGTTTTCCAGAAGGAGCTCATAATAGAGGACTCCCTTCCAATCCCACCATATACCCAACATCACCTTCTTTGGATGAAGACCAGCGTTTGGTGTGGTTGGTGGTGGTTCATTTCATCCGCCCCACGATCTGTTCCACATTATTGTACAGCATCCACTTTTCATCGCCCATCACAATTTGTTTTAAAAATGGAACGTTTCCGGGCCGCACACGCCCTCCGCGCCCCGCGCGCGTCTCCGCGCCCGGCGGGGCCCCGCTCGGCCGCTCCGCGCCCGGCTTCCGCCCGCCGCGCGCCCGGCACCGCCGCCCTTGCCTTGCTCGGCGCACCCGGCCCCGAGTCCCGGCGCCCGAGCCCCCGCCGCGGCGCCCCTCGCGCTGCCTCCCCGCCAAACAGCCACATTCCCTCCGCTTGCCCTCCTCCACGCAGCTGCCCTTTCTCCCCCTACCCACGACCCACGTAGTCTCTCCGCTCCCCGCTAAACGAATAAAAAGAAAAAAAAAAAAAAAATGGAACGTTTCCCTTACGTTTCAGTAGAGAATCACATGCGGAAATACGGTCAAGAAGGTTTTTTTTGCTTAACTTATATGAAACCCAAACATCAAAGCGATTAACATAACCAAGCTGGTGCAAATGGTTTTCAACGCTTGATTTGGATATTTTGAGTATGTCGGCTATCACCTGCGTGGTATAATGTTGATTGTTCTCAATGAATGTCTCGATTTGATCACTATCAACTTCAACTGGTCTACCCGACCACGGAGCATCGTCCAGTGAGAAATCTCCAGCACGAAACTTCGCAAACCACTTTTGACACGTTCCATCAGTCACAGTACATTCTCCATAAACTGCACTAACCTTTTTTTGCGTTTCAGTTGCGCTTTTACCTTTTTTGAAATAATAAAGCATAATATGCTGAAAATTAGCTTTTTTTCTTCCACCTTCGGTATTAAAATGGCTACACAAAAATTCACCAATTTTGATGTCTTTTTTAAATGCACACTGATATGACAGCTGTCACATACAATCTAACAACATTGTTTCGAATGAAGTTAAAGACAAAATGCTACTAGACCCATCTTACGGAAAAAAACGAACCTTTTGGCCAGCCCAATACTTTATATTTTTGCACGTAGACCTAACATTGCAATTAAAAAAAAAAAAAAAAGTAAACCAGATTGAGACCCTTAGGATTTTTTTTTGGGGGGGGGGGAGGCAGATAGATTTCAAAAAACAACATGAATTTTCTATAATTAAATACAGAAAATATACTGGTTTTCCCAAATGAATAATTTGATATGTTAACACTTCACCATAAAGAATGTATACCACCTGGATGGGATCGTAGCGTAGGAAAAGGACATTAGCTAAAAGCTAAAGAAATCTAAATAAAGTGTGAACTAGTTAAAAAAAAAATAGAATTAGTAGCCACAAACTATAAGGCAGTTACTTTGTGAGTTTGCTTACTTTTAATGGGTACTTAGTATTCCATTCTTTGGAGGTACCATAGTTTATTTGACTCGCTCGCAACTGACGGGCACTTGGCAATATTTTGCTCTTACAAATGAGGCTACAAGTAATTTCTCACACATGAGAATATATATCTAGGAAAGAATGCTAGAAATGGAATTGCTGAGCATTAGTGTGTTTTGTTAGATATTTCTAAATTAATTCTACAGAGGTTGTGCCAATTTATACTCCCACTTTGCTAATGCAAAATACGTGAGTACTTGTTTAGTAGGTCCTAAGATAACACAGGCCAGGGATGGCCCCTCTAGGAGATTGTATTACAGGATGAGAAAAAGCTATCTATGTGAAGAGACAAGGAAGGTGTGGGAATAAGAATGTTCCAGGGTAAGGGAGTTGCATGAACAAAGGCCAGGAGATGGGCAAGAGCTTAGCATAGTTGATGTTGATGTTCGAAAAGAAGGTCAGCATGTCTAGAGCTGCCCCGCTCACTGGCCGCATGTGGCTATTAAGCACTTAAAGTGTGGTTTGTCTGAATTGACATATGCTGTAAATGTAAAATACACGCTGGATTTCAAAGATTTAGTATGGAAAAAAGAATGTAGAATACCTTATTAATAATTTTTTATATTGGTTTCACGTTGAAATAATAGTTTTGATGTGTTGTAGTAAGATATATTATTAAAATGAATTTCATCTGTTTCTTTTTACTTTTTTATTGTGGCTGCTAGAAAATGTTAAATTACATGTGTGGCTTGCATTATATTTCTATTGGACAGTGCTAGTCTAGAGCAGGGGTTGATAAACTATGGGCTGCAGGCTAGATTTGGTCTACAGCCTGTTTGTTTGTTTGTCTGTTTGTTTTCCTACAGCCTGTTTTGATGTGGATGGAGCACTAAAAAATAGATTTTACATTTTTTTAAAGAGTTAAAAAAAAAGCAGTAGTCTAAGAGGAATATGCAACAGAGACAGTATGTAGCCCACAAAGTCTAAAATATTTACTATCTAGCCCTTTGCTAGTCTAGAACATACAGAGAAAAGAGGGCAGTAGAACAAGATGCCAGGGGAAGGCAGCATCCAGATCATAAAGGGCCTTTTGTATCACGATAAGATGTTTAGATTTTATTAAAAGAGCAAAGGAAAGGTAAAGAAGGGTTTTAAGCAGGAGAGTGACATGATCAGATTTATATTCTTCAATGATAATTGTCTATGTGTGTGCATGTGTCACATTCTCGCTTTACCAAAAACTCACTAGAATAGGGTATTGAAGGAGGTCGGATGGTAGTTTTACACCAAACACTGAACTCTGCATTTCCGCCATAATCGCATTGTCATCTTAGCACTTAATATGTGCCTGGCATTTTCTGAGCTGTGTGCCTTATCTTATTGACTGTATTTTGTTCCTTCTTTAAGTGGTTACAGCTCTCTTGGGTAATAGCAAGGGTAGGGAGAACAGTGTGAGCAGGAAGCCACCTGAATGGCTCCATTCCCAAGATCAACTAAGGTAGAGTGTGAGCTCAACCCAGTTTCAGCCCTTGGCTTCCACTGGAAGTGATGTGGAACTGGCGAGGCCATGGGGATGTATAGCCACATGATTTATTAACTCCATTGGCTTGAACATCACAGGGCGATGCAGCAAGTCTGCAGGTCTTTGGAAGTGCACATAACAGCAAACCTGGGGTCTCATACTACTCAAACCTCTCCTTGCTTATTTCCCTTTTTAATACTATCCAGATCTCTTACTAGTACTGGGCTAGTCTGTCTCACCTCTGGGGTCCCACAATATAATCTGCTGCTGTTGCTGAAATAAGACTTATCTCTCTACTTCCTTGAGTTACTATGTCATCATGCCATAGAGAGAAGTTTGGTATTCTACACAACTCTAATGGCAAGGTAGGCTAACTGCTGTAATAATAAGCAAGTCAAAAAATCATTAGTGGCTAGAAACAACGGTCTGTGTATTACTCACAACACAGCCCACTCTAGGTTGGGCGGGTGCTGAGAGGTGAGCTGTAGGAGGGACCTCTGTTCCAGGCAGTCATTCAAGGACCCAGGCTCCTGCCATCTGGTGGCTCCTCCCTCCTCTAGATCCACCAGGGCTGTCCAGTCGGCAGATGGAGAAAGAAAGTCAAGAAGGCACATCTGCTCTCAACCACCTTGTTCCAGAAGTCATGACTGTCATGTTGTTCACATTTTACTGGCAAGCCCTAGTCACATGACCCCACATGGGAGAAAGCAGGCTAGGAGATGTGGTCTTTCTGTGTGCCCAAGAAGGGGAGAATGTATGAGAGCACTAGAGACTGCACCACAACAACCTCGTATGGTACCTGGACAGTCATTCTTCAAGATAACTCACAAGCTAGGCCATTTTCTTCCCAATATGTGCAAACTTTATTATGCTTCTGAGGTAAGAGGTTTACCTTTTATTCTATAGACACCGTTTAGTTTGGCGTTGACCTTACTGGAGTTATACTGGCTTTGTCCTTTTAGTTCTGTTTTTGGGTGCAAGTCGCTTTTCCCTCGGATTATTAGACCTACTTACTCCTAAAATATTACTAAGTTTGTACATATAGGGAGATTTTATATATATATATATATATATATATATATACTTTTTTTTTTGGCTGCGCCATGTGGCATGTGGGATCTTAATTTCCCAACCAGGGGTTGAACCCACACCCCCTGCAGTGGAAGTGCAGAGTCTTAACCACTGGACTGCCAGGGAAGTCTGGATATGGATATATTTTAATGGCATTTTTATTCTGTATGATTTTGCTCTGTAACACATTTAATCTTCACAGTAACCCTGTGAGATAGGTATTATTATTACCTCCATTTTAGAGGTAAGGCATCCAAGCTGTGGAGAGGTAAAGTGACCTTTCACCGAATGGCTGAGCTGGTATTCACTCCAGCATGTGCCTGACCTCAGGCTTGTACTCTGAGAGATGTTGTCACACTACATTCCTTCCTGGACCAGGCTTGCAGCAACTTTCTGTTTCATCTTCATCTCTGCCTACCCTCTCCCTACCTCACTGAAAAGCTGCTTATAGATCTTCCTTCAGATATTTCCTCCCCTCCCAAAGTCTGGGGCTCTAGAGTTCTCTTGAATATGGGGGAGAGATCCTTTCTCTCACTGGTTCCCATGGCAATTCTGTAAATCATAAAACGGAAGAACAATGGGGATTAAATTAACATGTAATTTTAAGTATAGTTGCATGAGGTTAGAGAAATAGGAATGGAAGATCTTGATAAAGACATTCCAGGGAATCCTAAATAGTCCTTTTCTTGTTTGGGATGTGCAAAAGAGTTTTCAGAAACTACTATGCACCATTAGTCCACAAGTACTTACAATGTACTTACCTTGGAACTTACTTTAAATGCGTCTTTCCTTTGTGCCTTGCTTTTTTGCATCTGTTTTAAGAACCTGTGGCTATGTAGCTGCTGAATTGAAATAATGATTTTGCTAGCCTATCTGGTGATTTTCTGGGACACTGTAAACCTTAACTAAGCATCTGTAGGTGTGAAGACTTGGTTGGATGTACCAAGGTTTCATTACTCATAGAAATGATCAAAGAATCCCAGAGATCATTAACAGATACAACCAAAGAAGAGTATACTAGAGAAAATACTTAAGTCTCTAGTAGCTACAGAGCCTAGAATTAGAATTTCTGGTTTGACGTGTGCTGAGTTCCATCCCTGGATTTTTTAAAGCCCTGTACCATTCTTTACTTTTCTCTCTTTAGGTTTGCCTTGCACTGATTTTGGCCTGAGGTCCAGGATGGTCTGTTCTTGGGACCAGACCTGACCAGAACTCGACCTCATGAGCACTTCAAGCTCTCCAGCTGCCATGCTCCTCCGGAGGCTGAGGCGGCTCTCCTGGGGCAGCACTGCTGTCCAGCTCTTCATCTTAACGGTGGTGACCTTTGGTCTGCTGGCCCCCCTGGCCTGTCACCGGCTTCTGCACTCTTACTTCTACCTGCGCCATTGGCATCTGAACCAAATGAGCCAAGAGTTCCTGCAGCAAAGCTTGAAAGAGGGTGAAGCTGCCCTCCACTACTTTGAGGAGCTGCCCTCTGCCAATGGCTCGGTGCCCATCGTCTGGCAGGCCACTCCCCGCCCCTGGCTGGTCATCACCATCATCACTGTGGACAGGCAACCTGGCTTCCACTACGTCCTGCAGGTGGTGTCCCAGTTCCACCGGCTCCTTCAACAATGCGGCCCCCAGTGTGAGGGGCACCAACTCTTCCTGTGCAACGTGGAGCGGAGCGTGAGCCATTTCGATGCCAAGCTGCTGTCCAAGTACGTCCCTGTGGCCAACCGCTATGAGGGCACTGAGGATGACTACGGCGACGACCCTTCGACCAACTCATTTGAGAAAGAGAAGCAGGACTACGTCTATTGCCTGGAATCCTCCCTGCAGACCTACAACCCAGACTACGTCCTGATGGTGGAAGACGACGCCGTTCCAGAAGAGCAGATCTTCCCAGTCTTGGAGCACCTTCTGCGGGCTCGTTTCTCCGAGCCGCACCTCAGAGATGCCCTTTATCTAAAGCTGTATCACCCCGAGAGGCTCCAGCACTACATCAACCCAGAGCCCATGAGGATCCTGGAGTGGGTCGGTGTCGGCATGTTGCTGGGGCCCTTACTAACCTGGATATACATGCGGTTTGCCAGCCGCCCGGGGTTTAGCTGGCCCGTCATGCTCTTCTTCTCCCTGTATAGCATGGGGCTGGTGGAGCTGGTGGGCCGGCACTATTTCCTGGAGCTGCGGCGGCTGAGTCCTTCCCTGTACAGTGTGGTCCCTGCTTCACAGTGTTGCACCCCGGCCATGCTCTTCCCTGCCCCGGCGGCCCGGCGGACCCTCACCTACCTGTCCCAGGTGTACTGCCACAAGGGCTTCGGCAAGGACATGGCACTGTACTCACTGTTGAGGGCCAAGGGGGAGCGGGCCTATGTGGTGGAGCCCAATCTCGTGAAACACATCGGGCTTTTCTCCAGCCTTCGGTACAACTTTCACCCGAGTCTGCTCTAGCCTGCCAAGAAATGCCTTTCTGAAATTGGCCACTTCTTGGAGATTCTACTATTGAGCTCTTTATTTGGACATGGTTGCTTGCCGATATTTCATTGTTTTAGGGTTGCTAGGGATATAGACACTGGGATGGCTGAGGAACATACAAGTCAAGAACCTTGGCTTTGGTAACTCTGGCAGGAGCAAGCTGTTCACCGTGGGTCCAGACCTCTCGCCTTCCACACAGCCACACTGCCTCATGCAGTCTGACCCACCCAAAGAAGGGCATTTAAATACCACTTATATTCTCCAGTTGTTTTTCGCTCTGCTTCATGACAGAGTTTGTGACTGCCAAAAATATTGTACACAGTGATATGACCAGTTTAGGATTTTAAGCGTAGAATTTGGTGAAAGGTGAGATTCTTTTGCGATGATTTCTTTCTCATTGGGAATAAGAATGGATGTATGTTTAGAATATATGTCCCAAGAGGCAGGACCACGTTGATAGATTCTATTTGTTCCCTTGACCTGGAGTAATAAAAGCCGCACAGGGCCCGGCATCTTGGAGGCAGGTGACCCAGCTTTTGTTACCTGGCGTTTTCTTTTCCACACATCGGTAGTGCACTGATAATCAATGTTGTTTGTGAGAACTTTAAGGCGCAGCAAGATCTGAAATCACCTTCTGGATCATCAAAGTCAGATTGCTTATGTTTAGTAGTGATTTAATATTGAAGATTGCTATCATAATCTGATTCTTTGAAAGTTGGACATTGCAGAATGATGTAGAATGGGTGAGCTTTTTACTAATAGCATATCCTTTTCCCTAACTTTGCTGGCTAATCATTCGCCTTCACTTCTTTTTCTTCTATGTAGCATGATGTTATAGAAGAAAAAGCATGGACTGAAGCCAGAAGCCCTGAATTTTTATTTCAGATCTCTGTTATGTCCTAGTGGTGTGAACTTGGGCAAGTCATAAGCACTCTGAGTCTCAGGTTTGTCACCTGTAAAATGGGGACTGTGATATCTACTTTTTTAAGTTGCCTTGAGGATTAAATGACAGAATGTATGTAAAACACTAGCAAGTGCTTATTTCACAGAGGGCACTTGGTGAATATTAGTTCTTCTCTCTCCTATAATAAGCATATGGAACTCAAGTGTATTTTGGATGAAGGTATTAGTGATATTATTTAAAGTATGATATGGGGCATAGAGCTGACATCTATGGAGCAGCTGTTCCAGACCAAACACTGCTAGAATAAAGGCTGACTTTTCCTTGTGACTTTGGAAGGATATGCAGCTCAAGATAAGAATTGTTCATTCAACTGGAAATGATCTGAGACTCCTCTTGAGCTTATTCCAAGACTAGCATCTGAAAACTACTCTTCTCAAAAGTTACAAGTAAATTTCATTTGACAATACTTACCAAACCGGTGGCCAACTGTCCCCTTGTGGGGATGGATGATTATATTAGAGTGCAAGCAGCTGTCCAGTTTGTTTCAGTGCCACATCTTCCCTTTGCTTTTAAGTTTCCACAGTGAGCTAACATCTTGGGATCTGCTCGAGAACACTGAGAGAGTAACAGGGGTTCATCACCACACTTTATAGATGAACAAACGGGCCCCAAAATGTTAAAGGATTTCTTCAGGTTCACACAGCTGAACAGCAGCAGAGAGGACTGGAATGTAGTAGATTTTCTGACTTCCAGCCCCTGTACTTTTTTCTTAACTGCATTCATTTTATAAATATCTATGTAGTCAAATTCTCTTTTGTGAAATATGATTGTAACCTGGACTAAATAATGTCTCTGTAAGCTAAGATGGTAAAAACTCACTGTGGTGTTGGTCTTGGGGAACAAACAGGTATCAATATGTGTTGTGTTATTATAGTGAGCTGTTATGTATCCCCCAGGAATGTCCAAAGTGACTAGAGCTACTAGATGACTTATTGAGATTCTCAGATTCCACCTCTTCATCTCTCCTCTCCCAGTAACTGGTTCAGCCCCATGTTTGAGAATTGAACCACCTCAACCTAGAATTCATTTGAGTTTGTTGCATTAGTGACTGGATCTCCTCATGAAAAGTTTGTTTCCAATGACAAAACATGTAAGCTGGCCAAGCCCTAGATCAGAATCATTGCTGGTTTCCATTTCTGCTCTTTCTAATTCAGTTGTCTACCACACGCAGACATTCCTTCCCCTGACTCCTTCATTCTCGATGGATAAAGTCATCTTTTCCTTGTCTTATTTCTCTACCTACACACTAAGACATCTTCCCCCATTGATCTTAACTAGAGTCTGCCATCCTTGGACATTTTCTGCAGAAGCAGACATCCTACCCACTTTTATCCCTACCCACTTTCTAGATCGCCCTTCCTTTTGTCTCTCATTCCTAGAGTGCAAATTGTGTATGTCGTCCTGCATTAGGACAGCTGACAGCTATCTGTCATTTAATTAAAGCTGAAATCTCTCATTTAATCCTAAGCAGAGGGCTAGGGGAGAACTGAAGTCCCCTTCCTATATCAAGGGACATAGTTTACCAGGAGGGTAAAGGCCTCTAACAGTCCTGCATACTTTTCAGAAGTTAAATTATTGTCAGGCCTAAGAAGCTCCCTATTGTGACTGACTGTATTTGCATAGACTTATCGGTTCAAATAAATGCACCCGTTTCACCAAGGCATCCTGAGAAAACTGGTCGTTCTCTTGTTTCTACAGATGAGTTTTTCTGATGTGGTGAATAGTATCGAACACACACACACACACACACACACTCACACTATTGTGGGGTGTGAGCCATTCAAAAGTATGGGTTGTTTGCTTAAAAATTCATAACTGAAACTTGTATTTCTTAAATGGAAACATTTGAATTGTGCTTTCTTTTTTTTAAAAAAAAAAGTGGTGAGAATACTATAGTGCAACTGGAGAATACAAGTAGGATGAATATAATTATAGGATTAATTTAATTTACCTTGGATACAGTCCTTATTTGGGGGAATTTATTTAATTGGTAACTTAATTTGGGTAAAGAGGCGTTCTCTTTGGATTTGATTACTGTGGGATTTTTATATACACTATGATGCATTGTGAATTACTGTAACAATATAAAATTGGGTAATTTTAAGTCACATGATCCATTTGGATATTTTTATCCCAGCTACAATGCGTTTGCTGAGAAATGCTCATTACCTGGCACTGTTTTTTTTAGGTTGGATTTTGTTTGGAAAAAAACCCTGGAACTACATCAAAGATGATTGGAAATATAATTTTAAAGTACTTAATATAACTGCAGTGGAGATGTGCTGTGGCTTCCAGGTCATTACAGTACTTGGATTACAACATTGTTGTGAGTCATCACTCTGCAATGAATGGGGATTTTGGGGTTAAAATTTAACAAATTTTCTTGATCTTTTCCCTAACAACCTATGCAGAAATATGGATGAGTGATTTAAAAAAAAAAAAGCATCTATGTTAATAATTTGGGGGTAAAAACAGATGAAATTATAAAGGCAAATGATGAATTTATCAAAAAGAAACAAGGACCAGATGGCATAAGTAGAGAGATGGGGGAAGTAGACAAAGATGTAGAGTAAAGCAGAGAGTCTCACATTTGTCAACTGTTGTGTGTCCCAAACTCCCTTATGTAATAAATCCTTTATGTCTGCCCCACTGTCGTGAAATCTTTATAGGACCAGGCTATGGAGAATACAAAGGAACGAAACAATGGATAGTCAGCGATCTGGATAAATAATTCATCCCTTTGCTAGGACCTGGCTTCCTATTGCATTTAGAATAAAATACAAACCTTTACATTACCTCCCAGGCCAGATGTGACCTACCCCTGCAAAACTTCATTTCTTAACCACTTCCATCCTTTTTCTCCAAGCTCTAGCCACACCTGCTTTCTTTAACTTCCTCGGACTTGTTACAGCAGTTCTTACTACAAAAGGAATTTTCACTGCTATTCTCTCTGTCTGGAATGCTTTTCTCTTAGCTGAATCTTTCCTGTAATATAGGTATCAATTAAATTTAATTCCTCTTCCCCCAACAGACTTTCCATCCCATCTAAAGAAGTCTTTCCCCTTCCCAACCACCAGGTCATCTATCACGTTATGCAGTTTGATTCCCTTCAAAGCTCTTATTACCTGAAATGTATTATTTTTGTTTTTTTCCTCTATTCTACACCCCCCCAGAATATAAGTTCCAGAACATCAGGGGTCTTCTAGGCTTCATTCACTGCTCTATCCCTAGAACCTAGAACAATACCTGAGACATACTAAGGAAATGAATGAGAGAGAGAGAGAGATGGTGGTAGTAGAGGGAGAAAGAAAGGAAGAAAGGAAGGGAGAAAAAGAGCAAAGGGATCCACAGTGGAACTGCCTCCAGAAAAAAAGAATACTGGAAGAAAAGAAATGGGACTAGGGAAGAAAATTAGAAAGAGAGGAACAAAGAGGGATCCAGGTAGTGAGGGCTGGTTATGATGTACAATTTTGACACCTGTAAAAATAAGTTTTTTATGTGTTTTCAAGGCAAAGGGAATGACAAATGCAAAAAGGAACTTTTTACACTACCACACAGCTACTTTTTTCTCTGTTGTTATTAGGGTTTTGTTTTCAGTGTGTGTGTCGGGGTGGTGTGTGTTTTTGGTGGGGGGGGTGTCCCTGTGTGTTATTCTAAGGGGAGGGCTGGGTTTTCTCCTTCAGGCTTCAACTGCTGCATCTTCCTCGTATTACCAATAGGAATCATCTAGACAAGACCACCACCCTTGGTGGCTCCACGGCCTATTCTAGGACTTTTAGGCAAGAGGCTGGAAAGAGAACGAAGGAAAGATCACCACCTGGCACCAATGACCTCTTCTCAAGTTCTATCAGTAAGTGGAGAGATGGTTTAAGTCTTACTGTATAGTTCTGGGTGATAGCGGTGGGCTTTCCAAAACATTATGACTTAACACAAACCAAGAATAGAGAGGTAAAGCTTCCCAGAGGATGGGAGGGACAGGAAACTCTTATGAGGATCATTTTTCTGGTAATTACTTGTGTGTCCTTTATGTTCTGTTAGCGTAGCTTTGTTTAAATGTGAGCAAGCTGAGTCCTGCGCAAAATTCATGCACTGGCAACATGTTAGACAAAGAATGCATCCCACCCCAATTTGTTTTTATCCAGAAAAAATGTAAACCCTTGCATTGCTGTGACCGAGGACCTAAGACTTTGGTTGCTTGTACAGACCAGCAGCTCATACTTTTGAAACACAAGTCAAACCAGTGTTTGTAGATTTCTTTCCAGCAACATGTTTGGGCAATTACGCTTGTCTTCAACCAAACCCCTTTCCAGCCCCGGTACATACAGATCCAGAATCCATAACTAGCTGGGGTTCAGCAAAAGTAGCTTGGCTTCCATCTAGCTCCCCCTCCAATGAGGTTTATGATAAAGGAGAGGTAGGATTACATCTTCTTCCTGCAATGTGCACAGGAAGCAATCCTATTTTAAAAGTTATTAAAAAAAATAGTATGTCTTTGTCACATTCCAAATTGTAGTTCATGTATTATTCTGCAAGGAACTACATCAAACAAATTAATCATAAGTAAATCTAAATTTAGCTGTTTATCCCCAACTTAATAAATGCCTAAATCATATTAGCAACATTCAGATAACTCAAGCTTTTTTTCTTTTTTAATCCAGCTGAACTATTAGCTGAAATGCCCCAATCTGCAGAAACACATTCCTGTATTTGAAACAGAAAAGGCTTTGAAGAGGTTAGAATCACATTATTTTTCATTTACCCGTTAACACCAAAGGAAGAAAAGAACTGTTTCAGCCAAATTAATACCTTATTGTCACACTTAAACATTAGTCCTCACACTAAAGCAGACACACATTAAAATTCTGAATTGCAACTCGGGAGCCCTTTAGGACTAAGAATTTTTGTTTCGTAAAAGGCACCAGGCGTCATGTCTCACATATTAATTTACATTTGGGGTGACAGGGACGGTGCTGAATGCTGCAGACACAAGGCTGAGTGAATAAGACATGGTTTCTTCCTTTCAGGACCCTGGCATCCAAGGGGGCAGCTGGTACAGGAAGGTGAGTCCTGGGTTGGTGGGGTCACAGGATGCTGTCTGTAAATTACCCCAAAGTGCCAGGAGTCTAAGGTACCCCAACTTCCTCAACTCTTCTGCAACCACTTTTGCCGAGGACAACATGGTCCACCAAAGAAGTCTCCAACTAACAGGAAATTTTTTACATAAACATTTATTTACAGGAAGAAATGAGAGGTGTGGGTGAAGGGGAATGAACTTGTCCCAGCTAGAGGGAGATAAGGAGGGTGAGTTAACTCTTGGAGAAGGTGCCGTCGGGAGAAGATATGTATCTTTTGCTGTAAGAGGAAGATCAGAAAATTATCATTGAAGGGTTATTTCTTTTCCTTGCATTTCCGGAAAAACAAGCCTCTTAATATGCTATTTTCTAATCCAAATTCATGTGACATCTTTTTCTGAAAGTGAATAAAATTGACTTCCAAAGAACTTTGCTTGCCCAGGGGTGACACACCTTGTCGCAGCACCTTGCCGTACCTCAAAAAAGAATCAAGAAAACCTCACTCCAAACGTCTTACTGTCCATCTCATCTTGCTGACAAAAGCGTGCTGATCCTCAAATGGAGAGAGGGCTGTGAGGGTCACAGTTGGCTTCACTCCTTTAAGGTGAAAACTTGCTGCTCCACAAACAGTGGAATATTTCTTAATTCACAGCCATTGTTCATAACTCTTCAACTACTCTAATCCTTACCTTCAAGGATTCCCACATATGAATGAACTAAGCAGAATAACACAAAACAATAAGAGAAAGACCTGTGTTTTCAGCAAATGTAATTCTTAACTAGTTAGGAAGCATTCACTAATCATTTCTAACTATGTGCCAGTAAGTTTGGTTTACATATGAAAATTCTGATTTCATTTGCCAAAGATCAGACATCTCAAATGAAAAGAAAAATATGCTGTTATCAATCTACTTTTCTAAAAGAGATGTTCAGAGTGCTTTTTTACATACATCAGGAGAGTGTGTTGTGACTTTTGCAGGTTGGTTTCAGCATGGGATGCTTGTAGCATTAGGATGCATTCAGCAGCAAATAACAGAATCCAGTCTCCCAGGGCCTTAAGCAATAATGATGTTTAATTTTATCAACTAACAAGAAGTCTGGAGAAGGAAGTCTCGGCAGTGCAACGATGTCATCAAGGACCCAGACTCTGTCTGTCCTGTTCTGCCATCTTTTGCCACTTCATGGCTATTGCAGCTTCAAATATCAGGTCCTCACAGGGCTGCATTCAAAACAAGAATGAAAAGGCTGAGTAAAATCCTTTCTTCTTGTGAAGTTCTGTGGTTTTTTTCCAGGAAAACAATTTCAGGAAGTCTCCCAACAGACCTCTCCTTTTGTCTCATCTGCCAGATATGGGCCACAGGCCCATTCCTAGACCAATCAGAGGCAAAGGGAAATGGGAAAAGCCCAACCACAACTTATTCTCTTGCGGCTTGCGTGAGAAGCTTAGCTTCTCAGATTCCTAGAGGCCCATAAGATTGCATTTTCTTTCTGATATGATAGGACATCTGAGCAACTGAGTGTGAAACATCATGGGAACAAGATTGTTGTTGCTAGTTTCAAGGAAGTACAGATATTCAAACTCAAATTGGATATGAGGATTGACCAGTTGACAGCTGAAAACTATGCTTTCTGCCTATTGTTAAACTGTCCTGAATTATTGATTTGGGGCACATGAAGAGCTTTTTTTTTTTTTTCCCCCAAATTCACAGTTTTGTAAAGTGGTCACATGAGTTCTGATGCACAGTATGAACCATGTTGTAAATTTCTGAAACTCTCTTTGGCAGGCAAACCTTAATATGTCTGCATTTGAAAGTATTTTCCGGGCTGTATTCAGTTTCGAGAGAAAACAATGAAATTGAAATCAAATTATGTTCACCCAGAGAACTCATAATCCCTGGAAATTTAGAGGTGAGTCCAACATCTATCCTAGGGAGATCCCAAAATTTCCAGCGATAGGAAAAATATTTGGCAGTTTACTCTTCAAGAAAGGAATAAAGGGCTTCCCTGGTGGCACAGTGGTTGAGAGTCCGCCTGCCGATGCAGGGGACGCAGGTTCGTGCCCCGGTCCGGGAAGATCCCACATGCCGCGGAGCGGCTGGGCCCGTGAGTCATGGCCGCTGAGCCTGCGCGTCCAGAGCCTGTGCTCGCAATGGGAGAGGCCACAACAGTGAGAGGCCTGTGTACCGAAAAAATAAAACATAAAAAAAAAGAAAGGAATAAGGATGAAGAGAAGAACTACAATCAGCTCTGCCAACTAGAATTGGAATTGCAAGCTCTCCCCAACAAAAGGTATCCCACAACTCAGTCAATTAATACCTAGGGACACCAGGTCTCACTAGACTGCGGACACAAATGAAGTCATGTTTATATCAAAGAATGCATAGTTTCCTTCATTGACACACTCTTCCCCACCCCCTAAAAGTCTCACTCAAATATTTCTGGGAATCTCCAGAGATAAAGCTTACATCTATGTTCTCTCATAGCAGTTTGCTGGCCACAATCATCACACAGCATCTATCTTGTCTTTCCTCTCCGATGGCTCCACATTGCCTAGTTACTCTAAAGTAACTCTAAAGGGCGTCTCTCTTGCCTCTGCTCATGATAACCATTTTGGGAACATCAATGCCTCTGCTAAGTTTACTATTTTTTAATGCATAACAAACTCAGTTCTCCAGGCTAGGCTAAACTAGCACAGCAAGAACAAAAGCCAATGTCTCAGTCAGTGGCTTGCCATGAAAAATGTTTATTTCTCACTGCCACAAAATCTAATAAAGATTTGGGCACCCTTTAGGGCAACTATTTCACTTATAAGTGTTGCTATACATGAAATAGTTGCCCTAAAGGGTGCCCAGATCTTTATTAGATTTTGTGGCAGTGTCCTGTAGTTGCCCCGTTGGGAGCAGGAAACCTCCCTGGTCAACCAAGCAGGCTTACAGGGATACTCACCGGATAAGGGGCTTAATGGCTCCTCACCAGCTCTTCTCTGCTTTAGACTGCATGTAGCCAGAGCCACGGGCCCACTCAACTGCAAGAGAGCCGAAAAGTGCAGAGAGGTCTTCCATATATATAAAGGCGAAGAGAACAGATTTTGGTGAATGCTAATAATATCTACTTTACAGGTAAGTGCTGGGTTCTTGGAAAAAATGGAAACAATAACCCTTCTCCAACTCTGTGCTCTGTTTCGTCACCTGATCCTCAAATCAGTACTGCTTATGCCCAGCGTCCCCCAGACTTGGTCATGAGTAAGCTCCCTTGTTTAGTTCTAATCTCTCTCTCTCTATAGGAGTTTCAACAAGTCCAAGATTGGGGGAAAATGCTGTGCCATCTCTCATTCTCTCTGATTTTTTTTCTTTTTCCTGACAAATTCACATATACCCCCAGTTTTCTCCCATTCCTCCCTCAGACAGTGTCCGACTTGTTCATTACTGTTTCATAAAAGTCACAGCCCAGTGCCTGGAACTCAGAAATGTGTTGATGAGTGGATGAATGGATGGATGAATAGATGGATGGATGGATGATGGTTTCCTCTCTACCCACAGATGAAGCTCAAAGGGAGCCTGTTTCCACTTTCTATTTACCCTCTGAACTTCTCCTGTCACCTTGACCCTAGTTTTGGCCCTTCTGTCTTAGATACTACTTTTGCCTCTTTTGGGCTCCATTTGGATTGGGACCTTGTTTAGGATTAATTATGGAAATGTCAGAGTTTCAGTTTAGGGGCTGAAATCCTACCACTCAAACCTCTTCAGTGATTCCTGATTGAGGAATGTGTGAATGAAAACAATAACCAAATGGAAAATAAAATACCTTTTTATTAACTGATAGGCACCCAATTGTCTCCCAGTGCAGAGATCTTTGTCAAGCCAAATCAGATTATGCTGTTTAGGTCTGGAATCCTAAAGAAACTTCCATCGTTTCCATCACTCAGGGGTGATGGAAAGGTCTGGAACAGACCAGAGACAGTTTGTGCAGAACACATATGTAGAAGAAAGAATGGTCAGACCCTGATCCAGTGAACTGAAATAGGGGACTGTAATCGCAAGAGAGGGAACATCAGCTTAGAGACTCCATTCTCTAGTTAAATGTGTTTAATAATTACCCTGTGCTTTGAGCACTTGAGTAATTCTTCCTCCCTCAGAAAGAAGCTAGTCAGAAGGGTAGACAGAGGGCGTGGGAGCAGCAGAAATGCCCTCTCCCCTACAGGCCAAGGCGGAAACGGAAGGAGAGCTGGCTGAAAGTTGTCTATCTTCTCTTCCTCTCTTACATGACTAGCTCTTCTCTCCTCTTCCCTTTAAATGTTATCTTCACTTCTGCCCTTACCCAGGCCTTTCTGCGCTTTACCCTGCTCACACCCATTCCACTCCATGACAAACTGTCTCCGATCTAGATCAGTGTCCTCACTCCACCTGCTTTCTAGAGAGACAAGGTCAAACTCTAGGCTTATTACTGCACTTTTGTATAAAGTCATTTTTCAAAATACAAAACTTGCTGTACGTTAACACTGGCATACGGATAAACTTTCTTCTGTGTACACATGAATTTCTGATCAAGTGGCCCACTATTGAGAATTCTTGGCAATCTTACCACAAAGAATAGCCTATAGCTAGTTTCCTCTGCTGAACTAGGGTTCCCATCTCCTTAACATATTTGCTATAAAATAACAAAACGTTCATCCATAATAATGAAAACAAAAATGGGGGAAAACAAGACTATGAAGGGTTGGCCATGATATAGACAGTGTGGAAGGAGAGCTTTGGATGGTGCGAAATCAATATTGCCCTGCCTAGCTTCTTTCTCTCAACTTCTCCCACTGTCTCCCAATTATATGCCATTATTTCCCCACTCACCTTTACTTTTGCAAGCTTGAATGTGTGTGAATAGTCTCTGGCTTTGCCATAAATATCAGCCGATTTGGATAGTTCTCTGTTAACACAGATCTTCTTTGTTTCCAACTAATAATGCTGTTTATCTAATAGTTCTGTCAACAAAATTTTAGAATAGACAAATAGAGTGTAAAATGCCTCAAAGCATTCTCATTACTGCAGAAACTTTACAAAGAAAAAAAAACCTAAAGAGTTAAAAGACTTATAAGTAGTGGTACAGACACTCCACCACAGAAGATGGCAAATAAGCACACCAAAAGATGCTCAGCATTATTAGTCATTATGGAAATACAAATTAAAACCACAATGAGATACTATCACACACCTAGTAGAATGGCTAAAAATTTCTTAAACTGACTATACCAAGTGTTGGTGAGGATGCAGAGCAACTAGACTCTTATATACTCCTGTTGGGAATATAAAATGGTACAGTCACTTTGAAAAACAAGTGGGAAGTTTCCTGAAAATTTAAGTATACACATACCATTTGATCAGATCCAGCCATTCCACTCCGAGGTACTTATCCCAAGAAAAATAAAAAGATACATCTACATTAAGACCTGTACATGAATATTTACAGAGCTTTATTTGTCATAGTTAAAAACTGGAAACCACTCATATGTCCATCAGCAGCAAATGGATAAATACAGTGAAGAATATCCATATCATGGAATACTACTCAGCAATGAAAAGGATGAATATGGATGAATTTCAAAATACTGATGCTGAGTGAAAGAAGCCAGACCAAAAAAAAGAGTATATATTGAATGGTACCATTTATGTAAAACTCTAGAAAATTCAGACTAATCTCTATAGTGACAGGAAGCAAATCAGTATTGCCTGGAGATGGGGTAGGGTGAGATAGGGAGGAAAGGTTTATAAAGGTACATAAATAAACTTTTAGGGGTGATGGATATGATCAATATCTTGATTGCAGTGATGGTTTCATGGATGTATAGATATGTCAGGACATCAAATGTTATACTTCACAAATGTACAGTTTATTATAAGTCAATTATATCTCAATAAAGTTGTTATTTCAAAAAGATGCTTAGTGGTTTGCACCAGCCAAAGATGAAAGAACTGGCTTGCATCTTTTCATTATGTTTCAAACTGCTCTCTAAATGTTCCTTTTAGAGTGTAGGTCAGCAGAGAGGAGGGGTGGGTATTCTTGGTTGCCTATCACCCCACGGTGCTTTTATCTGTTGGTGTGTATATAGTTTCTCTAAAGATTTATTTCAAAAAAGGCCATGTTTAAGAAAAAAATTTAAAAGTCTTTAAAATCTGCTGGATCATCTAATCTTTAATGCCTACTAGCTAAAACATTTTATGAATCTAAAGTTCTGTAAATATACTCTCTCTTTGATTTGAAGATGCCCTCAATTATAAAAAGCACACTAAATCTCTAGCTTTTAACGGCTTTTTAGGGCGAAAAAAGTAAAAGCAATATATTAAAAGTACACTTATTATAAGATTCACTCCTGTTTCAAAAATATTAAAAGTATGACTTAGAGTACTCATTGTAGCACATGGTCCCCAGGTTGTAGAAAGGGATGTTTTGAGAACTAAAAGTGTTCGCATTAGTCAGGGTACAAAGTGTAACAAAGAGACCCCAAAATACAACAGCTTAAACTGCGTAGAAGTGTGTTTCAATCTCACTTAACACCCAGCAGGTAGGCAGTCCAGGACGGGCTTAATGGGTGTTTGACCTGTGCAGTTCCACAGAGCCCCACACTCAGAAGGGCCCAGAGCTTGGTTTAATGTGCTGCTGTTGCAACCTTGAAATTCTTAATAATCTTATGTTTGAACTTGTGTTTTAAAAGCAAAGCCCCTTGGGACAATGGAACATGCATGTGAGCAGAGGAATACACAATACGTGTCTGTCATTCCTGCACTCTATTTGCATATCATGTTGGGAAGGCTCCATGAGTGAAGAATTCCAGTGGACCCACAATGCATGGAAGTTCAGAGAAGCTCAAAGTGAGTATAAGTGTGTTATGTTGATGACTAAGGAAAGGACTGAGGGAGGGCACTGACAGTCCTTGCAGTCCTGGGAGGCCATGCTCTCCATTTGAACTAGAGCTTGCTTCTAATCCAGAAAGAAGACTGATACTCTAAGAAAAACGAACAACCAAGGAATCATATCACATCCTTTCTTACTTGTGTTACTTCCCTGTATTAACAAGCCACTTACACTGCAAATGATAACATATGAAGAAAGGGAAACCTATAGTCTTTTTTTCCTTTCAATCTTTCCTTACTCAATATGTGTGTATGAAGAAGTGAAACAAAAACATTTGAGTTAGTTTTGTGCTGCATTTAAAATCTTCTGATGAGAATGAAATACATATACATGTAGGAACTACAAAACACACATCATGTAATTTTGGTGATTCTGCATATGAGTTAAATGCTCTTATATTTGCATTTATAAACTGGTATCGCACAATGTAATGAATGGTACCATTCTTGTTAATGATCTAGGTTTTAAGTTTACTTAGAGCAACACTAAATAGCAACAAAAAAATACCATGAAAAGTCAAAAGAAAGAGCATGGAGCGAAGAGAAAACTTTAAATTTTACTACCTTTAATGGCAATTTTCTTCTCCTTTTCGAACAAGAGGCCCTGCAGTTTCATTTTGCAATGAGCCTCACAAATTGTAGCTGGCCCCGCTGCTATCTGCAAAATGTGACTTCCACTTGTGGGTTCAGTTTGACTGCTTCAGCTTCTGTCATCTTCCAGCCAGTGAAGAGCTGGAGAAAGACCAAGGAATTGAAGAAGAATTCCTTTATGGGCCCCCATCACTAAACTCAAATCCCATCGGCCAAAACTTAGTCACACAGCCACATCTAGCTTTGAGGCCGGCTGGGAACTATCTTTAGCCAAGTAGCTATATACTCAGCTAAAATGCTTTTACTTTAGAAGGGGAAGATGGGTATTGGGAACAACATGCAGTTGGCCACAGTATTCACTCAATTGGATCTAATATTTCCAGTCCTAGGAATTTAGCTTAAGAAACTAACAGAAATGTATAAAAAGTTTTAAGTATAAGGATACTCACTGCATCTCTTTTTATAATTACAGAAAATAAATTAGAAACAACCTGCATTTCCAAAACAGAAATTGGTTAAATAAATAAATGCATACCTATATTCTGGAAAATTATAGACCCATTAAAATTATGTTCTCTAAGAATATTCAGTGGTATAGGAAAATGCTCAAGATGTAATGGTACATGAGAAAAGCCGAATGTAAAACTCTGCATATAATACCTTTTAGAAGCACTTTTTCAGCTAAATGGGTATGTCTGGGTTTATCACAGGGATCAAGGGAACAAGACTACAGCCCTCAAAGAGTAAATTTCTCACAGCATATATTTGAACTACAGCCCTGCAGGATCAGAAACTAGATTTTGTTTACAGAGTCAGAACAGATTTGTCTCTCAGAATGAAACATTTTAACCAGAATCATAACATAAATAGATACATCATGAAGGCAAGTTTATTCATTTATGAGGACATATAAAAATGATATGAACTGCGTATATATATATTATATATATATATATATATATATATATATAATGTGTAATATGAATAATATCACTTTTATATATTTTTATGCAACTTCTTATTTTTACACACTATTTCTTGGAAATATTTTATGATTCTACATCCTGATGTACATCATTCTTTTTAAATGCTGCACAGTATTCCACAATAAGGAATACTACAGTGAGTGTATTGAGTCATTCTCTTAAAGAAGAAATTTAGGATGTTTCCAGGACTTCCTTTATGTAAGAATCAGAGAATTATTCTCCTTGAAACTCTCTGCAAGAATCCCTTATTTTTGAGCTAAACATTAACAGTTCCTTTACCAGCTGGAACCTTATTCTACCTAATTATGTCTCAAGGGTTTAATAACCTGGCACACAGAGGGAATAAGTTTCATATTTATTCCAAAACAATTTTTAAAAGAAAGGAAATTTACATTATATATTCAATGCGAATCATCTCTTAAACCAAGTTTTTTGTTTTTGTTTTTGCTTTCCTTTTGTTTTTGTTCTTTTTGGAATTGGGAATGAATAACATAACCTAAACCAAGATGTAATGTGTATACTATATATATATTATATATATGCAGTGCCCTTCCTCAGTCCCATACTAAGTGCCAGTGCCCTCCCTGGGGGCAATATAGTATAAAATATTGTATCATTAGATTCAATGATACTACAACACAGCCAAACAAATTTCAGTCCAGTAACAAAGTCAAGCACTTATTCTTAAAGAATTCTCCATGAGGATTTTTCGAGAAAAGCAGCCAGAGTGTGAAAACAACCACATTTTTCAGAGGACTCTAAATGTCTTTCTGTAAAGGATTACTGAGAAACAGAGGCATAGAGCCCATATGTCCTTCAGCCATTTTCAAGAGTCCTATAGCTGATGATCAGGAACAAAAGTTTTGACTTCCATTTCCTGTAGGGAAGAAATGTGGAGGGGCACAAGAAATATGAAGGGGGATGGAGAAGATTCTGTCTGGAGAGGTGTGTTGGGAGAGCTTTGGAGGAGAGTGGAGATGGAGAGTTTGCAATAGTGACTCTGAAGCTCATGGGATATAAGATAAAAACAAAAGGAGATTTAAAGAAGTGTTGCTGCTGGGGCTTCCCTGGTGGCGCAGTGGTTGAGAGTCCGCCTGCCGATGCAGGGGACGCGGG
>NW_006783829.1:540814-587126 GCF_000442215.2 Lipotes vexillifer
CCGCAGCGGGAGAGGCCGCAACAGTGAGAGGCCCGCGTACCGCAAAAAATAAATAAATAAAAATAAAAAAATAAAGAAGTGTTGCTGTAGTAATAAGCTTGACTTTCATTAATATCCCTTGAGAAACATGAATAAATCTGAATTACTCTTTAATTGCTTTTGGTTATGTCACCTTGAAGGGACCCTAGAGTAATATTCCAGGTATACACAAAATACAAAAGTAATTAATGATTTTAAAATCTACATTATATCAGTAGGTAAAAAAATCATTTAAAAAAAGACAGCAGACTTTGATAATATTCAACATTTGCTTTTATTTTTTGAAAGATGAGAAGATTTAATATATGTATCCATTGAAGAAAAATTCTTAAGCAGGTACTCTTAAGATATTGTCTTCAAACTGTGCCCATGTGTTTCCACAAATAATTTTGCGGAACTATGTACCTTTGCACTTTAAATTAACATATACAATTTCCATCTAAATTTAAAGAGTTCCAAAGGACGTAATATCCAATGTTTTACTATCAGTCACTATTTTAAATGCATACAAATATTACAGTGATTAAATATTCACTATCATCCTTTAAAGAAAAATACACGTAGTAGTTCAGAACATGTATATTCTCCTTTTCCACTTCCCTCACAGAATTCTATCTAAATAGAATTATATACAATATACTTCTAGGCTTGAAAGTCATATTGATCACTATATCATACTTCTCTGCAACAAACTAAAAAAACTTACTTAGTTTTCTGTAACCATGAAGCTTAAGTCTACCTGCCCAATACTGTAGCCACTAGACACATGTGGCACTCGAAATGAGACTAGATTAACTAAAAAACTAAACTTTTAATTATATTTAAGTTTTAAAATTTAAATTTAAAAAGATTTTTTAACTTTTCCCATAGAGACCTTACCTATTTGTTAGGCTTATTTCTAACTATTTTATGTGTTTGATGCTTTTGAAAATTATTTTATAAAAGATACATTTTCTGTTTGCAATGTAAGGATAATTGATCTTCATATACTGATTTTGTATCCTATAACCTTGCTAAACTATGATTAATTCTAATAATTATTCCATTCAGGTAGACAATCTTATCACCTACAAATAATGAACAATTTTGTTTCTTCATTTCTAAACTTTATACTTTCTATTCTCTTTCTTGTCTTAATTCATTTAATTCATTGGCTAGGGTAATGTTGAACAGAAGTAGTGATATTGGGTACCCTTGTCTTATTCCTTATCCTAAACAATATGCTTCTAATATTTCACCATTAACTAGGACGTTTGCTACAGGTTTTTCATAGATCCTTTTATTTGATTAAGGACAGTTCCTTCTGTTGATAACGAGCCTGGAATCACGAGTTTTTTCTAACACCTTTTCACTACGAGATGATTATTTTTCCCCCTGTAATCTGATAATATCATTACTTATATTATTTTATCTTCTCATGATAAAGTACGTTTGAAACCCTGAGATAAATCCACGTCGTGGTCACTTTTACAATTTATTGTATTCAGTTGGCTAAGATATTTTTTAGAATTTTTCCATCTATGTTCACTAAAGAGATTGGCTGTAATTTTTATCTTTCATACCATCTTTTCAGGTTTTACTTTCAGGTTCTTGTGAGTCTCATAAATATGTTGGGGAATGTCCCCTTTTTCTGCACTCTGGAATATTATTAAGTAAAATCAGAAGCATTTGTTCTATGGTTAAAACAAACCAATAAAACTGTGGCCATACAATTTTTTCCTTGTGGTAAGAGCAACTTAAGTTTCTATTTCTTTAATGGTTATTCTATTTCTTCTTGAGTCAATTTTGTTAGTTATATTATTCTAGTAATTGTCCATTTTAGTTAGGTTTTCAAATACGTGGGCAACAAGTTTCTTGATATCCTTGTTGCCTTTTTAAAACCCTTTTAAAAATTCTTAACGTTGATGAAGACAAGAAGAAGGCAAAATAAATAATCTTGGCAGAGGGTTTGTCATTTGTCTTTTCAAAGAATCAGCTTTTATCTTGTTTCATTTGTTTCTACTCATATCCTTTCTTTAGATTTATTCTGTTTTTTGAACTTAAGTAGCATGCATAGCTCAATTTTCAGTCTTTCTGCTATTCTAATAGAAGTACTTAAGGACAAAAAAAAAAAACAAGTGCTACTTTAGCTGCATCCCAAAATCTTTAATACAAATTATTTTCATTATTTAATTCAAAATATATTCTAATTTCCATTATGATTTTTTCTTTGGCCTATGGATTAATCAGAAATACGTTTATTTCCAAACACGTGGATTTTTTTCTAGTTTTTTTTTCTTTTTTTCTTTTTTTTTTGCAGTATGCAGGCCTCTCACTGTCGCGGCCCCTCCCGTTGTGGAGCACAGGCTCCGGACGCGCAGGCTCAGCGGCCATGGCTCACGGGCCCAGCCGCTCTGCGGCATGTGGGATCTTCCCGGACCGGGGCACGAACCCGTGTCCCATGAATCGGCAGGCGGACTCTCAACCACTGCACCACCAGGGAAGCCCTCTAGTTATTTTTGATACTGATTTCTAATTTACTCATATTAAGGTTTTTATAACATAGTAAGCCTCTGGAATTTCCTAAGACATGTTTTATGGCCTGGGATGTGGTCCATTTTTGTAAACGTTCTAAATGTCTTTAAAAATAATGTATGGGGCTTCCCTGGTGGCGCGGTGGTTGTGAGTCTGCCTGCCGATGCAGGGGACGCGGGTTTGCGCCCTGGTCCGGGGCGGGGGTCCCACATGCCGCGGAGCAGCTGGACCCCTTAACTATGGCCGCTGGGCCTGCGCGTCCGGAGTCTGTGCTCCGCAATGGGAGAGGCCACAACAGTGAGAGGCCCGCGTACCGCAAAAAAAAAAAAAAAAAACCAGATAAAAATAATGTATGTTCTGCAGTTATTAGATGCAGTGCTCTATTAGGTCAAACTTGTTATTTATGCTGTTCAAACTTTTACATCCTTGAAAAACTACTAAGAAAAGTGTAAGTAAAATCTCCCCATGGTCCTAGGATTCATCTGTTTGTCCATATAGTTGCTTTTTTCTTGTAGGTTGAGGTTCTATTATTAGTTGCATTAATTATAAGATAAAAATTACTTGTTCCTGGTAAATAAATCCTTTTATCATTATGTAGTAAGCCTCTCTATTAATGCTCTTTGCCTTAAAGACTACTTCAAACTTAATATAGTTACATCAGTTATTTGCCTGCCATAACGTTTTTCATTCTTTTACTTTGAACTTTTATGACTCTACATTTTAGCTGTGTTGCTTTAAACAGCATATATTGATTTTTTAAAAATCTAGTATAAGGATATATTCATCAGAGACCTTAATCTATTTACATTTATCACAACTGAGATTTTTGTATTTATTTCTACTATGTTATTTTGCATTATCTCTTCCATTTTTGTTTCTCTTTCTGTCCTTTCGTACCTTCTTTTGGATAGAATACACCTTTTCCCCTTCATTCTTGAAGCATTTTTTCACTGAGTATTAGCAGTTATTTTTTTTTATCTCATTGATAACATTTCACTTTCTTCTGGCTTCTGCTGCTGCTGTTGAGATGTCAGCTGTAAGTCTGACTGTGGTTCCTTTGAAAGTTATGTTTAATCTGGTTGCTTTTAAGATTTTTCTCTTTGTTGTTGTTTTACAGTTTTACTATAAATCATTTAGATGTACTTTCTGAAAAATATTTGTCCTGCTTGGAATTCACTGGGTTTCTTAAATCTGTGAATCAATGGTTCACCAGTTTGGAAATTTTTCAGCCATACTCTTTTCACATACTACTTCTGCCTCATTTTTTCTCTCTTTCTGCTAAACTATTCATATGTAGGGTAGAACTTCTCACTGATTCCCTATGTCTTTAACACACTCCTATATATTTTTATTCTCTTTCTCTCTCTCTGCTTTGTGCTAGATATCTCTACTGACCATTAAATCCAGTTCATTAATTCCCATTCTCTCTTCATCTATGCCTAACCTGCTATTAAACTTATCCATCAAGTTCCTGATTTCAGTTATGTTTTTCAGTTCACTTGTCTGCTTATATTTTAAGGTGTGCTAGATACTGTATTTAAAAGTTTATGTGTAGAAATAACTTGGGGCCTAAAACAAAGTTATCTTCTTTCAGGAAAGGAATTAAAAAAATTTTTTTTTAATTTAATTTAATTTTTTTTTTATACAGCAGGTTCTTATTAGTCATCAATTTTATACACATCAGTGTATACATGTCAATCCCAATTGCCCAATTCACACCGCCATCCCCACCCCACCGTGGCTTTCCCCCCTTGATGTCCATACATTTGTTCTCTACATCTGTGTCTCAACTTCTGCCCTGCAAACCAGTTCATCTGTACCATTTTTCTAGGTTCCACATACATACGTTAATATACGTATTTCTTTTTCTCTTTCTGACTTACTTCACCCTGTATGACAGTCTCTAGATCCAGCCATGTCTCAAATGACCCAATTTCATTCCTTTTTATGGCTGAGTAATATTCCATTGTATTTATGTACCACATCTTCTTTATCCATTCATCTGTCAATGGGCATTTCGGTTGCTTCCATGACCTGGCTATTGTACATAGTGCTGCAGTGAACATTGGGGTGCATATGTCTTTTTGAATTATGGTTTTCTCTGGGTATATGCTCAGTAGTGGGATTGCTGGGTCATATGTTAATTCTATTTTTATTTTGAATTATTCTCTGGGTATATGCTCAGTAGTGGGATTGCTGGGTCATATGTTAATTCTATTTTTAGTTTTTTAAGGAACCTCCATACCATTCTCCATAGTGGCTGTATCAATTTACATTCCCACCAACAGTGCAAGAGGGTTCCCTTTTCTCTACAACCTCTCGGGCATTTGTTGTTTGTAGTTTTTCTGATGATGCCCATTCTAACTGGTGTGAGGTGATAGCTCATTGTAGTTTTGATTCACATTTCTCTAATAATTAATGATGTTGAGCAGATTTTCATGTGCTTCTTGGCCATCTGTATGTCTTCTTTGGAGAAATGTCTGTTTAGGTCTTCTGCCCATTTTTGGATTGGGTTGTTTATTTTTTTAATATTGAGCTGCATGAGCTGTTTATACATTTTAGAGATTAATCCCTTGTCCATTGATTTGTTTGCAAATATTTTCTCCCATTCTGAGGGTTGTCTTTTCGTCTTGTTTATGGTTTCCTTTGCTGTGCAAAAGCTTTTAAGTTTTCATAGGTCCCATTTATTTATCTTTGTTTTTATTTCCATTACTCTAGGAGGTGGATCAAAAAAGATCTTGCTGTGATGTATGTCAAAGAGTGTTCTTCCTATGTTTTACTCTAAGATTTTTATAGTGTCTGGTCTTACATTTAGGTCTCTTATCCATTTTGAGTTTATTTTTGTGTATGGTGTTAGAGAATGTTCTAATTTCATTCTTTTACATGTAGCTGTTCAGTTTTCCCAGCACCACTTATTGAAGAGACTGTCTTTTCTCCATTGTATATCTTTTCCTCCTTTGTCATAGATTAGTTGACTATAGGTGCATGGGTTTATCTCTGGGCTTTCTATCTTGTTCCATTGATCTATGTTTCTGTTTTTGTGCCAGTACCATATTGTCTTGATTACTGTAGCTTTGTAGTATAGTCTGAAGTCAGGGAGCCTGATTCTTCCAGCTCCGTTTTTTTTCCCTCAAGACTGCTTGGGCTATTCCTGGTCTTTTGTGTCTCCATACAAATTGTGAACTTTTTTGTTCTAGTTCCGTAAAAAATACCATTGGTTATTTGATAGGGATTGCACTGAATCTGTAGATTGCTTTGGGTAGTATAGCCATTTTCACAATATTGATTCTTCCAATCCAAGAACATGGTATATCTCTCCATCTGTTGGTATCATATTTAATTTCTTTTATCAGTGTCTTATAGTTTTCTGCATACAGGTCTTTTGGCTCCCTAGGTAGGTTTATTCCTAGGTATTTTATTCTTTTTGTTGCAATGGTAAATGGGAGTGTTTCCTTAATTTCTCATTCAGATTTTTTATCATTAATATATAGGAATGCAAGAGATTTCTGTGCATGAATTTTGTATCCTGCAACTTTACCAAATTCATTGATTAGCTCTAGTAGTTTTCTGGTGGCATCTCTAGGATTCTCTATGTATAGTATCATGTCATCTGCAAACAGTGACAGTTTTACTTCTTCTTTTCCAATTTGTATTCCTTTTATTTCTTTTTCTTCTCTGATTGCCATGGCTAGGACTTCCAAAACTATGTTGAATAATAGTGGTGAGAGTGGACATCCTTGTCTTGTTCCTGATCTTAGAGGAAATGCTTTCAGTTTTTCACCATTGAGAATGATGTTTGCTGTGGGTTTGTCATATATGGCCTTTATTATGTTGAGGTAGGTTCCCTCTATGCCCACTTTCTGGAGAGTTTTTATCATAAATGGGTGTTGAATTTTGTCAAAAGCTTTTTCTGCATCTATTGAGATGATCATATGGTTTTTATTCTTCAATTTGTTAATATGGTGTATCACATTGATTGATTTGCATATATTGAAGAATCCTTGCATCCCTGGGATAAATCCCACTTGATCATGGTGTATGATCCTTTTAATGTGTTGTTGGATTCTGTTTGCTAGTATTTTGTTGAGGATTTTTGCATCTATATTCATCAGTGATATTGGTCTGTAATTTTCTTTTTTTGTAGTATCTTTGTCTGGTTTTGGTATCAGGGTGATGGTGGCCTCATAGAATGAGTTTGGGAGTGTTCCTTCCTCTGCAATTTTTTGGAAGAGTTTGAGAAGGATGGGTGTTAGCTCTTCTCTAAATGTTTGATAGAATTCACCTGTGAAGCCATCTGGTCCTGGACTTTTGTTTGTTGGAAGATTTTTAATCACAGTTTCAATTTCATTACTTGTGATTGGTCTGTTCATATTTTCTATTTCTTCCTGGTTCAGTCTTGGAAGGTTATACCTTTCTAAGAATTTGTCCATTTCTTCCAGGTTGTCCATTTTATTGGCATAGAGTTGCTTGTAGTAGTCTCTTAGGATGCTTTGTATTTCTGCGGTGTCTGTTGTAACTTCTCCTTTTTCATTTCTAATTTTATTGATTTGAGTCCTCTCCCTCTTTTTCTTGATGAGTCTGGCTAATGGTTTATCAATTTTGTTTATCTTCTCAAAGAACCAGCTTTTAGTTTTATTGATCTTTGCTATTGTTTTCTTTGTTTCTATTTCATTTATTTCTGCTCTGATCTTTATGATTTCTTTCCTTCTGCTAACTTTGGGTTTTGTTTGTTCTTCTTTCTCTAGTTCCTTTAGGTGTAAGGTTAGATTGTTTATTTGAGATTTTTCTTGTTTCTTGAGGTAGGCTTGTATAGCTATAAACTTCCCTCTTAGAACTGCTTTTGCTGCATCCCATAGGTTTTGTATCATCGTGTTTTCATTGTCATTTGGCTCTAGATATTTTTTTGATTTCCTCTTTGATTTCTTCAGTGATCCCTTGGTTATTTAGTAATGTAATGTTTAGCCTCCATGTGTTTGTGTTTTTTATGTTTGTTTCCCTGTAATTGATTTCTAATCTGATAGCACTGTGGTCAGGAAAGATGCTTGATATGATTTCAATTTTCTTAAATTTACTGAAGCTTGATCTGTGACCCAAGACGTGATCTATCCTGGAGAATATTCTGTGCACACTTGAGAAGCAAGTGTAATCTGCTGTTTTTGGATGGAATGTCCTATAAATATCAATTAAATCTATCTGGTCTATTGTGTCATTTAAAGCTTCTGTTTCCTTATTTATTTTTATTTTGGGTGATCTGTCCATTGGTGTAAGTGAGGTGTTAAAGTCCCCCACTATTATTGTGTTACTGTTGATTTCCTCCTTTATAGCTGTTAGCAGTTGTCTTATGTATTGAGGTGCTCCTATGTTGGGTGCATATATACTTATAATTGTGATATCTTCTTCTTGGATTGATCCCTTGATCGTTATGTAGTGTCCTTCCTTGTCTCTTGTAACATTCTTTATTTTAAAGTCTATTTTATCTGATATGAGTATTGCTACTCCAGCTTTCTTTTGATTTCCATTTGCATGCAATATCTTTTTCCATCCCCTCACTTTCAGTCTATATGTGTCCCTAGGTCTGAAGTGGGTCTCTTGTAGACGGCATATATATGGGTCTTCTCTTTGTATCCATTCAGCAAGCCTGTGTGTTTTGGTTGGAGCATTTAATCCATTCACGTTTAAGGTAATTATCAATATGTATGTTCCTATGACCATTTTCTTAATTGTTTTGTGTTTGTTTTTGTAGGTCCTTTTCTTCTCTTGTGTTTCCCACTTAGAGAAGTTCCTTTAGCATTTGTTGTAGAGCTGGTTTGGTGGTGCTGAATTCTCTTAGCTTTTGCTTGTCTGTAAAGCTTTTCATTTCTCCCTCGAATCTGAATGAGATCCTTGCCAGCTAGAGTAATCTTGGTTGTAGGTTCTTCCCTTTCATCATTTTAAGTATATCATGCCACTCCCTTCTGGCTTGTAGAGTTTCTGCTGAGAAATCAGCTGTTAACCTCATGGGAGTTCCCTTGTATGTTATTTTTCATTTTTCCCTTGCTGATTTCAATAATTTTTCTTTGTCTTTAACTTTTGCCAATTTGATTACTATGTGTCTCGGTGTGTTTCTCCTTGGGTTTATCCTGTATGGGACTCACTGCGCTTCCTGGACTTGGGTGGCTATTTCCTTTCCCATGTTAGGGAAGTTTTCAACTGTAATCTCTTCAAATATTTTCTCGGGTCCTTTCTCTCTCTCTTCTCTTTCTGGGACCCCTATAACGCGAATGTTGTTGTGGTTAATGTTGTCCCAGAGGTCTCTTAGGCTGTCTTCATTTCTTTTCATTCTTTTTTCTTTATTCTGTTCTGCAGCAGTGAATTCCACCATTCTGTCTTCCAGGTCACTTATCCGTTCTTCTGCCTCAGTTATTCTGCTATTGATTCCTTCTAGTGTAGTTTTCATTTCAGTTATTGTAGTGTTCATCTCTGTTTGTTTGTTCTTTAATTTTTCTAGGTCTTTGTTAAACATTTCTTGCATCTTCTCGATCTTTGCCTCCATTCTTTTTCCGAGGTCCTGGATCATCTTCACTATCATTATTCTGAATTCTTTTTCTGGAAGGTTGCCTATCTCCACTTCATTTAGTTGTTTTCCTGGGGTTTTATCTTGTTCCTTCATCTGGTACATAGCCCTCTGCCTTTTCATCTTGTCTATCTTTCTGCGAATGTGTTTTTTGTTCCACAGGCTGCAGGATTATAGTTCTTCTTGCTCCTGCTGTCTGCCCTCTCCAGGAAAGGATTTTTAATTTCCTTCTATCAGTCGGTGTGGGCGGGGTTGCAGAGGCAGTTGAAAGCTATATCTTACTTGTATAAACAGCTTTTCCGTTTCCTTTACTAATGTCTTATTAAGTAATTGATTGCATGCACACTCCGTTACTCTCCTATTACTCAGAAGTGCTTGCATAGCTTCCTTTTGTTTTGGAAGTGTGAGAAGATGATACCTATCTATATCCTTATCTATATTTATATCTATATCTATATCCAGGGATCTCTCCCAGCTTCTCTTCTTTACTTGCAGTATACTGCTGCAGTCACACATTGTATCATAATTCTAAGGTTAATTTAGCTGACTGTACTGGCACCTAGAATTATGGTTACTGATGAACTATACTTTTTAGTAAGCTGCCTGGAGACACGTGGTTTATATGATTACTCATTCTCTTTTCTTGCACATCCGTCTGAGATTTGATCAGGAAAACAGTTCCTGCTCTGGGAAGGTCACATACGTTAGATTCCAAGGCCAAATACTCAGGTGGTTCTGCTTGCTGATGTCCTGCAAGTGCTGGCGCTTGTGGCCTCTGGACTCCAACTCCATATACTGGGCCGCTGCCTGGGCCACGGCATCCTCATGCGCTGCCTAGTGGCCTCTCGGCCTGCTTAGAGCGGGCTCCGGGGACACGCAAAGGGTCAGCGCGTTCCCTTCAGAATCCCTGGGCTCTTCGCTCCTTCTCACTGCTGCTGCGCCCCGACTCTGCCAGGCCCAGCGACAGCCTCTGCCATCACAAGATCACAACCTGGCCGGACAGGGTCTCTGCCTTGGCCCCTCACCCCATGCCCCGCTGGGGCAGAGTTGCCTCCGACAGTTGGGCCCAACACCTCCTGCAGCGCCCCGCGGCCTCTGGCCGGCCAAAGCATCTGCTTCAATGTTCTTTTTTTCTTTCTTTCTTTCTTTTTTATGTGAATGAAGATAGATAATTTTCTAAAAGAATGAATATCTCATGTCTCAAACTAAAAAGCAATATTACACTTAATGAAACACTGATAACATTATCATGAAAAAAATAAGCACACTATTATCACAAAATTTTAGCCTTTTTTTGTAAGTCACAACCAATGTATAAGTAAGAAGGTATTGAAAAAGATAATAGTTGTTCATTATTTCTACCCGATATCATTTGTCTTAGATAAATCTTTTTTTCCAATGGAAGATAATCAACTGAAAAACAATTAGAACTAGTTATGGATGTCAAAAAGGAGGTGAGTTACTAAAGAAAACTTTTCTATAATATATAGGTTTCTAACATCATTAATAAATTAAAATATAATAAAAAATGTTCCGCTTATCATAGAAAAAACAGCAACAACCAAAGTTCCTAGGATAAACTGAACAAGAAATGCAAAGGGCTAATTAGCAAAAGAACTATAAAAATTTAGTGAATTACAAAAATTAAGGTGTAAATGGAGTGGCATATTATTTTTCTTGATGGTAAACTTTAATAACACATCAATTACTTCCTTATTTGTTTATAAGTTTAGTATAATTTCAATCAGAATGCCAAGTTGAGAATTTCATGAAACCAGTCTAAAGTTTGTTTGGAAAATTAAAATGTAAGAAGAGCCAAGAAATCTTTGAAGATTGTAGGGACATATTCTTTTAGATATTTAAATGTATCATAAAGCTACAATAAAAGTGTTGGGTAGTACAAAGATAAACAAAAATCCATCAATGGAAAAACAGAAAGCAATACATTTGTGTGTGTGCGTGCTCATGCTATGCATGCATCTACAATTTATGTATTAATCAATATTTTATGGGCAGCATTTCAAAAGAATGCTGAATTGTTTTAGAAGGAGGATTGAGATAACTGATTAATGTAGCAGAACTCTGCAGTATGGCTGTCCAACATCTTTTGAATACCCTTCTGACATTCTAATTATGTCTCACTGTGTTAGCAAGTCCTGCTTTCCCAAGAGAATCCATAAACCAGGCATATGACTTAGTGTCTATATCTCCCCCCACCATCAACATCTGATGTGGAAGGGAGCCATGTAGGGGCATATTCAGAGAGACTGGTCTGGCAAGTGTGGTGTCAAAAGTGTTTGCTCGTTTGGAACAGCCATGTCAGAGTTGCAAGTATCCCACTGAATCAGTTTTTTTTTTTTTAAGTTTTTTTTTTTTTTTGCTGGAACTATCCTGTGGTGTGCTCAGGTATTTCTTCTGGTATTTCTTCTGGATATGTAGACCATGCCTGTCTTGTTCTTGGCTGTATAGCCTACAAAGTCTAGTTCTCTGGCTCTCTCAGAAGTCTGTGATTTACCCAAAATCCATATGTTGAAATCCTAACCCTCAGTGTGATGGTATTAGGAGGTGGGGGCCCTGGGAGGTGATTAGGTCATAAGGGTGGAGCCTTCATGAATAGGATTAGTGACCTTATAAGAAGAGACAGGAGAGAGCCTGTTTCCTCTCTCTCCTCCCTGCCATGTCAGAATGCAATGAGAAGATACTCATCAGCAAACCAGGAAGTGAGTCCTCAGAACCTGAATCTGCCTGGATCTACCTCGATCTTGGACTTCTCAGCCTCTAGAGCTGTGAGAAAAATGTTTGTTGTTGTTTAAGCCACTCAATCTATGCTATTTGTTATAGCAACCCAAGCTAAGACAAGTAGAGTCTGTTATTTGCAATTTAAGAACATGCACGACTTTCAATTTGCTATTTGGGGAAAAAATACATTTATATTCCTGCCTCATACCATCCACAAAAATAAAATACATCTGGATTAGACCAAAATATTAAAAACCAAAATAAAATAAGAAACAAACATATACTAAAACGCCAAAAACAAAAGCCCAGAGATAAACCTGAAAAGAAGTAGTCAAACTAATTACAATTAACTAAATAACCACAGTGGTCTACCACTTGGTATGGGTAGATCAAAAATGTGTCTCTGAATGAACCAGCAGGCAACGAGAAATGGAAACCTGGCCAGTTAGGCAATTTCACAACATTATAATAAGATAAAATTAAACTGGTTACTCAGGAGAAGAACTAAGTATTCTTAGTTCTCAGATCAGACAAGAATTTCTGTCTGAGCACTTCATAATGAACACAGTCTGTGATGGTATTTTATTGGGCAATGACCTGGGAGTGAGTTGCACACAACTATTTTTTTTTTTAACATTTTTATTATTCCATGGACTTTATTGACTGATTTCAATCAAGGTAGAAATATCTCTGGTCTGAGTTAGCCTATCCCCACAGGAATGAATTGTTAGAAAAAAGAAGGTAAGAAAAAGCAACAAAAACAATGATATAAACAGTGAATAGAACAGAAAAACTTTTGAATTATGATAATTTAAAGTAAGAAAGGTGACCAAATGCAACAATAATGAACATAAGGGTAATCAAATAAGGGATGTTTGAGCCAGAAGAAAAACAAAAATCAATATAGGTAAACATTTTGTAGATTATAGGCTTAAAAAAAAGGGAGAATAAGAAAAACCACACCAAAGTGAAAGAGACAAGACATATTAACTGAAGACTATTAGCAAGGAGAGAAAGGAATATAAAGAGTACAAAATGTTTAAGAAAAAGGAAGAAATCCTGTAATTTGTGACAACATGGATGAACCTGGAGGGCATTATGCTAAGTGAAATAAGCCTGGCAGAAAAAGACAAATACCTCTGGTATCACTTATACGTGGAATCTTTTTTTTTTTTTTTACATCTTTATTGGAGTATAATTGCTTTACAATGGTGTGTTAGTTTCTGCTTTTTAACAAAGTGAATCAGTTATACATATACATATGTTCCCATATCTCTTCCCTCTTGCGTCTCCCTCCCTCCCACCCTCCCTATCCCACCCCTCCAGGCGGTCACAAAGCACCTAGCTGATCTCCCTGTGCTATGCAGCTGCTTTCCACTAGCTATCTACCTTACGTTTGGTAGTGTATACATGTCCATGCCTCTCTCTCGCTTTGTCACAGCCTACCCTCCCCCCTCCCCATATCCTCAAGTCCATTCTCTAGTAGGTCTGTGTCTTTATTCCTGTCTTACCCCTAGGTTCTTCATGATATTTTTTTTTCTTAAATTCCATATATATATATATATGTATGTTAGCATACGGTACTTGTCTTTCTCTTTCTGACTTACTTCACTCTGTATGACAGACTCTAGGTCTATCCACCTCATTACAAATAGCTCAATTTCGTTTCTTTTTATGGCTGAGTAATATTCCATTGTATATATGTGCCACATCTTCTTTATCCATTCATCCGATGATGGACACTTAGGTTGTTTCCATCTCTGGGCTATTGTAAATAGAGCTGCAATGAACATTTTGGTACATGACTCTTTTTGAATTATGGTTTTCTCAGGGTATATGCCCAGTAGTGGGATTGCTGGGTCATATGGTAGTTCTATTTGTAGTTTTTTAAGGAACCTCCATACTGTTCTCCATAGTGGCTGAACCAATTCACATTCCCACCAGCAGTGCAAGAGTGTTCCCTTTTCTCCACACCCTCTCCAGCATTTATTGTTTCTAGATTTTTTGATGATGGCCATTCTGACTGGTGTGAGATGATATCTCATTGTAGTTTTGATTTGCATTTCTCTAATGATTAATGATGTTGAGCATTCTTTCATGTGTTTGTTGGCAGTCTGTATATCTTCTTTGGAGAAATGTCTATTTAGGTCTTCTGCCCATTTTTGGATTGGGTTGTTTGTTTTTTTGTTATTGAGCTGCATGAGCTGCTTATAAATTTTGGAGATTAATCCTTTGTCAGTTGCTTCATTTGCAAATATTTTCTCCCATTCTGAGGGTTGTCTTTTGGTCTTGTTTATGGTTTCCTTTGCTGTGCAAAAGCTTTGAAGTTTCATTAGGTCCCATTTGTTTATTTTTGTTTTTATTTCCATTTCTCTAGGAGGTGGGTCGAAAAGGATCTTGCTGTGATTTATGTCATAGAGTGTTCTGCCTATGTTTTCCTCTAAGAGTTTGATAGTTTCTGGCCTTACATTTAGGTCTTTAATCCATTTTGAGCTTATTTTTGTGTATGGTGTTAGGGAGTGATCTAATATACTTTTATATGTACCTGTCCAGTGTTTGCAGCACCACTTATTGAAGAGGCTGTCCTTTCTCCACTGTACATTCCTGCCTCCTTTATCAAAGATAAGGTGACCATATGTGCATGGGTTTACCTCTGGGCACACAACTATTTTTGATGATGGCCCTCAGGCAAGTCAGATGGTCTCACACTGAAAGCCCACTAATGCTATTTACCCAGAACAATTTTAGCAGCAAAGGTGTAGGACTGGGTATGCGATGTGCCCATTCTCTGTACCTCTGATATCATCAAACTGAATGGACTACATCATATTCTTCAAAGAATCCCTTCCTAATATTTCTTTCAGGTGATCTTTTGATAAATAATCAGGGGACTGGAGCCCAAGTTTGTACTCCTTTTTTGTGGAATAAAGATCTCTCTGTATATATAAACAATCAAGGTAGGTGTGGGACACAGCCTCTCAGAGGCCACGAGAGATCCAGGCTACTTCTGTAATTTTAAACTTCCAGTAAATATATTGAAAATGAAGAAATGGCAAAGCCAGAGTTACCAAATCTGTTGTATAATTTGAATGCATACATTTAGTAAATTAATGTTTTGAACACGTACACAAAGAAATAACTGTGTGTCTAACTCATTTGGCAATAACATCTAAAGGGAATCTGAGGTCTTTCTTGAATGTGAAGCTCAGCCCCTCCTGGCCTCTGGCAGTGGTCCTGGTGAAAGTTGAGGAATCTGTCAGGATGAGCCTAAATAGGAGACCAGCCTTTCCTCAGCAGAAAACCACAGGTGTGGAAGCCAATACAAAAATTGTTTTATTCATGTTAAATGGGTGCCTGAAATGCCAAAAAACGTGCAGTCTGTACGTTAATGGCCACATAGTTCTAACTTTGGCTAGACTCCCTCCTTGGCCAAGAGAAAAATCTCCTTGATACATACCTAAATTAAAACAATGCTATTCCTGGGTTTCACAGGCAAACATGGAGAAAGGTCACGCCTGTGTGGGCTGGATTTTTACAACCCAGTTTAAAGGAGGTGGAAGTCTATAAAAAAAATAACCTAAGGGGCTTCCCTGGTGGAGCAGTGGTTGAGAGTCTGCCTGCCGATGCAGGGGACACGGGTTCGTGCCCCGGTCCGGGAAGATCCCACATGCCGTGGAGCAGCTGGGCCCGTGAGCCATGGCCGCTGAGCCTGCGCGTCCGGAGCCTGTGCTCCGCAATGGGAGAGGCCACAGCAGTGAGAGGCCCGCGTACTGCAAAAAAAATAAAAATAAAAATAAAAAATAACCTAAGGTTCAGAATTGTCCATTTCTTCCCTTGCCTTTCTTCCTGGCAGGATTAGCTAAACAGGGCCGCCATCTGTCCTGGTCATGCCTAGCTCAAGAAAATGAAATTACATCATCTGGTATAAAGGAATATTTGTCCTTTGTTAATTCTCCTCTGGTGTTTTCTGATTCTGTTTCACTCTCAGTCACAAAGAAGAAGGGCGGTGGAGGGGGAAACAGGCCCACGGAAGGATTGCCCGTCCTCGTAACCTGTCGCCCACCTCGGTTCCGCGCCAACACGCACCGGAAGTTCTGTGTCAGAGCAGGAAACTTGCCACAGACCCACCTCCGGTGAGTGCATGCGCATTTCCGTGTTTCCCTCAGAGAGACTACGTTCGTTTTAACCCGCTGGGAAGACGCTTTACGCTCTCGTGGTCCGCGCTACACAACCTTGGAGTATCCTGAAATGAGAAGCCAGAACTGTGACTTAACATCAAAAGCGCCTTTTAAGGAAGGGGGAACACGGTAGGGGAAGTCTCGGGGTTTCGGAGCGCGCGTCACTAGCCGAGGAGACGGCCCTGTCGATAGCCGAGCAAGTGGATTTGTTTGGAGATACGAAGGTGTCGAGGTGAGCTGGGGGGTGGGGGGCAGGGGTGCTGCCTCAACTGGTAGAGTAAGAACAGTTCAGACTTCCAAGGGGCGAACTGTGAGGGAAGAAATGAGGGCGAGCAGTGGGGGAGGAGAGGAATGGAAACTGCGGCATCTGACCTCTGGTGGGAGTTTCGGAGGACTTGGGATTAGGGGTGACTCATGCTCAATTTAAATTGTCCTGTGGCCGCCTTGTAATTCCCCTTCCTCTCTGCAAACCTTTAGGTATGTCTGCTGTTAAATGAGTTAAGCAAGGAGGCCATGAGACAGAGCTGGCTCTAATGCCGTGGCATGTGTGTAAGCAAGCCAGAATCTAAACCTGTAAGTGCCTCGAGGTTAGGAAATCGAAACCTAAGGCCAACCAGTCACAAACAACCAACTAGGCTTTAAGCTATAGGTAGTCAATAAATTCCTTACTTGGCTTCCACACTTTCTCTATAAAAGTTTTCCCCCAGCTCCCTTCTGCAGGGCGCTTCTAACCACCTGGCATTGCTCAGATAAATTCTTAACTTTTTAATCTTCCTCAGTTTATCTTTTAACACTCCCGAAGGGCTTTGTGCAAGTGAACTTTTTGTCTGTTTTTGCCTTTTTATGGAAGTCTAATGAAGGAGTGGAGCTCCCCGTCTAGGTCACATAGGCTTGGACAGGGCTGGTGCACCGGGGCTGGAGGGATGACCCGTATGCTTGACTGAACTGTTAGTGAAAGGAGAAGCTCTGAGCCAGTGTGACTTTCATAATTTCCCAGAGCCCCCTTGGGAAATTCCCTCGAACTGTGGGAAGGCATTGGGCTTTCTGGGGATTATAGAATGGAGGTTTGAGCCAACTGTATTTGGATCTGAAAAGGCAGGGAGAGCAGAGCTGGGATCTCAGTTTTATATACCTATTTGTGGTTTTGCCTACTCTTTCCTACTAGACCCAAAAGGGACCTTAAGTTTTGCAGAACCGCTATAGGCAGCTAACCTCATAGGTCTGGGCTGGATGTGGGAGAAGTTATGAGGGAAAAGACCCTAGAGACATGCCTTTGTGGGTGGGGGAGAGGAGAAGACATGGAAGAAAATGACTGGCAAGTTTACCTGCACACATGTGAGCAAGAGCTCTAGCAAGAGGTAACTCTTGTTTTCTCTGACCGTTGCATTCTAGAATATAATTATTCTTAATAAGTGACTGCCTTTTCTCTTCCCAGTTTTTTAAGTGACAGTTTTTACATTCCTCCCTGGGATGAAAGATCTCTGTTCTCACTTGGCCAGAGGGGGGCCAACAAAATGAGAGGGAGAAGAGGGTAGGCCTCGGGCAGGAAGCAGATTAAAAAAGGGTGAATGCTCCCCTTATCCCCCACTACAGGGGAGCCAGGGCATCTGCTGCCTGGTCATGACCATTCGGCATGCAGCCTCCTCTGCTGGGGTGCCAGTGATTGGATGAGGACCTCTCTAGGCTCTCTGCCACAGAGATAATTTGTTCCAGCCTCTCATTTACACCTCCATCTGGCAGCCCAGCAGGACCTAGCATGCCTAGGAGTCAGCTGTGCCACAGAGGACAGGCATTCAGTGGACATGGGGCAGGCCAGTCATGCATAGTGAATGGTACGGCACAGGGGTGCTAATGACGTCAGCTTGTCTGCCTGCCTGGCAGGGTGACCCTTCCTGCCACTCAATCTGCTTCTAACTCCAGAAGCCTGGGTGCATGGCCTTCTCTCTTTATTCATCTCATCTCCTTCATTCCCCATTATGCTTTCCACAAATAATGTTGCCATTTTCTTCAGTGTCCTCAAACCTGTTTCAATCTCTCTTCATCTCTTGCGGTGGGTAAGTCATATTTTTCTCTGGTTCACATACTGGGTGAAAAATGCTGTTCCTCATCTACAGCGCTCCACCACCTTCTAAGGGGGAAGGTACCTCTTCTTGTATAGGTATAGGTATGCAACTTTTTTTTTTTTTTTTAAAGAAGATGTTGTGGGTAGGAGTTTATTAATGAATTTATTTATTTTTGCTGTGTTGCGTCTTCGTTTCTGTGCGAGGGCTTTCTCTAGTTGTGGCAAGCGGGGGCCACTCTTCATCGCGGTGCGCAGACTTCTCACTATGGCGGCCTCTCTTGTTGCGGAGCACAGGCTCCAGACACGCAGGCTCAGTAGTTGTGACACATGGGCCCAGTTGCTCCGCGGCATGTGGGATCCTCCCAGACCAGGGCTTGAATCCATGTCCCCTGCATTAGCAGGCAGATTCTCAACCACTGCGCCACCAGGGAAGCCCGGTATGCAACTTTTGAGATGCACTCAGCATCCAGCTTAATTTTTCTGTATATTAAATGGAGAAAGCTTTTGAGAGTAGGATCCAGGATGAAGGCACAGGAGATGATGAGGTTGGGTGCTGTGGAAGCAAAAACTTTGGAACAACTCCTCTTTGGGAACAGAAAGAGAAGGGAATTTGGAGAATGTGGAGAGGAGAAAAGAATGGTGATGATGTAGGCAGTACAAGAGCTGCTATTTATCCAGTACTTTATTTTTGCCAGGCATTATACTTAAATCTTTTTGTTCATTATTCAGTCCAATCCTCCAACAAAATATTAAGTTATATTATTATCCTTTTTCTGCTGAGGAAACTGAGGCTCAACAAAGTTAGAGAACTTGCCCAAAGTAACACAGCCAGGAAGCTCTGAGCTGGAATTGGGAGCAAGTTCTAGCTGACTTCAAAGTCCAAATCCTTAATGACTAAATTGTATTGACTCGCCAAAAAAATTTATGGCTGGACCTTCAGAAAGGCAGAAAGTTGAGCTTGTAGGTGACTGGATTAATTACCTGGGAGGCTGAATGACCCTGTTCCTCCCTTTGTGAGAGGGTAGGTGACACTGAGGTGGTCACTCAGCAATTGACTGGCCTGCCATCTGCATATATTGGTTGGCTTCCTGCCCCTCAGTGTCTAGGCCTTTAGTCCAGCTTTCCAGGAAAGTGTAATTCTGGATCTGGTCAGCCTGGCACTCTTCATTCCTAAAGAGTGCTGAGGTGTGATAAAACAAACCCAAAGAGCAGGGGAATAAGAGACAAGGAGTTAGAACCAACCAGTTTCTCTCATACACACCAGTATTTTGAGTAATTCTAGTCAATAAATAACCCATTTCAACAGTACGTCCCCAAAGAAAACTTTTTATGGTCTAATTTAAGTTTCTTATATTGTTGTTTAAAACGATTTCCATTGTTTTTGGACAACTGTGTATGTAAAAAACATGCAGTTTCGGGGGAAAAGACCACAGAATATCGCAGCTAGAAGGGACCCCCGCCTTCACTATGCAGATGATGAGTTCAAGGTCCCAGGCTGGCTTTAGAGTCACAGATCTGTATTTCAGTCCCTGCCCTGCTGCTTTCTAATGGTGAAATATCTCTTCAGCCAGAGATAGGATCAACTCCCTCCTCTCCAAAACAGTACCTACCCTGTGATGGATGTAGTGGGGATTAAATGAAGTTTTCTTCCTGAGGTGCCTAGAAAAGGCCCTGTAAGAAGTAAGCGCTCAACAAATGGCAGTGCCCTTCTTTGGGCCATGTCATCCAGCTATTCAGGGTAGAGCTAAGGCCAGGACCTTGTTTTCTGATTCTCCAACGTGTGTGTGTGTACACGCTGCAGAGCAGTGTAATGTCTGCTTCCATGAAGTAACGTGGTTTATTACACTTTGTAATTCTATAGCAATCATTTAGATGATATTGTTCAATCAGAGCAACAACGTGGTAGAGTTAGACAGGAAGGGTATCACTAGGCCCACTTTACACATCAGAAAAGGGAGACTGGGAGAAGGCAATTTCCTTCAGTCCCATGGCTAGTCAGGGGTACAACTAGACCACCAGGCAGTTTCACCAAAGAGATAAGGAAGAGTGAAAGAAATGTTATGCTGGAGGTCATAAATGACATAAGTACCTGACAGTCCTGATTAGATAGTGAGAGAAAAAATGGACTTTGAGATGATTGAGCAAAAGAAAACACTGACAAAGCAGTAAACAACCCACTATGAGGGACTAGGGGAAGATGACAGTGGTGGTCACAGCTGACAACAGTGTAACTCTTTCCTGTCAGATAAGTACTGCTCACTCAGCAATTCTGAAATTCTCCAGCCCATTCTTTCCAATTCACTCTGCCTGTGCAGCATCCTAACTGCACATACACATTTCCTCAGGCAAGGAAAACCTCAAGTTATTTATCACATTTCAAGCTTCAGTTTTCTCTCTAGTCTCAAGGGGGTGGTATTGTAAACCCTAGAGTTTGGATAACTTTAAATTTACTTACCTGAGATACATAAGCATACACAGGCACTCTAGTCTTCCTAGAATACACGGAATTCAGACTTCACAGTGATATAGAAAAAAATCACCATGAGGCAATGCAAGGTGATCCCTGACTCTTCCATCCCCATGTCTGCTGCACCCAAATGGCTCTTGCCCCTGGGCTTCATTCTGATGCTTTAAATTTACACCCTCAGATTCTGAGCTTTTAAAAAACCTACCACATTTCTCTTACAAACTGACATTTAATACTCTGTGAATAGACCAAATATCATTGAATTGTACACTTTAAATAGGTGAATTATATAGTATGTGACTTCTCCTTCAATCAAGCTGCTAAATTAATAAAGGGACCATGAAAGAATTGAAAACACAGTCTTGAAGAGATAAGTGTACACCCGTGTTTATAGCAGCATTATTCACAATAGCCAAAAGGTGGAAGCAGCCCAAGTGTCCACAGACCAATGAAGAGATAAGCAGAATGTGATATCTATATCTCTATATCCTATAAACGTGATATATATATGATATGTATACACACACACTGGAATATTATGCAGCCTTTAAAAAGAAGGAAAATCTGACATGTGGTACAACATGGATGAAACTTGAGGGTATTATGCTAAGTGAATAAGCCAGTCACAGAAATACAAAACTGTATCATTCCACTTATATGAGATACGTAGAGAAGTCAAATTCAGAGAGAGAAAGTAGAAAAATAGTCTCCAGGGGCTGGTAGAGGGGGAGGTGGAGAGTTGTTGTCTAATGGATATAAGGTGTTAGTTTTGCAAGATGGAAAGTGTTCTGGAGATTGGTTGCACAACAGTGTGAATGTAATGAACACTACTGAACAGTTAAAAATGGTTAAGGTGGTACATTTTATATTATGTGTATTTTACCACAATTTTTTTTAGAAGGAAAGAGGGGGCCGTGGTTCATGTGTACCATTTCAGGGGAGCTGCAGCCTGGATGCCTGTGAAATTCCAAATAAACAGTGATAGAAGAGCTTTCAGAACCTAGTATAGTTTTAGAAAAAAGTAATGGTCATATTCTACCTCTTAATTATTTCAAAGTTCTCTGGGGTAAGAATTATAAGACAGTTACTCCAGACTTTTCTGAGATTGATGAGAAAGCAGTCATATATTTATTGATTCATTTATTCACAAAAATTGATTGTGACTACTGTGCTTTAGGCATGGTGCCAGATGCTGGGGAGACCCACATAGGTTCTATAGTCTAATGGGCTGAATCAGTTGATATGGAAGATGACCTAGACTTGTAAAAATCCAGACTATCTAGACTTTTCAGTCATGTATTTCATAGAGTCTTCCATGAACACTGCAATAACAACCACCGCCACAACTGTCTCTTGATACTTTCATGTACGTTCTCTTACTTGGTTTGGTTTAATTTGATTCTGACCTCAACCCTCTCTTCCCATCTCTTATAAGTTTCTTGAGAACAGGCCAGTCTTACTCATCTTGTATTCTCTACAAAAGGTCCCTGTAGCTAACAAAGTGCCATACACACAGAACCTCAATAACAATTTTGTGAAATATGCTGAGTTAACAACTAGCCCTATCTCTGTGATCCAAATAGTGACTGCTGGTTTCAGGGTCCTGAAACCATCCCAGCCACCAAAGCAGGTTGCAATACAATAAGAAAATGTCTGTCCCACAAATTAGAAACGATGTTTTTAAATGTCATGTTGATCCATCCATGGTTCTTCCTTGCATTGTGTAGATGTAGCCTGTTTTTATGAAAGTTGTCTATAATGTTACTAATACTACAGTGAGTATAACTCTGTGAAACATGAGATTTATTTGCACGTACAAGTTTGTGGACTCAGACCTCATACTGTGCATGAATACATTTAACTCATGTAAAAATCATATTCAAATTGGAAGTATCTAGAGTGGGGCAGACAGTGGAGAATAAATGAGGCAGTTGTTGGAGGTTTTGAAAGTAATGATCCTGAATGATACCATCTTATTATTGCCTGTGAGAAGAGTCTGCATTCGGAGGCCTCTAAATCAGAATTATACGTTCAGATCCAGTTATTTAATGAAATAACTGTACTAAATCCCTAGTGCTGTGTTGTTTCATTCATCTTCTTAATCAGTTTCTGATGGAGGCATTACTAGCACATTTTACAGGTGGTGAAACTGAGGACTAAAGAGGTTGGGAGATTCCACAATGTTCACAGCCTCCAAGTCCACATATCATGATATATCAATTTTGAACATTTTACTGAGTTAAGAGACTTAAAAAACTGCAAGCAGGGCTTCCCTGGTGGTGCAGTGGTTGGGAGTCCGCCTGCCGATGCAGGGGACACGGGTTCGTGCCCTGGTCCGGGACGATCCCACATGCGGTGGAGCGGCTAGGCCCGTGAGCTGTGGCCGCTGAGCCTGCACGTCCGGAGCCTGTGCTCCGCAATGGGATAGGCCACAACAGTGAGAGACCCGCATACCGCAAAAAAAACACAAAAACCTGCAAGCAGTCTGTGTTGCTCAGGAGTTGCTGTTTCTCTAAGGTCCATTAAGCCTTATCCTTGCTTTACTGAACTTTGAGTTTCAGCTGCACATCAGACCCTGGAAGTGGCCAAATGCTGATGCCATGGGAGCAGCAGCAGGCGGCACCACTCAGGGACAGGTGTACTTACGCTCCTCGGACATGCCTGGCCAGTCTGCTGTTCACGTGCAACGATGCTCAGCAGATCAGGGCCCTCTAGGTCTGCCGACGCAAGTCATTCTTCCCTGATTAATATAGTTTTAACGTCCAAGGTTATAAGCTGCTGGGAGGTGGAGAGGGAAGGAACTAATCTCTGCAGTCTGAGGTCACCAAAACGTAAGCAACTCTGCTTTAGACCACTGACTTGCAGTGAGACAGGCACTCCCTCTACCTGTCCTGTGACTCTAGGTGAGTTACTTAACCTCTCGGAACCAAAGTTTCCTTATCCAGAAAGTGGGGCTAAAAACCTTTCCTCAGAGAGGTGCTGAGATTAGAGATCATATATAAAAAGAACCAGGTGCATCATAGAACTTCAAAGAAGAGCTATTATTATTGTTATTGTTGTCATTGTTGTAACAAGAATAATTAGTACTAGTAGCCTAAGGAAAATTATTTCTACCATACATTTCTCAGCAGGTAAAATGTTTCAGTTACGGTTCTGACCACCCCAGCCCTGGCCCCCAACAATGATCACTAACCCCAGTCTCCATTCTTTCATCAGCATCCTCCTCTTATTCCTCCTTTCTCCTTTGACAAAAATCAAATTTGATGAGATCTCACATGTCCCCAGATCAATCATCTTGGTCTGATGAATCAAGCATCAGGTGGAGATGGGGAAACCAAAAAGTGTGCCTTGGGGAGGCAGGTGGAGTCAAGAGAGCTGACGGGAACTTCAGCTGGTCTAATGCTCGGTTACCCTTAGGACAGGCCTTGGCCAAACTTCCCCAGACAAATGAGCCTCGGTTTTTTGCTCCAAACATTTCAATTTCCTTCAATAATCACATTCAGTGTCTAACACTCTCCACTTTTATTAGAAGCTTTCTGAGCTTCAACTCTCTTTAGACAACCCAGCTCCCTGCTTCTTTTTCCTTCATTTCATTGATATTTTACTCATTATAGTGTTACACTTTATACCATAGAGCACTTTGGTTTTTTAGGGTCTTTTCTCCTATTTTATGAGTTATTCCAAAGGAATGTGTTCCTGAGAATGTATACTTTCCTGTGATCATGGTCATTCCATTATTCTTAGATTCCTCCACTACTTTTATTTGATTATTTGCCTCAGGAAGCATACACTATTTTTATTTGCCTTTTCTTGAATTAGATTTTGGTTTAATGCTCAGAGAAAAAACCCTGTAGAATGAACTTGTACCGAGACAGTGCTGTAACTAGAGGAGCTGATGGCTTGCATCAGTCACTTTAAGTTTTATTCTAGTTTTTACCACCTTTAAAGACAAAAATGTACAGGTTGAGAGAGAATGAGAATAGAGTAAAAGATATTGTGTTCTGACATTAAAAACATCAGGAAGCCCAGCTTGGTTTGGGGGAACTGGGAAGGATCTTTGAATGCCTCCTATATGCAGGTACTTTATAAATTCACTTAATGCTCTTGTGAAATTCAGATCCCACTTTACAGAGGAGGAAACTCAGGCTCAGAGAAGTGAAAAAAACTTGACCAAGGTAATGTGTGTAGTAAGTGCTGGAGCTAAGCTAACGTGCTTCCCAGTTCTCCTTGGTGGACTCCAGAGCCCAGTCGTCCACTCACTGCGTTACCGATCCTAATCCTCTGTGTCCCTGTTTCCTCACCTATAAAACGAAGAGTCTGGATTGAGAACTACAAGGTCTCCAGGTGTCCCTTATAGCTTTAACATTCTGTGAGTACAGAGAGTGTGTGAGCATGATTAGAAGGATTGGCTGTTTATGAGCCAATCAGAGTTATTGGTTAAACACCTCTTTACCAGGCCAAGGTGGGAAGGGGAGGGTAAAAGTTAAAACAAAAAACAAAACAAACAAAAAAAAACCTTCGGGTGAGAAGTCTATAAAAACTGTGTGTTCCTGAAGATTCATCCTATTTGGCAGCTGCTGCCTCATGCACAGCTTCTGATAGATCTAAGAGGACTCTCCTCTCTCAAACTGTAAGTAAAAGAACTTCCTTTGTCTCTCAGGACTGCACCAGGGAGTCGGGGGTTAATGATAGCGCTAAGCCTGGCGAGGGGAAAGTTTGTTTGCTTTTGTTTTCAGGAAAAATATGATGGTGGCTGAAAACGTGGTGATCTGCTGAAATGATTGTTTTTCTCCCTACCTCCCCTGGCTCTTTGAGTGGTGGCAAATGCTCAGGATTGATGCCAGTTACCAGTGTTACCTGTAGGAGGGCTCTTCTGAGGCTTTGGCAAAGGAAAAACATCTTGAATACTCCTGTTTGGTTGGGTTCTACTCAGTGTTTGAGATTCCTGTTCATTTCTACTCCCTCCATAACAACTGCTTATTCCGATGATTTATTTACATATCTATCGCCTTATGTCATTTTCTTCATTCTCTTCCCACACCTACTAGTACTGGCACTGAAGTTTCTTTGTCACAGAAATGAACTTTTGGCCTGTTCTGCCCTTCGTCTTCACCCACTGCTCAAACGAGAAAATGGAACAGGCATCACAGAGTATAGTCGTCCTTTGATTATGAATTGTCAAACCTTTCCTTTGTTTGATACTTTCTATAACATTTCCTACTCTGAAGATCCTACAGCTTCAGATATTTGGAATCAAAAGCTGCTGATGTATTTTGGTACATTTGTTCTACTATCTGAAGAATAGGTGAGGATATGTTGCCTTTTAAAATAAACTTCTCTTTACATAGTTACCTAGGGTTCTTTTAGCTAATGTGGATCCAGCAGGGACTCTAGCGCTGCTGCCACCATCACTTTAGCCAAGGCTCATCTGCAGACAACCCAGGCCCAGACTAGACCTGAGGTGCTGGGGCAGGGAATGGAGTGTAGTTGCTGTAAACCTAGGAGTTCCTTTGGCTTAGGTGCCAGTTTAGAGGAAAGAGCAACACTCAGGTCTCTTTCTGAGCTGCTCCATGTGTGTTCAAAGGCTCCAAGGATCAGGCTGTTCTAGAGCATCTCACTGTACTTACCACTGTGGCATCAGATGTGTAACGAAGCTGTGGGCATCTTCCTGCATCTGTCTGTAAAAAAGTGCTGCCCGCAGTGCCTGACAATTATGGGCTTTCAGTGAATAAGCCCTTCATGTATGTCTTCTTGAAAATCTATCTGCCTTGTACATGGAGAAGCAAATGGATTTTCTACTCCCTTATATTTCTCCAGGAGTTAAATATTGGTATTTTACAAATTATTATATTTTCACAGAACCTCTTCAAAGAAGGCAGAAAGAATTATACTATAGGATTTCATCTGTTATTCTGCTAAAGAAGGATTGGGAAAAGAATTCCAAGTCATAAGCCAGTAGCATGTGATTTACAGTCCTGAAACATCACAACTTAGACGGGGCATCAGACGTATTCTTCCTGGGCCTCAATTTCTTCATCTCTAAACTTAGCAGGGTTGATGCAGATATCTCTGAGATCACTTGTAGCTCTGTTTTTCTGTGGTTGCCCTCTATTCATATATGTTTGTACTCACAACCTTCTCCCAGATTTGCATATATATCAATATTACCTGTTAATATATTATGTATAGTAAATAATGTAATATATAAACTTACTCACTGAGAAATCAAACATTACAAAAAAATCCATAAAGTGAACTGTGAGTCACCCCACCCTGTTTCATTCCCCAGGAGTAACCTCAGTGTGGTTATTATCTGCTTATATAGACCCATGAACAGTATGTGTGTATACCATTTTTTTAATTAAAAAAAGGGTGATATTACGTATTGCATACTTTTCTGAAACTTGCTTTATTTTTTTACTTAATCATATAATGTGAACAACTTCCTGTCACACTTTTTAAAAAGTGGGCTTGAGACCTCAGTAAGCAGAGGCTTAGGGGCACAGAAATCATTCTCTATCATTGCCCACTTCCAGCTGGCCTCCTCTCTTCCAGTGGTGAACAGTGGCCTGTGACCCTGTTTTATGATTAACAGGAAAGCAACATTTGTGCTGATGTGGTACAGAACTTTAATCCCTCTGTAGAAGTTTAACTTCTCATAAACAGTATTTGTTCAATTTGACCTTTTCTCTGTTTTTCTTTTCTGGTTGAGTCAGCACACTCAGACTGAAGAAAATAGCTTGGTAGTAAACAGAAATATGGAAGTCCCTTAGGCAGTTACTTTTTTAAATTAAAAAAGAGAGAAATACTGATACCTGACATTTTCATAATGCATTATAAAGCATCTTCATGTTTATCATGCGATTCAACAAATATATTCTGAGCAACTACAATGAGCAGGGTGCTCACAGGTTACATGTGATCCATTTGGCAGTGAGACAACCAGAGCAGATATTATAGCCATTTAATCCATAGTAAGCTAAGACTCAGAGAAGTTACCACCTTGCCCATGGTCCCGGTGAAGAGGAGGCAGAGCTGGTCCTTGAGCCCCGGTCTGTCTGATCTACTTCCATGTGAATGTCTCAGATATTTATGAATTGGTAATGTGATGTGGGGATAATGATCCACAGCCCAATGATTTTGGGTACTCTGGGGGTGTCATCAAGGACATTAGAGTCATCCAAAGGCCAATTCCTTTCACCAGTCTCACTCTTTACTTGAAAGAGGGAGTACTAGTACTGCCCTTTATCCCAACTTTGTGCTTATTAGCTATTTGTCCTTGGACAAATAATTAAACTGTCTTATATTCTTTCCTTATCTATTATATGGGAGAGGGTGGGAGAAGGGGGAAGTCTGACTACCTTTTGAGATTATTGTGAGGAATAAATTTTATAGTGCATGTAAAGCGATTAGCAGAGTGCTTGGCAATAAATGATCATTTGCTATTATTGGGCTATGTTTTCCTTTTGTTTCATTAAGGAAACATCATTATTTTTTTGGTAGTTGTCAGTTCCTTTGTGCAGATATCTAAACTGAGAGAAAATTTGTACTTTGGCCTGAAGGTTACCAACCTCAGGTTGGCTTTTATCTGCCATGAAGATCTGGTAGCCAGGTCCAAAGCTAACAGTCCCTGACTACAATTTAGGAATTAATATATAAACAGAAGAAATACTATCTTCAGTTGGCTTGGATGTGAAGGGCCTTGGAAAATCATCTTCAGAAATCATTGCCCACTAACCTGTCCTGGTACCCCAATGCCAGCATCGTGGTTCCATTCCTTGGGATTAAGTATTGAAGTGAGAGTAGCCACAGTAAGAGCGCCATTAGTTATACTGTCTCAGGAATTAGTTCAGTAGCCATTGACTTCTCATATCAAGGGACAGAGTTCTGAGAGCCTGCCTTGAAGGGATACAGAAAATGTGAAGAAATCAATTTGTCATGAGAAGGAGAACTGGGTGGGGGACTCTGCCTCATCCTAGCTTGGACCTTGGACAAGTCAGTTAACTTCTCGGAGTCTTAGCTTGTTCATTAATTAATGAAGATAATACCTGTCCTGGTTACCTCATTGTCGAATGGATCGAAAGAGAACTGAGGTGTCCCTTGGCTTCCAGAAAGTAGAAAGCAGACACAGGGCATCTACCCTGTGTATGAGTGTATGAGGGGAGAGGAGACTGGGGAAAGGAGGAGGCCACAGGGTTGGATAGGAAATCGCTCAAGATAATCTTTACTACCATTTTTATTCTTTGATAATCCAACCTATGCAAAACCATTCTTTCTACATCCAAGATAAGAGTCCTGTGAGCTTGCATCTTCAAGACTAGCCCAAAGTGGCAGCCGCATAGGAGCAATGATCCCCTTCAAATGACCACTGCTAAGAACTTGCTTGGGTAGGGGATCTTTGAGCCAGTCTCTCCTTGCTAAAGCAGTGAAGCTGCGAATTATTGGAGCAGGAATCAACATATGACGTCGGCATCCTAAGAGCTAATGGGAATCTCCAGCCCAGAAATGCTTAGGGAAAATCCTCTGCATCTGCCCCAAACGGTCTCATAGGTGGTTGAATATAAGAAAAAGGAGACACACCCCACCCTCTATGTCTCAAAGTTGAAGGGAGGTTAAATTCAAGGGCAAATAGTGCTTTATCCTCTCAAGCTTACTGCCTAGAGAATACTCTGGGGGGACTACAGGCTAACAGAACAAAGTGAGGAATGGCCACACAGGCTGAAAGCCTCACTGTCCTGGCCTCAAGCCATCCAACCCCCGATGGTACCAGGAATCCATAGAATAAAGAGATAGTCAATTACTGCCATGCCCTCTATTTGTCAGATTTAAGTGGATACTCATTAGCTGGTTCGGTCTCAGGATCAGTGATCCCAAAAGTTTCCTGAAAGGCATTCTTTTCAGGATCACCATGAAATTTGTCATCCCGCCTTCATCCATTATGGCTAATCGCAGCTACTTATGCTTAAGAGGGAAAAACCCAAAATAGAACAGACCTCATTTATTTAGCCAGTTGTGGAAATGGGCCAGAAATGTCAGAGGGGCCTATGGAGCTTTTCTGCACACCTGCTGTCTTGGTCATGAGTCCATTTGAGTGACCCACAGTTCTGTTGACAGCTAACTTTCCTGCACTCTTTTCCAGACCTGTCACCATGGCCTACCAGTTTCCAGCCCTCACTTCAGAACAGAAGAAGGAGCTCTCAGAAATTGCCCAGTGCATTGTTGCCAGTGGGAAGGGGATCCTGGCTGCAGATGAGTCTGTAGGTGAGTGCAAGAAACATCACACAACAACCATACTCTTGATTCTACACTTAGCAAAGGCAACTTGATAATCATATTCTCTTTCCTCTCAGAGGAAGTAAAGGTTTATATACACAGGAGTGGGAGCAGAAGGCTCAGTAAGCATAGACCTTTTGAGTCTTGTCATTCCAGAAGGCAGATTTCTGAACACCAAGCAAACAGGCTCAAGCCCTCCGTTTTAAGACCCCCTTGCCAGGGATCATTTGAATCCAAGCTGTAGCGAGGCCAGGAACTCAGTAAGCAGGATGAGACCTCTGCCGCTAATGACAAGTCAGTGTAAAGTCAGCCAAGGAAGGGCACTGAGAGCAGGAAAACGTCCACATCAGGAACAGGGCAGCGCTTGTGACTGAGAGCAGCTCAGGATGGCACACAGGAGAGCTGCGGTAGCCTGCGTGGCCCACCATAAAATTATAGAAGCCAGAGAGGTCAAGAGCCTGCCTTACCCCTCCTTCCACTGTCTGTATATCCAGTCAGATCAGGGCTGGACCAGAGAGGCCTGAGGGCCGTGCAGCCCCATTTGGACCCTGTGGTGGCTTCCACCCTGACCCTGACACGACCAGCCCATGCACTTCCTCATCAGCATCCTGACAGCAACAGCAGTCTTTCCCTGGGGAGACAAAAAACGAGGCAGGAGCTCTGATGATCTGAATAAAAAAGAGAGTGTTGCTGTCCATCCTGATGAGGGTCACTAGCTGGCATGGAGGAGGGCGGCAGGGGAGCCCTGGCTTGCTCCTTATGCTGCCTTTACTCGCCCACATAGGCACCATGGGGAGCCGCCTACAGAGGATCAAGGTGGAGAACACTGAAGAGAACCGCCGGCAGTTCCGCGAAATCCTCTTCACCGTGGATGATTCCATCAGCCAGAGCATCGGGGGCGTGATCCTTTTCCATGAGACCCTCTACCAGAAGGACAGCCAGGGAAGGCTGTTCAGAGACATCCTCAAGGAAAAAGGGATCGTGGTGGGAATCAAGGTGAATACATCTCGCTCCCACCTCACCACAGGCCCACTCCCATCACACTGGCTGAGTCAGGGCCAACACGAGGACTACTCATCATCTAATTGCTCTTCTCACTCCTTTCCATCATCACCTTCCCACTGAAAACCAGATCCTCTTCTAGACCTTTCCAGTACCCTCTTCCTTCAACCATTTTTCTACGAGGTACTTAATCTCTTTGTGTCTCAATTTTTTCATTTTAAAATGGGAATAATAGTACCTTCCTCATCAGGTTCTGATAAGGATGAAATGAGTTTGTAAAACAGTTCCTGTCACACCCTGATTATTTAGTTCATGATAGCTGTTATTGTTAAAACACTTACTGTTCTATTGTAACTGGGTCTTCCAAAACTACGTGAACTTCTCGAGTGATCATTAGTATGTGTCAAGTGCTTACAACTCCAAGCACTCATTTACTCCTCCTCACAACCTCTGGAGGTCAACTCAGTTATTATCCCTATTTTAGAGGTGAGGATAGAAAACAGAATTACAACTAGTATAATTTGCCCACAGCAAGGCAAAATTGGAGCCAGTTCAGGCCCAGACTGTCTACCTCTTGGGCTCATGACCTTAGCCTCTGTTATGCTGAGAGTAGAGGCTGCATCCTTATTCTTCTTATCTCCTGTAATAGCATAGGGCTTGGCATGTGCAGTGCTCAATAAATGTCTCTTGAATAAATGAATGAATAATTTAAAGGAAGTGGCTCTTACATGGCACCTCTGCATCCCAGGTACTATGAGATTACTTCTTACTTTCCAAGCTCCAGCCCTGTGCTTTCTATACTTTCCCTCCTCTTAGGGTTGACAGTCTTACATTGTTCTTTCCAGGTAACTTCCCTTCTGCTATGGACTGAGTTGTGTCCCCTCAATGCCTAATATACAATACCTTCCTAATTCAACTCCTTGGTTTGTGAAAGATGAGAACTAATATCTAGCACCAGGGGCTCTGCTTGTGTTTTACTGAGATACCTGACACCTGCTAATTACTTGTTAATCATTTATGTTCACAGTTAGACCAAGGAGGTGCTCCCCTTGCAGGAACAAACAAGGAAACCACCATTCAAGGTAAGGACATTGCCCACTGATATGAATCATGCCAGTATATGCCAGAAATGAAGGAAGCAAAGAAGTGATTGAGGGAAAACAAAATATGAATTATCACACTGGTTTTAGAGCCACACACCTGTTCTTCAGCCCCTGCTCCTCTATTTAGTAACTGTGTGCCCTCAGGCTAGTCACTTAAATGTTCTGAGTCTCAGTTAAAATGGGATAACAATATCTACTTTGCAGAATAGTTGTGGGGATTAAATTAGACAATGCACATAGAGTGCTTATCACAGTGTCTTGCACAGAGAAGATATTTTATACTTGGGAATATTATTTTAGAAAAATCTAGCAGCAGTAGAGAGGAAAGAGTCCAAACTGGGATCAGACACACTTGGGTTTGAATGCTGCTTCCATCAGTTACTGCTTAGATAATTTTGCAAGGTACATCACTGCCCAAGTAGACAAGTATCAACCATAGCATTGGATTATCTAAGCAGAATTTGAATCCCAGCTCTGTCAAACTTGGTGAAGTTACTTTACCTCTCAGAGCCTCAGTTTCCAAATCTGCAAAATGAATATACAACTGTGAAGGTTGTGTAATATGACTATTAGGTCATAACAGTATAACAACTATTAGGTTTGTTATGATTATTAAATGAGATAAGGTGTGCAAAATGCCTAGAATCATGCCTTGGAGCAAAGTAAGTACTAAATAAATATTAGTTTCCTTTATTTTTCTTATCCAATATGTATTATATATCAAAACCACATTTATTAACCCAGGTCTTTTGGCTCAGTACTGGGATGTTTATTTCTTTGCTGGATGTAATATTTCTTTGCCTGGATGTCTTGGGTCCTCAAGCTGTATGACTGAAAGCTAAGCCATCAGCAGCCCCAGGGGTCAGGGGTGCAAAGAAGGCTTTCTCTCTCGTGACTTGCAGGGCTTGATGGCCTTTCTGAACGCTGTGCTCAGTATAAGAAAGATGGTGCTAACTTTGGGAAGTGGCGTGCTGTGCTGAAGATTGACAACCAGTGTCCATCCCACCTTGCTATCCAAGAAAATGCCAACACCCTGGCCCGCTATGCCAGCATCTGTCAGCAGGTGCTTTTCCTTCCCCTTGGGCTAAAATACAGGAAGCGAAAGCTTTCTTTAAAGCCCATCTTTCTAATTTTACTGTAACCACACATGATTCCCCCTCCTTTTCTCTCACCAGTATATCCTGATGGCATTTTTCACTGCTTTTACTAGGTGTAGTAGGGTAAGATTTGGTTCCACAAGTCAACCATGAGTCCAAAAGGCAAATGCCATCAAGTGTAGCCCTCCACCAAAGCACTGTAAACTGAGTCTTAAAAGCATAGGCTCTTGAGGGCAGGGCATCTGCTTGTCTATGCTCCACCGTGTCCAAGGACATGATCCTCTTAAGTCCCCAGCTCAAGGGTGACAGCTTTGATCTGGTTCCAATTCAGATAATTTCTTGGAGGATGGTAGCTTGATGCTAAAGTTTCCAACATATGTTGAAGTGTCTCTGGGATCCAGGTTAAGTCTGATTTGCTTGTGCAGGTGCTATGCTGAGGTTACCTGAGTTCTGGGTACCTGAAGCTTCCCAGTCAGAATTGTAAACTCTGCTTGAATTCCTTAGTTAATTCATACAAGAGGCATCTTGATTGGTGATTTAAACTTGATGGCCCTAAAAGGGTGACAGCTAGGTTCTGATTTAGCTAGATTAGTCTCTAGAATAAGATATAGAAATTAAGAAAATAAATTGAATTTATTTTACCCCATTTCCAGGAAAACTTTTTTTCCCTCACTGTTCTTTTTTGGCTAAGCCACAAATGCTTACTAGACATCCCATTAAATTTCATTGCCTTTAAGTCACCTATATGTGTATCTCCATAAGAGCTTCAACCTTGTACCAATTACAACTGTTAAATATCTTCTTAAAGAAAGGATCCTAGTGAACAGAGCTTCATTCTGTCCACTCCATTTTCCTTTTTAGAATGGGCTAGTACCCATTGTTGAACCAGAGGTAATTGCTGATGGAGACCATGACATGGAACACTGCCAGTATGTTACTGAGAAGGTAAGTCTTAAATATAAAGGTCCCAATGCCAGTTGAAAAATCTGTTTTAAACAACTGTTGTTACTTAACATATATCAGCTGTTATATATGAGCTATTCTACAGTTAGAGTCACTGTGTAGCATTGAGAAGGTAAAGAGGTATTATCAAACCTTGTACTTTTTTGGGCACATGGTACACTCCTTATGAAAAAGCACAGGATCTGCATTACCAAGATTAGGGTTTGAGCATCCATGTTCCCAGTTGTGGGTCCTGGGGCAAGTCATATTATCTTTTTGGACCTCAGTTCCATTATGTTTAAACTAAGAAACTTTAAAATAAGCTGAGGCTCCCATGAGAAAATATAATTAGAAAGTAATTTTTTCACATGTGACTTTAAATTAGCCACAATATATCTGTAAGAAAGTAAGAGAGTCCTTAGTTTCTCTGCTTGCAAAATGAGATGGACTGAAATGAGATCTGAAAGCACTTCTGTCTCTAAAATGTTTATTTTTATGATCACTCAGCTTCTATGGGGATGGAGAATGGAGGCCAGTTTACATGTCCCCAGCTAACTAAATTAAGGCAGGTTTGACTGACCAAAGGGAGTAATGGGAAGGAAGGAGTGAAGGGCCTCTAGGAAGCAGAGCCATGCTGGTAGTCCATGCGGTGAGCAGTTAGGGGAGGGGCAGCAGGGACAGGCCAACTTGGCTGTGCTCAGTGGCTATGGTTTGCAGGTATTACCCTGACTGAGCCTAGGGGCTGGTTGGGAAGCTTTGGCCAAGTAACGTATGGGAATTCCTTCATCCTGTGTCCCTGCAGTGTATAAGTGTCAAGGTCAGGTGACTCTACGGCTGGCTCTAGGTTTCACCTATTTGGGCCTCTTGTCCTTCAGGTCCTGGCTGCTGTCTACAAGGCCCTGAATGACCATCATGTTTACTTGGAGGGCACCCTGTTGAAGCCCAACATGGTGACTGCTGGACATGCCTCCACCAAGAAGTATACTCCAGAGCAGGTGGCAATGGCCACTGTCACAGCTCTCTACCGTACTGTTCCTGCAGCTGTTCCTGGTAAGGTTTTCTTTCTTCTCTAACTTGAGGTCTTAGTCCTTATTCTTTGAAGGAGTGCCATAAGCATTTGCATTTGTCCAGGAGTAGTCTGCTTCTAGCCATGAAACAGACCTCTGATATCTCACATGCAGCCAGTACTTCCCTCTTGAACTCTGTGATACCACCTATGCTGAGTCTGTCCAAATGCACACAATCCGTTGATTTCCTCAACATTTCACTGCCCTCTTAGTTACTAAAGCCCTTCTCTCCTTAGTCCAACTAGCTTCAGCAAAGGCAAACTAACTTCTCCAACCTAGTCCCATGCAAATCAACTGGAGGAAAGATTGAGACATTACATTTCTTTCAGGCTCCTTGCTTGCTTTTTCAAGCAGGGTACATACTGGAACTAGTGGAGTGGAATGGCTTCTCTCCTTCCAGGCATCTGCTTTTTGTCTGGTGGCATGAGTGAAGAGGATGCTACTCTCAACCTCAATGCTATCAACCTTTGCCCTCTACCAAAGCCCTGGAAACTAAGTTTCTCTTACGGACGGGCCCTGCAGGCCAGTGCACTGGCTGCCTGGAGTGGCAGGGCTGCAAACAAGAAGGCAACCCAGGAGGCTTTTATGAAGCGGGCCCTGGTAAGATGCTGTTACCTCTTATCTACTTGATCAAGTGGATACTTGGGGCCTGCTTGCATTGCTTTCTTCAGGCCATGAAGGTATCTCCAGAGAGTTGTCTACCACGCATTTTTAAATGTGGCATTAGAGCTGAGTAGGACGGTTAAGGCTGCAGAGTTTTGAATTATCTGCACTGGTAGTACAGTTGATGATGGTAGATTGAAGGACAGTTTCCACAGAGAGACTTTAGAGGGAAGATGAGAGGGCCAAGGAATGAGCCTGGGGCACGTTTTATTTTGGGAAGATGAAGAGGAGAAGCCACCAAGACAAGCAGCAATAATATATTAAGATGAACCAAGGATTCTGGGAACAAATGAATGAAATTTCAAGGGGTCAATAACAATACGCTACAAAGAGGTTAAAAATTAAGGCAGAGAAAAGGCTGATACTGTCATTGAGGGGCATATCAGTGACCCTCAACAAAACAGGTTCAGTAAAGGAAAGGTGCCTATTCAAGACGCTTGTCAGGAAAAGACACAGAGAGGTTACCAGGAACAATGAGGACAAAAAATGGTCTTATTTAGCTACTAACATTGCTTTTTGAATACCTACTAGGAGCCAAGCACTGGGGTGAACAAAGCAGACACAGCCACTGCCTTCAGGGAGCTTAGAGTTTAGCCAGATAGGAGAGATTGTCATGTTTAACTGTAAAGCAGAAGGAGCCAGAGGAGAGATTAAAGATTAGAAGAGGACAAGGACTTAGAGGAAACAGTACTGCATGAGACTAAATATTAAATATGGGTGGCAGAGTAGGTCTTAGAAAGGAGGGAGAGATAGGAAAGAAGAGACAGAATGGGTTTGGAATCAGGTCTGTAGAGGTGGAGAGATGCAATGGTTGATCACTGATTACAGGTGAGGCCATCTGTTGAGAATGATAAGGGTATGGAGATTTCAGTCTTTACAGTGGGGAACTTGGAATAGCTGTTGAAGTAGTTGCTAGGAAATTGACCAGAGGTTATGGCCAAGCATCAAGCAAGATGCAGCTGAAATGAGAGTTTGTGGTACATTAACTTAGATCCTGAATGTTCCTAATAGCTCTCTTATGCGTGTAGCAAGATTCAGATCAACCTAAATGGGAAAGAGCAGGGTTGAAGAATCCAAGTTTCACAGGGAGATGAAACAGTACCAAAATTTGAGTGACAGCTTTATTCGGCTTGCTGATGACAGAGAAGACTGGGCAAGGAATCAGGCGTAGCCAGAAGTTTGATGATGAGGCACTAAAGGAAAGGAAGGGTACAGAGAAGCTAAAAAAATCATCTCAGGGGCATAAGAGAGGTGTGAGATTTTACGGTAGTGCTTTATATTGTGATGATGATGGATATGGCTGTGCTGGTGTGTGGCTGATGAGGGGGAAGCTAATATAGCTAATAGGATGGAGGGATTATGAAAGTAAGGCTCAGAAGGGTCATCCACACGGAGGAAGGGATGCTGAGTTTATCATCTAGAGCTGCGGTTCTCAAGCTTGAGCATGCATCTGAATCATCTGAAGGGCGTGTTAAAACACAGGTGGCTGGACCCAGCGACAGAGTTTCTGATTCAGAAGCTCTGGGGTCAAGCTAGAGAATTTCCATTTCTAACAAGTGCTTAAGTCCATGAAACCTAACTTTGAAAATCACTGTAGATGTAGAAATAAGTCCTGGAGAGATCGGACAATAGCAGCAGTGACTTGAAGATGGGGTACTGCTAAGTGGCATTTGAGTATTATTACAGGTTTCATAATTCTTAACTCACCTTCAGTTGGAGTTTACACAGGGTATCAAATGATACTATGATAACAACTACATAAAAATTATATATTCTTATGGACAAATATAGGTAGAAAATGGAAAATGTATTAAAATTTTTTTTTTTTTGCTATAGTAAAGCTTTAGCTGCATCTGCTTGATGCTTGACCTTATGTCTGGTCAGTTTTCTAGCAGACTATTTCAGCTATTCCAAGGTTCCCAAATTGGGACTGAAATTTCCATTTCCTTATCACTATATGAGTGAGAAGTTTCTTAACTTGAATTTCTAGTACTGTTGTTGCAGTATTGTTAGTACTAAAAAGAAACCTCAGTAACACAAACCTCAGGCTTGCCTGAGAAATGCTCAGAAAACGGATTAAAAAAAGGAAGTAACATTATAGAAGGAAAGGAATGGTATCAGCAGCAATATTTAGCAAAATCACTGTACAGAGAAAACTCACATGAAGGTGAAGCTGATTTCAAATGAGAAGCAAAGAGGGTCAAGCAGAGGGTTGCTCTAACTTGGTCTCCTCTATCACACTTGTTTTTTAGGCTAACTGCCAGGCAGCCAAAGGACAGTATGTTCACACGGGCTCTTCTGGTGCTGCTTCTACCCAGTCGCTCTTCACAGCCTGCTATACCTACTAGAATCTGAGGCCGACCAGCCAGGCTCTGGCGCTTCTAGGTGTCTTGGTAGGAGGGCAGAAAGGAAACAACAACCTTTCGACTGACCCTGGAAATTAGACAAAATTAGGTTGGAACTACTGGAAACACAATGCATGTTAAGTTCTTAGACACAAGGGAAAAAATCAGTTATTGAAACCTAAGTCTGAATATCAAGGATCTGATGAAATTTCACACAGTGATTTCCTTACAACACTTCCAGCTCCCCATGGCCCACAGTATCCATCTAAGAAAAGAATAAACTTTAAAACAGTATCAACTCTCCATCCAAATAACCAAATGAAACACCTCATAAGCTGAGTGCAGAGAATTGTGTCTTATTAAACAGTCCTAGCAGTGGTAGGTTATGAAGGAGACAGCTGCAACCAAAAAAGAAATAAAATGTTCTACAAACCTTCAGTTTGTATCAGGTTTTACTTTCTGCTCTTGCTTTCAAAGGGCTCAATATATTTCATTACCTTTGACTCCACAGACGCGACTGATATTAGTGGTCAGGATCCTCAACTTTGGCTACTCATTGGAATAACCAAAATTTAAAAACCCAGATACTCAGGCCATGCTCCAGCCAAGTTTGAGAACTACCAAGCTAGATTTCAAGTTTGAGGGTATTCATAATGTGAAGCAAGCTACAATGTCAAATGATTTCAAGCAACATATGGAGTGTAATAAAAGAATCACTGTGACTCTGATGCTTGGAGCATTCCTCTTCAAGTGGCCCAGGTTGGTGACATAGGATTGCATCTTCCTCTGCACATCCAAGCATACTACCTAGTTTTGCAGTAAGAAATATTCACATAATTATACCTTATTGACTTCCAGTTTTCAGAATTAACCTATAGAAAAAGCATTAAAGACCACCATAGTTACAAGAGAGAATTTAAACATTATAACTTTGGACAATATAAAAGTAATGATTTTGGTGGGAAAAAAAGTAATTAAATGATAGGAGGTGGGAAATTCAGGGGGAGGAGAAGTGAAGGAAGGCAAAGGGAACACTAATTTACTTAGCGGGGAGTCAGGATACTACTTGAAATTGATGGATTAAGAAATAGTGCTTTAAAAAAAAACAGTGCTTTAAGTCTATTAAAGTAACAAGGGAAATGGATATAAATCATTAAAATATTCAAACCTATAATTAAAATATAGGAGAAGGTAGTAAATTCTTTGCCTTGAAGAGTACAAAGATAAATGGTATTATTTAGAGTAAATAAATTAGGAAATAGAGGCATAAGCATATGATTTAGAATAATAAAGCAGAATTCGTTCAAAAGGACTTCTGAGGAAAAAGACCTGGAAATGGGGCACAGGGAAGATTTTTACATACATGCTTTTACAATGTTTGAGTGTTTATTTCTGTGTATTTGTATTACTTTTCTAAAAACAACTACTATATATTCATATAAGCAATTCAGACCTACCTTAGAGGTCATTTAAGCCAAGGCTTTCATTTTACAGATGATAAAACCAAGCCTAGAAAAATTAAATTAATTGCTGATGGTCATATATTTAGGGGTTTAGGATAGAGTTGAGAGATTAGAATTCCGGTCTCTCTCTCCTGTAATGGACAACTGGCCATGGAGGAAGGTAAGGGCAGGGCAACAGGCAGTGTTAAATACCTCTGCCACCAGTGCTATAGGTCTTTTACATTTCTTTTTGTATTCATCCACTCAGTCAGCAAGTAGTTGATGTGCTAAGCTGTCCTAAATGCTGGTAACACCTGGTGTGACAGAGCTTTTCTGCCAGAAAATTTTTATCTAGAGCTTATTCAGCATCACTGACCCTAAGTTGTAAAGAAACCTTTCAGATTCTCATTTATGGGTTGGGTATGAATTTATAATCAAGGCTGAGCTATTTATGTCTTTTGGTCAAGGCTGAATTACATTTCACTCAGTGTGAGGATTTATATAATGCATTTTCCCTGGCTATCATCTGATATATTTTCCTGACTAAAGCACTACAGTTGTCTTTGAAACCTCAACCCCAGTAATTTCCTTCACTCATGGTAATATGAAGACAAGTGTTACAGACTGCAGTTCCTATTAACTGTGTGGTCACTGAGTGAATATATTAGTTACGTCCTAGCTTTTGGTACACTGTCAGATTTATTGTAGTAGTTATTGAACACCTACTAAAAATAAAACCTGGTAGTAGGCACTGAAAGTAATTAAAAGAAGTTTCAGCTTTAGGGTAGCCATGGTATTTGCATACCAGACAATTAAGTTTGAGTAGCTAAGCCAGAAACACAAATGCCATTGACTGGGGGTTGGGAAGTGTAGAGGAGAGTCTGTCAGTATGGCTGGCTGCAGAAAGGGAGAAGGTGACATTTAGGTTGGACATCACAGGGTGACAAAAGGGAAGGAACTCTTAGAAAAGGAACTGGCTTTGTGTGAGAAAACACTTCGATAATTCACTGGGAGAAGATGACACCTTGAAGGCATAAGGAGCAAAAGCCGAGGCCAAGAAAAAAATTACTAAATGCTGGGAGAAATAAAAAAAGAGGAATTTGATTTTGCTCTGCAAAGGAAGAGGGAGAGAAGGGAGGGAAGGGGCAGGAAAATGAGTGAGGAGAAAGGAGGGGAAAGAGAAGGCAGGGAGAAGCTAGGGCAATGTGGAATTGTGGGGAAGTGACTAAAAGACTTTTGAGAACGGGAGAAATATCAACTGTCTAAACTTATTTGTCTTCTTGAGAGGGAGAGCTGAGTTTCACATATGTGTCCACATCATCCTTTACAAAAACAAGATGCTGAGATGACTCATAATGATTCATAATGTGAATTGTTTTAGCAGAAGCCAACTGTGACAATGAGAATATAAGCCTCTAAAACTTGCAGAAATCTTGGAGCAGGCTTTAGGCAAATCAGGAATGGGACTTTGAGACTATCTGGTCTAGCTGTCCTGGGGTAAAAGACTCGGCCTTACATCTACATTTCACTCACAGCAACAATGGAGGAAACTGGCATTCATTGTGCTAGGGCAGTTGTTCAAGGTCACATAAACAGTAGGTGAGATTTAGGCTAGTGTGATTTGCAAAGTCCTCTGGGGAGGCAGTACTCTTGGTGGTGAAAAGCACAGGTTTTGGAGTCAGACAGTCTAGGTTCAAACGCTGGCTCTGCTGCTTCCTAGCCATGTGACCTTGGACACCTTATACAACCTTTCTGTGGTTCAGTTTCTTCAGCTCCAAAATAATAGTATCGCAAGTTATTGAGAGATTAGATTAAATGAATCAGTACATCTCAATTACATGTTCAAAATCCCTTGTCCACAATTCTGAAATCCAAAAAGATGTAGAAACCAAAAATTTTCTCAAAAGTTTGCAGCAAATTATTTGGTGGCAAACCCTGACTCAAGGCTGTCATCTTGATTCCACTTGATGGGAAGCAGAGATGTGTCTGATCTTAGATGCTGACTCAGATCCTATAGAGGGAGTTATACAATGTATAGCATAAAAATATATTTGCTGTCTAAAATATGAAAGATACAGATTTCCAAAACACATAAAACCTCAAAGCTCTTGGATAAAGAATTGTGAACCACCTGCTGTATAAAAAAATAAATTAAAAACTTAAAAAAAACAATTGTGAACCTGTCCTTAGAACAATATCTGCCATGCTTCTAGAGTAACAGATGAACTATCCATGCTCAGTAGAGCCCTGAGGGCTCATGTAATGCTACCAATTCTCCAAGCCTGTTTGCTAGAGAGGATGAATTGAGACAGGAGTAATGGCAAAGCTTGACACAGTCAGTTACAGCTCTTTTTTCATTACTCATGTATGGTTTTCTAGCTGTAACATACTCTGTCCTAAGGCTCCTGAAATAGTCTAACACTCAGTACTGGGTGTCAGTATATGTAGACATATATAAAATCAGTCAGCAAGTATTCATTTAGCAACACTGTATGCTTGGTGCTGTAAAGATACTACATGGTCCTTGTATGCTTACCACTGTGATGAGGAAGGCAAGGATACAGTTAAGAAACAAAATCGTATACAGTAATGTGCTAAATTACAGTGGCATAGGCAAGGTGCTGAAATCAAAGGAGGTGGGATGAATTGCAGACAGTTTATTGCTAGTTATATGATCTTGGGATCTTGAGTCTCAGTTTTCCCATCTATAAAATAGGGTTGCTGTGAGGTTAGCAATATTTTATGCAAAGTGCCAGATATATAAGTCATGAATAAATATATTTTTCTCTGTCAGTTGGCTCTTGAAGAATGGCACAGGCATTTGAGTGGAAGTGAAGATGAAAACTGTGTGTCCTGACTAGAGTTCAGATTGTGTATTTTGGGGAAATTATGGGAAATTAGGTTAAAATGGTGAGGCCAAGTGGAGTGGCACAGTAGAGTGGGAGGGTAGATACGACAGGGATTTTATGAAAAGTTTTGCCTTGAAGTAATGAGAAATAGGGACCTGTGAATAATTTTGAGCAGGGAATAACAGAAGGGTATTGCTGAAAATTAGTTTTTAGAATGTAGAAGATTGGGAGGAAACTGGAAGCCAGCTAAGTGTGCATAATAGCAATTCAACATAGGGCCTAGTCTCTTGGTGGTGGAAGCCAGTGAGTGGATGTGACATCTTTAGATTGGGGAAAACAACACCCCCAAACTCTCCTTATGTAGCATAGCTATTTAGCGTCCTAATAAGTCTCTGTTATACTGGAACTTGAGAGGCAAGCACTGAGACAAATGAAAATTCAAAATTCTTTTACATCTAATTCTCAAAAAGAGGCTTATATACATGCATAGACTCAGCCCTTTGAGTATGCTGGCACAGTGAAATATAGAGCATATTCTAACCATAGCACCAATTCTTCCAGCAGTTCACAACAACGAGGGTTAAGCTGTAGCCCGAGGTCTCAGGTGTCAGAGAATTCTACCCTTCTCTCTTACAATATCCAAGGTCAAGGCATCTTTATGCAGCCACTTCCAACTTTTCCTTGTCCTGCCCTGTTTTTACCCTGGGGGAATTTACAGGCCACAGAAGTCAGAGTGCAGTTCTTGGATCCAGGGACACAATGACTGTCAATGTGATATAGAGGTTTATCTTAGTCATTGGACTGACATCAGAAGTATGTTCTTGAGAACATGGCTCCTGGACTGGAAATAGCACAGGCAAAGATATGAACTATGTTTTATTTGTGCAAAATGTATCTAAACTATGTGTCTTGGAAAGCTGGGTGGTTTTTTTACACCCAGTCTTTATGCTGTGGAATACATATGACTTGCTATTCACTCCCCAGTGAAGAGAATAAAGGACTGCTGGACGCAACTATGCAACTAATAATACCTATACTGTTAACATAGTACCTGGCAGATATTTTAAAAAATACATGTTAATTGGACTTGTACCATTTGTGCAGTAAAGTAAATGTATCTGGCCTTTTTCTATTTGTCCGTGCGTCAAGGTTATAGAGATGGCCTTAATTAAAAAGAAACCCACAGACTTCCCCTGGTGGCACAGTGGTTAACAATCCGCCTGCCAGTGCAGGGGACACAGTTTCAATCCCTGGTCCGGGAAGATTCCACATGCTGCGGAGCAACTAAGCCTGTGAGCCAAAACTACTGAAGCCCATGTGCTTAGAGCCCGTGCTCCACAACAAGAGAAGCCACTGCAATGAGAAGCCCGCGTACCACAACGAAGAGTAGCCCCCGCTCGCCGCAACTAGAGAAAGCCCACGCGCAGCAAAAGACCCAACACAGCCAAAAAAAAAAAAAAACGGAAAAGAACCAATCAGCTCATCCCTACCATACCCAAGGCCACAAAACATTTTTGAAGGAGGTGGAGAAGGAAGGATAACCAATACAAATTAGGAACAATAACATCAAAAAATGATTGGAATATCTGAACTAGATTTTTTTTTAAGTTGAAATATACTCTGCAAGAAAATATTCTCAACTGGGTATGCTGTGTATGCCCCTAGATTTGCTGATGATATCCTCCTTTAGGAAGACGGATGAAAGTGAAAGGCCTCACTCATCAAAATTACAGAGAAATGTAGTATTACAGTAATTACTTTTTTTTGCCACCAAAGACCCCTTTCACTTTTTCATTTTATTTATTTATTTACTTTGGCCATGCTGCGTGGCTTGCAGGATCTTAGTTCCCCAACCACGGATTGAACCCCGTCCCACAGCAGTAAAAGCACCGAGTCCTAACCACTGGACCACCAGGGAATTCCCTCACCTGCTCATTTTATTTATTTATTTTTCTTTTATTGGAGTATAATTGCTTTACAGTGTTGTGTTAGTTTCTGCCATACAGTGAAGTGAATCAGCTATATGTATACCTATATCCCCTCCCTCTTGGACCTCCCTCCCACCCCCCACTTCACATCCCATCCATCTAGGCTGTCACAGAGCACCAAGCTGAGCTTCCTGTGCTTTATAGCGTGTTTCCACTAGCTATTTATTTTACCCATGGTAGTGCAGATAGGTCAGTCCTAATCTCCCATTTCATCCCACCCTCCCTTTCCCCTCGTGTCCACATGTCCATTCTCCATGTCTGCATCTCTATTCCTGCCCTGCAAATAGGTTCATCTGTACAATTTTTCTAGATTCCACATAAATGTGTTAATATATGATGTTTGTTTTTCTCTTTCTGGCTTACTTCACTCTGTATGACAGACTCTAGGCCCATCCATATCTCTACAAATGACCCAGTTTCATTCCTTTTTATGGTTGAGTAATACTACATTGTATATATGTACATCTTCTTTAGCCATTCATCTGTTGTTGGACATTTAGGTTGTTTCCATGACCTGGCTATTATAAATAGTGTTGCAATGAACATTGGGGTACATGTGTCCTTTTGAATTATGGCTTTCTTAGGGTATATGCCCAGTAGTGGGATTGCTGGGTCATATGGTAGTTCTATTTTTAGCTTTTTAAGGAACCTCCATACTGTTCTCCACAGTGGCCGTTTCAATTTACATTCCCACCAGCAGTACAAGAGGGTTCTCTTTTCTCCACACCCTCTCCACCTGCTCATTTTAAACTGTTACCTACTGTGATGGCTAATTTTATGTTTCAACTCCACTAGACTAAGGGATGTCAATGAAACACTGTCTTTGGGTGTGTCTGTTGAGGGTGTTTCTGAAAGAGATTTGTATTTAAGTCCTTAGACTGAGTAAAGAAGATTGCCCTCAACCATGCTGATTTGCATTATCCAGTTTGTTGAGGGCCTGAATCAAAAATGAATGAGGTCAAATTTGTTCTCTGCCCAAGTGGGGCATGCATCTTCTGTCCTCGGACATCAACGCTCCTGGTTCTTAAGCTCCTTTGGACTCAGATTGAATTACATCATTGGCTTTCAGTTTTCCAGCTTATGAACAGCATACCATGGGACTTCTTGTACTCCATAATCAAATGAGCCAATTCTTATTATCTATCTATCTATCTATCTATCCATCCATCCATCCTATTGGTTTATTGGTTCTGTTTCTCTGGAGAACCCAAAAACATATACTAATTAATATTTTTTACTTCATCTGCTTTAACCCTAATTTTCTTTCAGAATTGTTCCATGTGTTAATTCACATAAGGAATTTGAGTAATGCCATTAAAAGTTCAGTCTTTTACTTTAGTGGGGCCCTAAACAAAACCCCACAGGCCCTCCTCAAGTTTTTGTTTGGTTCTCTCTTCCATTGTCCCTAATTGCTACTCCAAACTTTTACTATTGACAAGGCTCCCAACTCTACCCCTCATGGTGGCCACCCCTCTCCTTCCCTGACTCTCAAAACATGAATTTGACTATTTTTTGGAAATGGGTCATCTCAAGTGTATTCTATTTCTTCCCCTTCCCCCAGACACTAAATCTGTCCTCTTTCCTTTTCTCCCAAATGGGAGGAAGAAAGCCTCCATAGTAAATCCTTCCATTAGTGCTAAAATTCATTTTTGCTTATCTAATAACTCAATTTCCATTTGCTCTCCTTTATCTTCAACTTCTCCCTCAACTGGCTATCTATTCAGAATGGAAAAATACTTCTTAATCTTGATCTATATCCCTCATATTCACAATCTACTTTTTATTCCCTTTTACAGACCAGTAAAATTCAGTAAGATGAATAATCAAAAAAGGATTGCCATTTTAACTAAAGACATACATTCAACAGGCCAAAATTACTATTATTTCATGAAAGGACTTTTTTTATTTTAAAAGGGGGGCATTATTTCAGAAAAAGATTAAGTTCTTGAATCAATTTAGCTTTTTTTTTTTTTTTTTTTTTTTTTTTTC